>NC_037683.1:42980765-43310204 GCF_003255815.1 Theropithecus gelada | reverse complement strand
TTTTTTTTTGAGACGGAGTCTCGCTCTGCCGCCCAGGCTGGAGTGCAGTGGCCGGATCTCAGCTCACTGCAAGCTCCGCCTCCCGGGTTCGCGCCATTCTCCTGCCTCAGCCTCCCGAGTAGCTGGGACTACAGGCGCCCGCCACTGCGCCCAGCTAGTTTTTTGTATTTTTTAGTAGAGACGGGGTTTCACCGTGTTAGCCAGGATGGTCTCGATCTCCTGACCTCGTGATCCGCCCGTCTCGGCCTCCCAAAGTGCTGGGATTACAGGCTTGAGCCACCGCGCCCGGCCGCATGACTGCATCTTAATTGGGGTCCCCGGAAGCAACCCTGGAGGAGGATTCATGTGAAAGTGGTGTATTAGGAAGTGCTCCCAGAAAAACAGGTAAGGCAGTGGAGCACCGTATCACACAAGGCACTCGGAGGAGAACTTTGGCTCAGTCCCACCAGGGAGTTCTGGTGAAGGTCATACCCCTGAGTTGTCTTGGTCAGGAGCCGGCGGCTGGAGTACTTATGCCTTAGCACCCATCAATTACCAGAAAAAGGGTGGGTGGGGGTGGGTAATCTCCCAGGTACTTCCAGCTGTCCTGTGTGCAGGCAAAACAGTCGCCAGCAGCCCTGGGCTCTATCCTCTGACAAAGAGATGCAGATGCTGGCCACAGGTAGGCCCCCAATGGTAAAGGAATCTAAATGGATATGCACTGACCACATCAGCTCAAAGAAGGACTAATTCCTTCTAGGCTGGACATTCAGAACACGAGAAATGAGAACAAGAGACACATAGGAAAGGCCTCTCTGGAGATGGCCCAGAGAGGCTGAGTGACCTACCAGGGTCACTCAGGTGACACAGTCAGGATTCCAGCCCTGGTGTATCTGACTCCAAAGCCCATGTGCCCTTTTCTATGCCCTACTGTCTCACTACATGAGTTAATGCCTTACCTATGGAAGACCACCCATAGGAAATCCTTCATGTACCACAAAATCCTACACACCCCATCTTCCCTCAGAAATCCAAAGCCCTCATGGGTGTCCCCAGGATGGCATTAATGTCCCCTTCCCTAGAATCACCCCTGTCCTCTTGAATTTGTCCAACATAAGGGATGAAGATAAATTAAATTATGACCTTATGAACTCCACAGAGAGACGCCTATGTCTCAGATACAGGGTGGCCCATCTCCTGGCTGCAACGGCCAGGAGTGATTTGGGGAGAGTCAGTTAGATAAACAGGTACCATCTCAAACAAAAAACCTTGTGAGCTCATCGGCTTGTTTCTCTTTTATTGTATTTAAAGGCAATTTCCCCACATCCTGCATCTTGAACATGAGCAAACATGTGAAGGAGCCAGACACACAGAAGCTGAAGCCATGCAGACCTCACATGTAGCCAGGGAGCAATGGTCTTGAGCCCCAGTTTGATGGCTGGTCCTGCCACAGATGAGCTGAGGGATCTTGTGTAAGACACACAATCTCTTTGGGACTGATCATCCGCATCCACAAAATAGGAAGACTACCCCTACCCTATCACGTTATGGTGAGGATAAACGATATATCAAAAGGCTTCATAAAATGTCAAGCTCGGCCGGGCGCAGTGTCTCAAGCCTGCAATCCCGGCACTTTGGGAGGCCGAGGCAAGTGGATCACGTAAGGTCGGGAGTTCGAGACCAGCCTGGCCAACATGGAGAAACCCCATCTCTACTAAAAATACAAAATTAGCTGTGTATGGCGGCGCATGCCTATAATCCCAGCTACTCGGGAGGTGGAGGCAGGAGAATCGCTTAAACCCGGGAGGCGGAGGTTGTGGTGAGCGAGCCGCCAGCCTGGGCAACAAGAGTGAAACTCTGTCTCAAAAAAAAAAAAAAAAAAAAAAGTCAAGTTCAATGCACACGTGAAGATATTGCTATCCACATTCATTCTACCAGCATGATTTTAATAAAACCAAATGTGGTCACTTCTCTTTTTTTGAGTAATTGATCCAACATCCTCAGACACTCAGACCCCAGCCAAGAGTTAAGATATAAACCTGCAAGGCCTCTGGGCAACTGTACAAGATAACATGAACCCATGCACCTTCCTTTTAATGAAGCAACCAGGCTCTGACACTCAGTGAATGTTTTCTTCTAAGCAATTCTAACAAGCTTAGTTATCATGTCTGGTTTTTCAGAGTAGAAGTAAACAAAGACTCAAGAAGTTGGCCCACTGACCCCAGCAAAAAGCAATATTTAACAGCCTGACAGGAGAAATGTCCAAAAGAGTATAAATGGCAGCTGTATTCATTCAAAAGCACAGTCTGGGGTCAAAATCCTACACATTCCAGGTATTGGTAATGACTGCAGATGCTGAGAATCAGGCTTTGAGATCTGTGCTGTTGATCTAAGGGGGCAGGGACAGCTAGTAGAAAAATGTCCAATAGCTTAACTAGTAGTTAAAACAAAAAGCACAGAAAATAACAATAAAGTCTATGATTGGCATATATTTTCTGAAATGAAAAAACTCTATGCTGGTAGTGATGACATAAAACTGAAAACTACACAATTGTTTCAAAGGAAAGGTAAAGCGAATTTTGATTACATAAAATATGACATCTTCTGCATCCGATAGTGGAAAATGTGGAAACTATACAGGAACATGGAAACTTGCTTATGATGTGTTCTGCTAGAAGCCACAAGACACTAAATTGCATGTACAGGCCAAATACAGCTGCCCACAGCCATATGCCTATGAAAAAGATACTAGAAAGGATATCAGGGTTTTTTCCTTCTTTCATCCCCTCCATCCTCTGCATTTACAGATGAGGAAACTGAGACCAATGGGCTGTTCCTGCTGTTGAAAACCTGTCCCTACAGTTTCCATGTGGCCCGCAGGGGCAGAGTGGAGGAGCTGGTGACCATGCACCAGGAGGATCACGTCATGAGAGAGACCTGGAGCTGGGGTGGAGACAGTTGGTTCAACACGTGACTTCGGCACACACCCACTGAGCAATGGAGGCTACTCAATGCCAGGCCCTGAGGAAGAGAGGCGGACCCAACCTAGTGCTCACTCTCACGGGGCACATGGGAGGAAGAGACGATCTCTGCCTGAGGTGATCAGGGAGGGCATCAAGCAGGAGTGGCATTTGGATCTCAAAGCAGGGTGAGGACATGTGGCATGCTGGAGCCAGTTTGTACCAGCTTTTGGAGGCTAGCTGCTTTTAGGAATCTCACATGCCAGTGCTTAGACATAGGCATTATTAAAAATAAATTTGACAAATTTACAATTTGATAAATAATATTTGAAACAAAGGTAATACCCAAAACTTGTCACATCTGAATTATTTCACTACATTTTACTATTATCTATGCTCTTGAGAATGTTTGCATCTATAGCAACATTCTCAACATTGTACTACAAAGCTGTGTGCTACTACACATCTCTTCCCAACTCTGTATCCAGTGACACGATGTTGGTAGCTGAAACTGGCCACAGTGGGAGTATTTACACTATGGAAATGGGCAAATGCTACACATCAGGACTCCATTTAGTGTTTTGTTGATTGTCCAAAGTCTAGACTCTGAACTTAAGAAAGGGGTGAAGAAAATGTTAATAATGCAGATTAAATTTCAAAGTCTGTCACGTCTATAGCTTTTACATATTGTGAATGCACCCACAAATGAGGAAATATTGTATTTGAAGCTAACACCTGATTGAATTCTGATTCAATGAAAGTAATATCTGTGTCACTGATAAATGAGTGAAGTTCCATTATATGTCTTCATTATATGTCATTTTTTCTTACTTGTTAGGGTAAATGAAAATACCAATCAACATTCGTGAAAGAACTAGGCTCCATGACATGAGTGACTTCATTGCTGAGTCCTATAGTAAACAAGCATTTGTTCATAGTTTGATTTTATAACATGATTTTTGGTGATAGAATTACAAAAACTGCTAGTGGATTTATTTGTTTGTTTGTTTGTTTGTTTATTCATTTGAGACAGAGTCTCTCTCTATCGCCCAGGATGGAGTGCAGTGGCGCGATCTCAGCTCACTGCAAGCTCCGCCTCCCGGGTTCACGCCATTCTCCTGCCTCAGCCTCCCGAGTAGCTGGGACTACAGGCGCCCGCCACCACGCCCAGCTAATTTTTGTATTTTTTTTTTAGTAGAGACGGGGTTTCACCTTGTTAGCCAGGATGGTCTCTATCTCCTGACCTCATGATCTGCCCGCCTCAGCCTCCCAAAGTGCTGGGATTACAGGCGTGAGCCACCGCGCCTGGTCAACTGCTAGTGGATTTTACAACAAAGGGCAGCACTGAAGTTAAAGGTGTGTGGAATTTATAGTAGAGTATTGCATGTTATTGTTTTTAAATTGTGGGCTACACAGTCTTTAGGAAAATTTATAATTAACTTATATACATATAAATTAACTTGTATACTTATATTAACTTATATACATATATGCATACATTTTTGAGAATCCGTGGTAAGAACTCAGGTAGGGGAAGACAGGACAGGAGAGGGTAGAGGAAGATACAGTAGGGATTATAAAATGGGTTCTTCTGTAGCAGAGTGACACTGTAGGAGATGAGGAGGCTGGTATCTCCTGGGGGCCAGCATCCTCACTGCCCTAGATTCCTCTGGCTCTGGTCCTTGGCCTAAACAGCTTTCAGGAGAAATGAGGAGGCCCTGGGTGGGGCCACTCCCAACCTCCCACTGAGTGAGCCTGGCTACAGGCTGTGCTGAGCTGGACCACCCCAGGAGAAAATGCTTTGGAGCCACTGGAGAGAGGGGATCTTGTATTTTCAAAGCATCCCTGAGCTGGAGGCAAGGCTAGGAGGTCCAAAAGATCCCCTCATGCAATGCCAGCCCTCTCTAGGTCAAAACCCAAGTAGGAGAAGATGAGGCAGAGAGGGAAGGTCTGGGCATGCTGAGCTGATTCCAGGATCCCTGCACACCCACTGGGGAACCTGTGCTTCTGCCCTTCAAGAACACATGCTGCAGCCCAATTGTGTTGTTTCTCTGCCTAATCCTGCCATTATGTTGAATCCTAGTGAGACAGAAAATCCAAGAAGTTCTCTGCCCTTCACTGTACATGCCCGTCCTTCCTTTCGTTTTACTGTGGTTTCCTCATTACTTACTGTTCTTATATGTTTTTAAATCTCCTCAGTGGCTGTGGTCAGGTTTCTCCTTCAACCCCTAGCCATATTTTTGTACTTGATATTACTTGTCTTACATATATTTTTCCCTTAATTTTTCCTAAGGCCGGTGATTTTATCAGTTTTTCACAGAACTGGCTTTTTGTTTTGTTGATCATCTGTGCTGGTTTCTTGGATATTCCTACTTTTAAGTAGGTTTCTTCCTTCTGCTTCCTCTGAGTTTATTTTTTTTCTTTCTCTTTTTTTAGCATCTTGAATTGAACATTTAGTTGGTCCCACTCCTTATTTTTTAAATTTTTCTCTTTTAATAGTGAGGACACTTAAAGCTATGAATTACCCTCAGAGTACTGCTTTGGCAACATCCCATAGATCTGATATCCATTCATTCAACAATTTTTTTCCAGCTTTATTGAGGTATGATTGAGAAATAAAAATTATATATATTTTGGGTATATAACATGATGTTTTGATATATATACACACTGGCAAATGATTACTACAATAACACTAATAGTATATTCACTACCTTACATAGTTACTCTGTGTGTGTGTGTGTGTGTGTATGTCGTGTGCATGTGAGATAAGAGCACATGAGGCCTATTCAACAAATTTCAAGTATACCATACATTAATATTAACTATAGTCATGATGCTTACATTAGGTCTCCAGTGCTTATTCTTCTTATAACAGATTTGTAAACTTTGACCAATATCTCCCCTCACTCCCCAGGCCCTAGTAACCACTGTTCTACCCTCTTGTACTATGAGTTCCCTCACTCTTTTTTTTTTTTTTTTTGAGATAGGGTCCCACTCTGTCACCCAGGTTTGAGTGCAGTGGTGCAATGTTGGCTCACTGCAGCCTCCACTTCCCAGGTTCAAGCTACCCTCCACCTCAGCCTCCCAAGTAGCTGGGACCACAAGCGTGCACCACCACACCCAGCTAACTTTTTTGCATTTTTGATAGAGACAGGGTTTCACCATATTGCCCAGGCTGGTCTCAAACTCCTGAGCTCAGGCAATCCACCTGCCTCAGCCTCCCAAAGTGCTGGGGTTACAGGCGTGAGCCACCATGCCCAGCCAAGTTCAACTTTTAAAAGATTCCACATGTGAAATCATGAAGTTCAGCAAATATTTATTAAATACCTACTACGTGTCAGGAACTAAGAAATGGTGTTCTCATTATCATTCACTTCTAACATGTGCATTTTCCATTTGGATTTCTCTTTAACCCAAGTCATTTTCAAGTGTATTTTTGTTTCTAGGTGTATGGATTTGCAAAGAGAAGCTGTCTTTCAATAATTTAGTTCTAATTGCTTTGCATTCTGATCAGTGAATATGATTTATTAGATGGTAGTGTTTTGGGATGCATTGAGATTTCCACAACTTACTATTTTTTCTTAACGTATTTTTAAGTTGAGGTATAATACACGTTCAGTAAAGTGCACTCATATTAAGTGTACAGCTTAATGAATTTTCACAAAATATATATCTATGTCCCCACCATGTGGATCAACGTATAGAACATTCTCAGCACCACAGATGCCTTCTTACCGCCTCCCAGTCAATACCCTTCAGAGGTAACATTATGATTAATTTTTCCATTTGTAAGTTTTTGAAATTCTTATAAATGGAATCATACAATATGTATTCTTTTGTGTCTAGCTCCTTTCACTCTATATTATGTCTGTAAGATTCATCCATACTTTTGCAGGTAGCAATGATTTATTTCATTTTCACTGAGGGATAGTAGCCCATTGCACAATTACAATTTATCTATTCTATTGTTAAACGATACTTAGGTTGTTACCAATTTATGGCTATTAAAAACAGTGCTGCAATAAACATTTTTTTTCTTTTTTTTTTTTCTTTTTTGAGACGGAGTTTCACTCTTTTTGCCCTGGCTGGAGTGCAATGGCGCGATCTCGGCTCACCACAACCTCCGCCTCCTGGGTCAAGCAATTCTGCTGCCTCAGCCTCCCAAGTATTACAACAGGCATGTGCCACCACACCCGGCTAATTTCGTATTTTTAGTAAAGATGGGGTTTCTCCATGTTGGTCAGGCTGGTCTCAAACTCCCAACCTCAGATGATCCACCCGACTTGGCCTCCCAAAGTGCTGGGATTACAGGCATGAGCCACTGCGTCCAGCCAATGAACATTCTTATAAGTGTCTTTTAATACACAAGTGCATTTCTGTTAGGCATATACCGGGAGTCCTAATTAACTTTTAATTTGGGGATTCTGAGGGTAATTTTTTTCCCTATGCCACTTTAAATCTTATTTGGATAAAGGTAGGATATAAAACATCTTAAGGTGTGTGACTATGCCAACTAAATCAGGGACTTTAACTTACAGTAGCATTGCCCCCACTTTAGCTTGCCCGACCCCTTAGTGTTCGGACTTAGAAGAATCCTGGGCCCCAGATCTCTCAGACAGTGGCTCCCAAATTTCTGTCTCAGAACCATCTGGAGGGCTTGTTAAAATGTAGTATCCTGCCCCTGCCCAAACTTATGGCCTTGGTCTTTCCAGGAGCAGGACCCAGCAATCTGCCTTTTAGAAAGTATCCCCAGGTGATTCTACCACTCAACCAGGTGTGGAAACTTTCCTGATTTCTGTTTCCATGGGCTATGGACCAACGAGGCAAATTATCACCATCTCAGCCCGATTCCCCCCTACTTCCCCAGTCCCCTTCTGAGGACGGCAGTTACAATTGGTTCTGCCCCTGACACCCCCA
Organism: Theropithecus gelada; assembly: GCF_003255815.1. Classification (NCBI taxonomy): domain Eukaryota; kingdom Metazoa; phylum Chordata; class Mammalia; order Primates; family Cercopithecidae; genus Theropithecus; species Theropithecus gelada. The sequence continues at coordinate 43,302,345 of NC_037683.1, read as the reverse complement.
CCCCTACCCCACCCCCATTTTCTTCCATGTCTTTGCTCCTAAAAGCCAAAGTAAAAAATAAAAATGTGGATGGTTGATTGGAACCACCAATAAGTTTGAGTGCATCTGGTCTCTTTCCTCATTGCACTCATGGGGAAATTGAGGCAGGAGAAGGAAGAAATGGCCACAAGGAGTCAGGGTCAGGGAAGAGCCCCACCCTCACTACTTCTACCCTCTACACTAAGAAAAAACATCCAGCAGAGGGAAATGCTTTAGCCTCAAGCCTGCTGAGACTATCAGTATTCTGAACAAGGCTGCATGTTATTATAGATAGAATGTGGGCTTGGAATCAAACACACCTGAGGTCAAATCCTAGCTCCTCTCCTCGTAAAGAAATAATTTGAGGTCTCTGAATCTCAGGCCCCACATCTTGAAAATGGGATTAGGATTGGTGTTAGGATTACAGCTAACACACATGAAGTGTGGGATGCATGGGATGTGCTGAGTAAATGGCTGTGATTATTATGAGGAAAATCTAGGTCACCCACAAAGTCCTGTTGCATTACCTGTAATATTACATAGGCTGGTGGTAGAGGCAGAGGGAGGAGAGAATGTTGACTTTCCCAATGTTTTACCTGCTGTCTTTAAGTTCTTCCTTCCTCTGTGATCTGTGAGCCTTAACTCTAAGTTCACCTGGGACCATCCCACTGGACACACATGGTTGAGCAGCTACTCAGGGTTGGGTGAGACACACTGGGGTTTCATTCCTGCCATTGAGGAGCACCCAATCTGACAGGTAGACAGGCACCTATGTGTACAGCCACACTGTAGGGGGCAAACTGAGAGCTGGGTGAGGAAGTGGTGTTTACAGCGGGCCCCAGGAGCCAAGGAGGACGTCAGTGGGCAAACTCCGGCCAGGAAAACACACCACATGCCTACAAGCCTGGCAGTTTACAGATGGGCAAGCAGACAGGCAGGGACTGGGGAAAGCTCTCCCAGTAGCTCTGAACCCTGGCTCTCCTGTCGCCCAGGTCTCCATCTCTCCATCTATTTTGGAGTTTATCTTTTAGGGAAAGTTGGATTGATATAGTGTCAATAAAGAGGCCAGCGGATATGCAAGAGCTTAGTATGAACTTGTAGGAATAAAGCAAATAAAATATGTTAAGCAAACTGAGAGTCATACAGTTCTTTGTATGCCTATCTGAGCTAATACTGTACAAAGAAGAAAGACGCATCTCCCTCCACGGCAGAGTACATGTGAACTTGTGTTAATAAGTGGTGTTTATAGAGTATTTTGGCTTCAAAATGACATCCACATGGAAGTTCAGGGGCAAGAGCAAGAACTCACCTTCAACAGCACCTTGGTCTTTTCAAGGCCAGGACTCGAGCTTGGAGCGTGGGTCCTGGTAGTCAGGAGGCCTGTGTTCTAGGCAATCTGTGCTTGACTTGCTCTGTGATCTGGGCAGGCCCCTGTCTCTCCCTGGGCCTCAGCATCCCTGTCTGAAATGAAAGCTTTAGGCTAATTGTGTCCCAGGGCTCTTTCAGATCCAGAGCTCTCAAATGTTGCCATCTTTGTTTTTGTATACTTGCAATGGCCCTGGGAGGTAGACATCATCCTTCCCATTTTACAGGTGGAAAGTCAGGACTTTGAGGAAGGAAAAATCAGAAGTCATCCAAGTGTCAGAGCCCACACCTTTCTGGTATAGCTTCTAGAAAGTCATGCGTGTGTATATTTGTGTGTACATATGTGCTTGTGTATGAAGGTGCATGTCTCCATGTGTGCCCCAGAGCTGCCCTGTGCTTATTCCCTGGATGCTGCATGTGTAGACTTGTTAGCTGGACTGAGCTTATTCCAGGCAGTTCCACCCTGTGGGAGGGGAGAGAAGAGTGACGAGGTGGAAGGGGGGAGGGAGCTACACCTACATTTTTGTGCTGCCCACTGATTTTTGCTGCTGAAACACAGGCTCCTGGCTGCTGTGTACTTAGCTAAGTCTGAGTGACTCCATACGTGGGCAGTGGGCCGGAACGCTGCCTGACAAGCAAGCATCAGAACTGACAACTTTTCTCACAACTGGGATCCAGGTCTGCAGGAGCATTCAAGGCCTTCCTTGCACACAGAAACACATATACACGTGAGCATGCATGCATGGTGCACAGAGCAAGTGCCTTTCCCTCTCTGGCCTTAGTTTCCTAATTAGTAAAATGGGAGACTATCTTTGCTTGCCAGAGTATCCTTAGAGTTCAGAGACATTAAAGTTTGCTTTGCAAACTATAAAGTACTGGGAAGACCCTGCTGAGATAATGCTCATTCGATCTGCCCATATAAATAGCAGAGAACAGAACTTTTCCCCATTTCTTTAAATCATAAAATTAGCCCTGTGGGCTCCCTCCAAATAGATACTGGATTAACTTACTCTAATACATAGATAATACCCTAGTCTATTCATAGAAAGTTGGTGACTTCAGCCTCAGACACATGCTATCCAGTGTACCCTTTTCCCCACCAAATCTGGAATGGTTTCGTTGCCAGCGAATACCCTGATTCATTATTCAAAAGGAAGATCATGTAGTGAGATGACTAATAGAATGGACTCTGGAGCTAGAATGCCTGGTTCAAGTCCCAGTTCTGCCACTTGCAGTTGTGTTGCAATGCCTAGGGCCTGTCATTTAATTGCTCTGTACCTTAGGTTCATCATCTGTCATGAGGCATGACTATAGCACCTCCTCCACTGGGCAGTTGTGAATGTCTGCACATGTAAGACTGCTTGATATAAGTGGTGGTTATTTTTTTTTCTTGAAGAAGAGTAGGTGGTGGTGATGATGATGGTGATGTACATATTCAATGTGAATCAGTGATTGCCAGTGCCAGGGCTAGACCTGAGCTCGCCCATGGCCTCCTCCAGCCTACACTGGTTTTGGAGGAACACTTTATTGTTGGAGGGAAGGGCAGGTACTCTACCCCAATTTCCTGACCACAGTATTTTCCACAGGAGCTCCCACAAGAGGTTTTAATGAAGGAAGCACAAGCTCTCACCAGTTCAAAGCAAAAAGGTGGGGATCTCTGCACCTCTCTCTACCAGTGCTAGCATCATCACCACCGTCATCTGTGCCTGGATGCAGAGGTCTTGTGACAGAAGGTTTGGAATCCCGAGGGCTATAACGACTCAGAAATTTGTTAGGACTAAACAAAATGAATAATTGGGTTCCAATTTCTGTTCTGCCCCTGGCAAGCTGAGTGACCCTAGGCAAGTCATTTCACCTTTCTTAGTCTTTGAAGATTACATTATTGGTTGTCGTTCTTAAGACTAGGATTTGATCAGATCAGAAGAGTCCCACTTTCCAAAGGGGATGTCAATAAAAAGTATTTACTTAGTTTGGTGAAGGTGTGAGGAGAGATCAAGCATGGAGACTTTGACTCTAACCCACTAAGCTGCTAAGAATCATCATAAGATCTTGTATTGAAAAACTATTTATGGGAGTAATTTTATTTGCAGTTCATACGCAGTACAAGAAGCCAGTACACAAAAGGTTAAGTCACGGAGGCTGAGTCTGTTCTGAAGCTACCCATCCCAGAGAGTGAGAATTGGAGAAGCTTCAGGACATAGTGTGAATAGCACTGTGGCAAGAGTTAGGGACATGGGTTTGGTGTTAGGCAGACCTAGGTTTGAATCCCCGTTTGGCCACTTAGTAACAGCTGGGTGGCCCTAGGTACATCCCTCAGCCCTCTGTGTTTCAGCTTCCTTGTCTATAAAATGGCTATATGGTTCATATGGCTGTGTGCAAAATTACATAAAGTGATACAGTGAAAAGCTCCCAGCACATAAGTGAGCTCAATAAATGGAAAATGCTGGTCTCATTTAGAACTCTCTTGGTTTGAGTGATGGAAATCAAACTCACACTAGCTTAAGTAAAGGAGTAATTTTGTTGTTTTAAATAACCAAGAAGGGCAGGGGTGGAGTTGGCCTTAAGGCAGTCTGGGGCCAGGGACTTAGACATCAACAAGACTCTCTCTTCCCAGCTTCTCATCTCTAACTGTTGGCTTCCTTCTGCCCTGCCACAGAGGTTTCCTATGGGGTGAGGACATGACTTCCAAAAGCTCTCAGTTCACCATGCCATGACCCATCAGGAGAGGATTCTTCCTCACCAGCTAAAAAAATCCCGCGAAAGGACTCTAATTTGCCTGGCTATGTCACATGACCACCTCTGGAGCAATCACAGTAGCCAGGAGGATGGAGTCCTCTGATTGGCTCAGCTTGGGTCACGTGCCTCTCCCTGGGCTAAGGGATGTGTTCCTGGAAGGAACAAACGGAGGGGTTGCTGCGGGATTTTCTCTTCAGAGAGTCTGTATGTGGGTGCGTTAGGAGAACAGTTCACTGCACTAGGTGCTAAGGGTGGCATGAAGCCCCTTCTTACAAGTGCCATATCGTCTTAGTGTGGCTTTGGTACTATGTTTATCCTAAAATGTAGTCTTTGTAGAAAGAGCTCGACTTAATACAGCTTAATGCTGACCAAATCCACCATCCTCAGCTGCTGTTTGCAGAGCTTAGGCAGCGTTCCCAGCAGAGGAAGCCCAGGCGCTGTGGCAGTCTCATTGGAGGGCTCTGCGTGGAGCTTTCCCTTCCCCAACCCATAGTCCCCTGCCTCAGTAAGACCCTGGCCTCATTTCCTCTGTCAACTCCCTGCAGATCTCAAGGAGCCTGGGAGCACCGTAATTAGCAAAAACAAAACAAACAAAAAAACAAAAAACAAAACAAACAAACAAAAAAAAAAAAAACAGTCATAGTGTTAGAAGGGACCTCGAGAACCACCTGGCCCATTTCACAGTTGGAGAGACTGAAGCCAAGCAAAGGCGAGGTGCCTGCCTACCCAGGGACACATTGCTCCTTTGGGACTATGTCTTCATCAAGCGCCCTCTGACGAAATAATCTGTTCAAACCCCCATGACAGGAGTTTACCTATAAAATAAACCTGCACATGTGCCCCTGAACCTAAAATAAACATCTTTTTAAAAAAGCACCCTCAGCTCCTGTCTTATGGTAGGTTCTTGGTAAATATTGAGTGAATCAGGTGTGGTGGCTTGTGCCTGTAATTCCAGCTAATTGGGATGCTGAGGCAGGAGGATCCCTTGAGGCCAGGAGTTCAAGACCAGCCTGGGCAACTGCGCAACATAGTGAAACTTTTTCTCTACAAAAGAAAAAAAAATTAACTGTGTGTGGTGGCACATGACTGTAGTTCTAGCTACTCAGGAGGCTGAGGTGAGATGATGGCTTGAGCCCAAGAATTTGAGGCTGCAATGAGCTATGATCACACCACTGCACTCCAGCCTGGACAACAGAGTGAGATCCTGTCGTAAATAAATAAATAAATAAATAAATAAACAAATAAAATGTTGGGTGAGTGAATAAACTGAGACTTAAATCCAGGTCCGTATTATTTCTGCTATATCATTATACTTCCCCTCGAACCTAAAAATCATTTCTAGACTGAAGTCCTTTCCTGCTCTAAGGGACATGGCTCCTTGACAGGATGGGCAGGAGGTTATGGAGATGACGTCAGTGAGCACAGTCTTAGCTGAAGTGAATGAGAACTGGTATGTGGTATTGGGGCAGGCAGATGGGAGGAATGGATTAGAGAGAGGTCAGCACATACTCATCATTGCCTTTTAATAACTCATGATTTGGTCCTGTGTGTGATAGGCAGGACAGCATTCCACTCCCATTCAACAGATGAAAAAGTTCCATCAAAATTCCTCTGAAGCTTAAAGAAGGCAAGCACTCCGTGAGCCTTGCTTGCCTAGTAATTTGTGGAGTTTAGACCCCTTCCCTGGTGTTCCAGCTTCTGGCTCCCTAAACCTCTGAGGCAGCCACTTTGTTGCCTCATCCTCATGCCCTCAGCACCTGCCATGCCACCTGGGGTATCTCCTGCTGGTCATTTCTGGCACAGGCCAGATGTGCTGGGGAATTAACAGCCCCTTGTTGGGAGCAGTCCTCAGCCAGTGGCTGATGGGAGTCGGCAGACACACACTCCAGCTGCCTTGCCCCTGGGAACTCAGGGGCTGTGCGTATGGGCCACACTGGCTCCCAGAACGCCCAGCAGGACCAGCTCCAGTTGCTCACAGGGGAGGCTTGCTTGCTAACACACCATGATTGTTCTTCCCCTCTCCTGCTTTACTTCCATGCTCCCTAGCAGCATTTCCTGGGATCCCCTCCCAAACAAACTTCTTGCATTTGAATCTTTGTCTTAGAGTCTGCTTCAGGAATAACCCAAACTAAGACTACCACCTTCTAAAAACAGTGGCAGAGTGGGTGAACCAGCTGGCTACATAATGGCAAATATTGTTTATACGAAATAAGTCCAAGTCAGGTCTATACCTCCATGCCCTCTCACCACTTGCCTGCTCCTTTCCTGGCGCCACCCTCACCAGTCTTGCAAGTTTCTTCACTCACGAAGGAGGGGAACACCTGTGAGGGTGTCACAAGTCATGCTACCAAGAACCAGAACCATACAGGGCTTGACTCCATCCCCGAGCCCCTGGGTGACAGTTTCCCATGGCTCTGACAAGGTGCTAGGAGTGAGCTGGCATATGCTCTGCCTTCTCAGACAGGCTACTGGTCTGGTCTGTCCTGGTGTCTGTCAGACATGAGCCCAGCCTTATGTCACCCAGTTCCTGAACTGATGACTCCCCAGGATGGTCTATGTCCCTGACAGCACAACCTCTAGACCACTGGGTCTGAGGACCAGGGTGGTGGAGCCATGGGATGCTGGAGCAGGAGAGACGTGTAGGGACTGGGCACTTGTTCTAACCTTCCCATTGTTGAGGGGATGCCTTAGACCTGGGAGGACAAGGTCTTGTCCAAGGTGACACAGTGCAACAGGAGTGGAATGGGGCATGAACTCAGGGTTTTTTCTTTTATTTCCAGTTCAGCATTTTTGCCTCATTAACAGACTGTATGGAAAGAGGAGCGAGGGGCCATGGCAGAAGAACAAGGGCCCTGGATTTCAGACTTGGCTTGAAACCCAGTTTTGCTGAATGTTAGCTGTGTGACCTTAAGCAAGTTACTCAGTTCCATGTGCCTCAGTTTCCACGATTGTAAAGTTGAGGTTCTATTAATCATTCAACAGGATTGTCAGGAGGCTTAGCAGAGAAAATTGAGATGGAACACACCTGGTAGTAACAGATGCTCAATAAACACCAGGTGACTCTGAATCTATAAAGGGATCCCTCTTATTTTACAGCCTTCCACCTGGATGACACTCCACAAATTTTAAACAGAAATATCCTCATCATCTTCATAGTCACTTCTGGAAAGTTTACAGCAGGGTCTAGTGCAGAATTTCCAGATGGTGTGCTTCAGAGTTCTGCTTCTATGTGAGAAAAGGTGCCATGTGAAAAAAGAAGGATGCTACCAAGTAAGTTTGAAGAGGGTCGTATTAACATCATCCACGTTAACACACTGTAGGACTTCTGAGGGCCTTCGCTTAACTTTTTTTTGTCAGGAGCACTAAAGATCTCCTAGTCTTTGGGGATGCTGCAGGGAACAGGTTTGGGAGACAGCTGGTCTACTGGAAAGGCCACCTGACTGAAGTCAGGAGCCTTGGCTCTTTTATGTCTCTCATTTACTCATTGTGTGCAGTTCCTGAACCATTAGAACCTCAGTTTCTCCACTGGTAAAATGAGAAGGGGGATGAAATCCGTAAGTAAGGGAGTTTCCGGTTCTGATGTGCTGGATCTTGAAGCTCTTCTCCACCACTAGCGCCCTGCTTGTAACCTTAGCACACGCAACGGGACAGGAATAGTCCTGAGAGAAGGGCGGAGGGCTCCAGGAGGGCGCCTGCCTGCGAAGGGTCCCCTTGCCGGTCTCACCCTGGAAAGGTAGGCGGAACGGGGAGAGGCGGACCGCACTGCCTGCAGCCTGCGAGGAGACGCCCGAGCTGCGAGCCTCCCCGCCCTCCTCCTCCCCTGCCGGGACAGTCAGCCGCTAGGGGATTAGGAGCGGGCCCAGCTCCCATTCAAGCCATTCAGCGAGACAGGAAACCAAGCGCGCTTCTGCCCGCCCGCCTCTGCCGGGCAGGTCTGCGGGATGACGCGCATTGTGCTGGGGACTCGCACAAAGGGAGGCCCAGCCATGGGGAAAGGCCGCATCCCTCGGGAATCCGCCGCCCGTTGACGGGGGCGCCTGCAAGGTTTCAGGACGAATCCCTGACTCCCACCCCGGGCTGAGCCCTCGCGGGGCCGCCTCCGCACTGCCCAGTGCTGCCGGTTATCTGCTGCGGGTGGCTCCGGGCCTTCAGGGGCGCGATGGGCGCCATCCCTTCCAGTGCCTCCGGGACAAGGCCCCCGTCATCGGCACACGGAGTTTCAGCCGGAGTGCCGAGTGCGGGAGTCTTTCTTGAGGACAATGTAGAGATCTGCACAAAAGGCAGGAAGGCGGGTGAGGACCAGTTAATCTCTGTGAGCCTGTAGGCTCTTGAAGGCCTTGGGGGAACGGGCATGTTCATTTTCTCTGCCTCATTGGAGACATCGAATCCTTAACCTAGACAAGCTGGATCTGGCTTTGAACGCTACTCGAAGACAGGGATTCCTTGTCGGCTCCCAAAGGCCGATGCGGAGAGGCTCGCTTGAGCCCAGGAGTTCAAGACCAGCCTGGACAACATGGTGAAATCCTGTCTCTACAAAAAGGAAAAAAAAAAAGAAGAAGAAAAAGAAGAAGAAGAAGAAAGAAAAGAAAAAAGAAAGAAAGAAGGAAAAGAAGGAGAAAGAAAGAAAGAAAGAAAGAAAGAAAGAGAGAGAGAGAGAAAGAGAAAGAAAAGTCCAGTGTCCTACTCCTTTTTAGTCCCAGCTATTAGGGAGGCTGAGGCAGGAGGATCGTCTGAGTCTGAAAGTTCGAGGCTGCAGTGAGCTGTGATTGCACCACTGCACTCCAGCCTGGGCCACAGAACGAGAGATCCCGTTTCACCAAAACAAAAACAAAAACAAACAAACAAAAAAAAAACAACCAGGAAAGAAAAAATAATGATGGGCTTTCACTGTCGGGGATCCTGCCTGATTTGAGCTTTAACTACTGCAGAGTGTTGGAACTTCACGCATTCCTAATTTGGCCATGTCTGTGTACCACCTGAGTGGGACACTTCTCCAGGAGGCCTTGGACTAATCCAGTTCTACCCCCTTTCTCCCTTGTAGTTCTCAAGAATAACTGTAGAATATGCTGGAAGGGCAACATGCTGAGATAGGGAGGGGCTGGCTGGAACAGCCTGGCTCTGTGCCAGTCCTTCCCAGAACAGAATGTCCTTCAACGCTTTAGTCCAGCAAGTTTTGTTTTCTGGGGTATAAAACCCAGGACAGGCTGCTTTCCAGGGTCCTCTGCTGCTGTGCAAGTGGGAGACACACAGTCGAGATTCCATTCCCCTGGGCAGCTTTCCCGAGCTTTGGGGCTCAGGCCTCAAATGCGTCCTATGCTTCTATAGCCCCTTGCTGCATCTCTGTAAGCAGTGAACCCGCTTCATGTAACTCGTCATGTGTTGGCGTTCTATCTCACCCCACTCAGACAAGTTGGTAACCAGTACACAGCGAACCTGATTCACAGCCTGTAGTATTACTGATTCAATGTTTTACTTTATATCAACTTGCTTATTGAATTTTGCTAAGCTGTATCTGTGAAATAATGAGATTTATGTACTAGTAGTTCCTACTACAATAAAAATAATTTTCCAACCATAAAAAATGATTTGTCCCTGTATGACCTAAAATCAGATTGAGAATCATCAGTGGTAAGTATAGAGATGGGATTATATAGTCTCTAAGTGCCCTTCAAATCTTGAGAGCTGCTGTATTTTGTGTTTTTACAGAGTATTCTGTTTAATCCTTACTTCAACCCTATAAGGTAGATACTATCCTTGAGTTTTCAAATGAAAAAAAAAAAAAAAACAAAACAAAACACCAGAGATGCTACAATATTAAGTAATTTCCCCAAAGTCCCACAGCAAATGACAGAGCTAGGATGGGAACCCAGGAGTCAGAAATCAGAACTTGTATTCCTAATCACTTAAGCTATATCACAAATGAGAGAGGGTGGATGATTCTATGAGTCTAGGGCTCTCAAATGATGTGGAGGGATGAACAGTGCCCCCCAAGAAATATCTATGTCCTAATTCCCAGAACCTGTGAACATTACTTTATGTGGTGAACAATGTGATTAAAGATCTTGAGAGAAGAAACTTATCCTGTATCACCCGGGTAGGACCTGCATCAATCACATATATTTTTTAAAAGAGGGAGTTTTGACACAGACAGAAGACACATAGAAGAGAAGGTGATATGAAGACAGAGGCAGAGATTGGAGTGATGCAGCTACAAGCAATGGAATGCTGGCAGCAACCAGAATCTGGAAGAGGCAAGGAATGGATTATCCTGCTGGAGCCTCTGGAGGAAGTACAGCCCCACTGATACCTTGATTTAGGACTTCTGTCCTCCAGAAAGGAGAGAATACATTTCTGTAGTTTCAAGCCACCAGGTTTGTGGTAAATTTTTTTACAGCATCCACAGGAAACTAATACCAGTGGTAAAGTATATTTTACCTCCCTGTTTGTCATAGTTGCTCTTGATGGCTGGAATGGTCTGTCTGGGGCTTTGATATGGTTTGGCTCTGTGTCCTCACCCAAATCTCATCTCACATTGTAATCCCCACATGTCAAGGGCAGGATCTGATGGGAGACGAGTGGATTGTGGTGGTGGATTTCCCCCTTGCTATTCTCATGACAGTGAGTGAGTTCTCACATGATCTGGTTGTTTGATAAGTGTCTGGCACTTTCCTCTGCACTGTCTCTCCTGCTGCATGTGAAGAAGGTCCTTGCTTCCCCTTTGACTTCTTCCATGATTATAAGTTTCTTGAGGCCTCCCCAGCCATGTGGACCTGTGAGTCAATTAAACCTCTTTTGTTTATAAATTACCCAGTCTCAGGTAGTATCATTATTAGCAGTGTGAAAACGGACTAATACAGGCTTGTTAGCATGGTTCTTGCCCTTGGATCAGCTTGGCATCAACTGACTCTGAAACATCAGTAGAAAAAATAAAATCAGGTAAAAATGAGAGGAAGAAAATTATACAATAAGCAAATTATATAATAAGCACCTATATTGTTATTATCGCACTTAAGTTTTACCTTGAGCCTCCAGACAGCTGAGATAAAATGAAAATCAGGGTGGATGATACAATTTTCACTTTCTGATAAAAAGGAATCAGTTCTGCTCTTCAAGAAACACACATCTTTCCTTTATGTTATATTCTAGGAATAACTGAGCAAGTATGTCTTCACACAATGGACACTGAACAAGGCAAGAGATAAAATGCTCAACAGTGACTCAGACCAGATCTAGGGCCATCCTCACATGGAGGGTTCTCATGTTATCCCTGCATAAACACTACAGCCCAATAAAGAAACACAGTCCAGCATCCTGACCACCCAGGCTGGCACCCAGGAATAAGCCCTCACACGGACACAGTGCACCAGAGTTCACAAAGTGCTTTCACATCTGTCATCCTACATATGTTCAAACAGCCAGGCAGGGCAGATAGTGTAATCTGAATTTTACAGATGCCAAAACTGAGGCTCATATTCTGGAGACTGTCCCAAGGTCACACAGCCGGTGAGTGGCAGGGCTGGGGTTCCCTGAGGCTCCAAGAACACATCTCCCAAGCATGCTGCCTGGGAGTGAAATCCGAATGCCTCATATTTTTCTGCAGGAACTTCATACACGTAACGTCTTATCTCTTCAAGCACACTGAGCCTTTGCAGGCAGGGTCTTTTCTCCCACGGTTTAGGAAGCCTTGGGTACCTGCCCAGGGCCAGTAGGTGAAAGATATCCTGCCATGTGTCAGGCCCTGCCCAGGAGAGACACCCCATGCTCCACCTGGTCCTTTAGGTCAGGTCCCAAGCTATCTGAGAACAGTGGCCTGAAGGAGAGGAGTCGAGGAAGGGAGTTAGGGGGCAGACCCAGCACTGTCCAATAAGATCCAAGGAGAGAGGGCAACACACCCTGCCAGCTAAAGGTGTGGCCAGGGTGCTGTCCGACCCACAGTGCTGACTGGTCTCTCGTTGCTGGGAAAAGAGAGACCTCCAGGGAGGTGGATTTGTCCTTCCTGTCTCCCACCCTTCCCAATCAGTGGTTGAAGGGGTTGGAGACACTTTCTCAGCTGAGGCACTGGAGGAGAAGGAGAAGGAGGGACTGAATGTTTCTGCTTCCCCCACTTTCTTCCTACTCCTGCCCCTTCGTGCCCTTCACCTTAATTCAACCTGTTCCTCTTCTCTCATCCCCTTCCAACCTCCCCTCCATTCCTCTGGAGGTACTCATTTCCACCTCCCTCCATCCCTATCCCCTCTCTTTATTTCTTCTTCCCTCTTTCCTCTTCACCCACTAGCTGTGCAACCACTTGCAAGTTTCTTAACTTCTCTGAGTGAAAGCCCTAACCTCACAAGGTGGTTGTAAAGCTCAGTAGTCAGCATAGAGAAAATGCCCAATCCAAGTGTGTTCTACTCACTCACTGCCATTTCTTCCGGATGGGAAGGAGGACAGGGAGGGGCACCACATTAACTCCCTTCCTCACCACCATGGAGCTCCAGCATACCAAATGTGCCCCAACCAGTGGAGAAAGCCTAGGGTTACAATGGAGCTCCTCTTCCACCTGAGGAGACAGACCATGGCCCAGGATGTCAGACTACATCCAGCAGGGCTATCAGATGACATATAATGATGGATGATGATCTCCAAGAGGGAGTGGGAATCATGATTTACCATACACCTGCCATGGGCCAGGCAGAGTCTGAGAATTCTACATACATGGTCTTTATGACGGCCCTATGAAGCAGGTGCTATTTTAGTAACCCTGTTTAACAGGTGAGTAAAGAGGTTTAGAGAGATGAAAGTCAGAGAGTGACCTTCCCTGGGTCACATAAATCTTAGGTGGTGAAGGCAGGTCAGTCTGACTAAATGACATGCTCTTTGATTTAACTTTTTTTTTTTTTTTTTTTTTTTGGTCTCGCTCTGTCCCCTAGGCTGGAGTGCAGTGGCATAATCTCTGCTCACTGCAGCCTCTGCCTCCCAGGTTCAGGCAATTCTCCTGTCTCAGCCTCCCAAGTAGCTGGGACTACAGGCGTGAACCACCACGCCTGGCTAATTTTTGTATTTTTAGTAGAGACGGGGTTTCACCATGTTGGTCAGGCTGGTCTCAAACTTCTGACTCAGGTGTTCCACCCGCCTCAGCCTCCCAAAGTGCTGGGATTACAGGTGTGAGCCACCACACCCAGCCAATTTAACTTTTTATTATGGGAAAATCTAAGCATATAGAAGACTAGACAGAATAGTGTAACCAACCCTCACTCACCTGTCACCAAGCTTCATTGATCAACTCTTGGCCAATCCTAATCCACATCCATTTCACCCTTTCCTTATTTTGAAGCATATCTCAGACATCATATAGTTTTGTCCATAAATACTTCAGTATGTGCCTTTACAAGACAAAGCCAATTTTAAAAACATAACTAAAATACCATTGCTATGCCTTAAAACTTTGCAATAATTTCTTAAAATTACCAAATAACAAGGTAGCACATTTAATTCACATTTCCAATCACTGTTCTACTCTCCCTGGCTGCCTCTTTTAATAAAAATAATAATACCTCTTCCACTGCAAAGCTCTTCCACACACATTATCTCATCTAATGCTCATATCTGCCCTTGGCCCTATACAGGGTTGGACTTTCTTCCTTCTGGAAATGTGAGAAAGTCTTTCTAGAAAGGCTCAGAGAAGTGAATGGACTCACCCAAGGTTACACAGTAGGTTAGGGGCAGAGTCCCTAAACTCCTGTCTCCCAGCCCTTGTTTCTCTCCACCTTAGGGGCCTCAAAATGGGAGGTTCCAACTGTCAAGCACAGAGGCCAAGGCAGTGATGGGGGGTGTCCTGGAGGAGCAGGATGAGAGACTCTCCCCGCAGTGGTGGCAGGCTGGACAGTGCATGTTCTCAGCTGGAGAGCTATAGCCGAGCCTCTTTCTCTTAATAACAACAGTACTAATTCCCTGGCACAGGCTTGTTTGTGTGCAGTAGCTCCCCAAAGCCTAGGCCATGGCTGGGGCTTATCATCTGGCCTCCTGAGTGGCATGCCTTAAGCCCCCTGCACTAGGGCAGATTGGATACTGAAGCCCAAAAGGAAGGCACAATAACCACATCACTCAGTCAGCCCCATTCTAATTCTGCTTTTCACCTAAGTACAGAAGGAGGGTAAAGGTTGCTCTGTTTTTCTTCTGGGAACCTCCTTGCCTAGCCAGCCCCACACATGCAGAGAATGCCAAGGATTCCATTCTAAATCCCCTGGCTTTCATGGCTAATTCTTCCATTAGTCTGCAAGCTATAAAGCAAACCCTTCAGCCTGGCACTCAAGGCCTGTAGTCTGCCCAACACCACCAAGGTAACCTATCATGGATAGCAAAGAGACCATGGTGCAATTTCAGGGAAAACAAAAAAGCTTTATACAAGCTAATTCCTGGAGTTGTCCAGTTAGAGCTTCACTTCCTTAGCTTTTGGCTGTGTCGTCTGTCTAAATGCAAGCATTGTCGCCACCAGCCGTGTCCCTTACATCTTCTTCCATACCTCATATTTCATGTCCTAATAATACTGCTTGCTACTCATTTGCACAGATGTACTGTGACATTTCATTTTTCTATGACTTTGCTCATGCTGTTTCCTCTGCCTGGAAACTTATTTCTTCTTTCTTCGTCCACTAACTACCAGGGTATCTCAGAACTCAACAGAGACATCACCTCCTCCAGGGAAGATTCCTGAATGTCTCCTTCCCCTCATCAGCCTTTCCACTCCCCACATTGGGTGAAGGGCGCTTTCACGGGCTTATCTTTATCTTAGCACTTATTTCAGTGTACCACACTCAGCAGCTTGTGAGCCTTCAAGGGCAGGGATCATGTGTTTTTCATCTCAGCCTCCCCCAGGCCTAAACACAAGGCATGGCACATAGTAGGATCTCAACTTAATGTGCTCGTTGAAATACTTTATCTCCCTGAACCCTCACTGCAGCCCTGTGGATCAGGCTGCCCAGGAGTCATGATGCCTCTCATTTTATGGATGTGGAGGCTAAGACAAAGAGGGGTGAGTGACATGCCCCAGGCTCCATGCTGAGAGGGAAGCCAGCCTCTCACTCATGCCTCATGGTCTAGCTGCCACCCACTCGGACCAGCCCTGGATGCCCAGGTCAGAGAATCTGTGACAAAGTGGAGCAGAAGTCAGGGCTTCCAGGCACATCCAGCACAGTCTCTGTTGCCCCAGGGTAGAGCCCAAATTCCTCCTCCTGGCATAACGACCACCCCAAGGCCATCTCTCCAGCCTCATCCTTTAAACTCCTTCTCAGATACCCCTGTTGAGCCACACCTGCTTATCCACCTGAGCTTTAAGGACCTGGGCTCACCTGAGTTTTAAGAACCCTGTACTTGGTGCCCAAACTCTGTCCCCATTGCATCCTGGGACTTCACAATCAATTCAACTGGATGAAGAGGCAGAACAGATGTTCACAGAAGTCTTGCAATGTCAGAGTGAAAAAACAGCAAAGTGTTTGGAACACACAGAAGGCTCAGCCCTTCCCAAACTGTGTTTGTGGAATACTACAATCCTGAGAGATGCTTATAGCTATTCCTCCCACAAAAAAAAACCCATGGGCAATACATAATAACAATGCCCAGAGCATCTTACATGCAATGTTGTCTTTCATCCTAACAATATCCCTAAAAGGCAGGGTCCATATTTTTCTCTGAACTGTGAGGAAACTGCAGCTCACGGAAGCTAATGAACTTCCCCATGGTTGCACAGCTAGGCAGTAGTGCAACAGGATTCCAAACTCATCTTAATGCATTTTGCCACTTTGCAAGTCTACCTTTCTGTCTACTGCATTGTCCCTCGAGGAAATTCAAGATGGCATTAGCATGCTGAACATCCTGAGGATTCTTGTTTAAATTTAAGCACTGGACAGGTGCGGTGGCTCACGCCTGTAATCCCAGCACTTTGGGAGACCAAGGCAGGTGGATCATGAGGTCAGGAGTTTGAGACCAGCCTGGCCAATATGGTGAAACCCCGTCTCTACTAAAAATACAAAAAATAGCTGGGCGTGGTGGCAGGTACCTGCAATCCCAGCTGCCTGGGAAGCTGAGGCAGGAGAATCGCTTGAACCTGGGAGACGGAGGTTGCAGTGAGATGAGATCACTCCACCGCACTTCAGCCTGGACGACAGAGCGAGACTCTGTTAAAAATAAAAATAAAAAAAATTAAAAAGTTTAAGCATCTTTCACACTTATTTGAGGCTAGAACAACTCCCTCCCCACCACTACTTTTTGTTTGCTGAATCCTATTCCTGTCCCACAGAATACAAATGTTTCACTGAACACAGTTTTTGAAGTGCTGCCCTGAAAAAGATCAGCTCTTGTCCTGACAACCTGAGAGCACAGGATGGAGGCCATGAAGAAAGCTTGGAGACCTCTGTGCAGAGCCTCTTTGTTGTACATATGAGGTTCTGAGACCCAGAGAGTAGCAGCTGTTCTCAGGTTGCACAGCCAAGGAGGGGAGGAACCATGGCCAAGAATGGCCTTTTCACTCCAGGCAGGCTGGTGGGGCTGGCATTTTGGAAAGCTCTCAGTAGATGGAATTCACACACCTTCCTGTAGAGGCCGCACAGGCTTCAAGAGATGGAAACTGCTGGAAGGAGCACCGTCTTACTGAAAATAATCTCAAGATCCCAGGACCACAAAGCCAGATGTTTCACACCAAGCCTAATTCCCCCAACACACAGGCCCAGAGAGGAGAAGGACTTGTTCAAGGCCACAAAGCAAGTTCAAAGCACAGCTGGAACTAGAATCCAAGTGTCCTGCCCCCTGCCTCCAGCTCCAAGGCTCTGTCTCATCTTTCCTGCAGTTGTTGATATGTGTGTCTGTCTCCTCAGCCTAGCCAGAGGCACTTTGAGAGCAAGGTTCATGCCTGACTTCCCAGCTCCCAGCATTTAGGACTAAAGAAATACTGATAAGTGAAGGAAGGCAGGGTCTGGCGGCTCAGACCTATAATCCCAGCACTTTGGGAGGCTGAGGCAGGAAAATCACTTGAAGTCAGGAGTTCTACATAGCCTGAGCAACATAGTGTGATCCCATCTCTAAAAAAAAAAAAAAAAAATTAATTAATTAACTGGACGTGGTGGTGCATGCTTGCAGTTCCAGCTACTTGGGAGTCTGAGGCAGGAGGATCACTTGAGCCCAGGAGTTTGAGGTTACAGTGAGCAATCACATCACTGCATTGCAGCCTGGGAAACAGAGCAAGATTCTGTTTCAAAAAAAAAAGAAGGGAATGAATACAAGAAATATTTGATTTTTACCAAAAACCCTGTTTCTCAGCTTGATCATTTACAGGGCTGGGATTACCTTTTGGCTACTTCCAAAAATGATTGCACCCTCAAAGGATAAATATTTGCTACCAAAAAGTAACAGCAACACTTATATTGTGCTTAATATATATGTGTATGTACACACACATACACATGCCTGGTGTGAGGGATATGGCAGTAAACATGACAGATACTGTCCCTACTGTTCATGCCTTCGTAAAGCTTACATTCTGGTAAAACAGATAATCATTACATAATTTATTTCACAATTAGCCAATTAAAATGGTGGTAATGGCTACAAAATAGCGGTAAAGTGAATTGCACTGTGATTAGCTTAATCAGAGTCGAAAGTGCTAATCTGCTGAACTTCTTAAAAGCTGTCATTAAAAGAAATCTTTCCATAGCTCCATACAGCAGTTGTAAAAAGAAAGCAGAGAGAAAGAAGTTCTTATTTATCTGAGGGAAATTAAAAGAAATTCTTAATCAACACATATTCCTGCAAAACAAGACTCCTTACAAGCAAATTAGAGAGAAGATATTCAACAGATATTCAGCAAGAATACCTTGTGAGCACCCACTGTATGATGGAACTTGATGGTGGCTATCCCAACAGTACCGTGTATGATACCAAGTAGGAGTTATTATCGTACTTAAAGAGGAGAAACCAAAGGGTCAGAGAGGCTAACCAATTCTTCAAAGTTCAGCCATGTAGCTACCAAGTAGGATGAGGATTTAAGCCCAGGTTGATGTACAGTAATGCCCAGAATCTTTTCCTACACCATGTTGTGTTTTCTAATCTTAAAAGCTGATCAGCCAAGAGTTGAAACTTTGGACTCTGACATCATAGGTATGCAAAGTCTTCTTGTCAATGCCATCTCTCCTCCATGGGGCCCTGGAGAAAGAACATTGCATTTTCTGGGAACCAAGAGGATCAAAATGAGAAGATCGTGTATGATGCAAACCACACTTCTTGGGGGAATTATTAATTACTGGAATGATTACATTCCTTTCCTCTGAGATATAGGTTTCCTGAACAAAAAGCTTTAATATTTTATTTATGCAAATGGAGAAACTATTCTATATCCCTCAAATAAGACGCCTAAGTGGGACCTTTTCTCTGCATTTTCCTTCTCTAAGGCAATTCCACCTCTTGGCACAGCCAAACCTTGCCCAGAATTCTTGGCCCCAATTTCATGAGCAAAACTATATCCTACTAATCCAGTTTTCTCATAGTTTAAAAGGGACAATGGAGCTGCACTTTTCTTTTGAAGGGAAAAGGGCTCATCTTTTTCTGGATTCATCCACTGGCCTGGGAACAATCTTTATCTGATCACCACATGGGCCTGATTCCACAAATGCCTTTTCCCATCAACGGGAGTACTGTGGAGCATTTTCTAACATCCAGAAGGAATCCAACTTTGGAACAGGGAAGTATAGATTATGCCTTGGCCAGTGTGCCTTCCTGGAAGCTGGCTCTTGGAATCCCACTGCTCCCACAACCCCTAGCCTATTCCATCACAGGGGTCTGGGATCCTGAATGTCCACCGCACTGCTGCTCCTGAAACAGACATTCTGTCTTCTTGAGAGTGAGCAGGGAAGAGGGCACCTGGACAGGCGTGTATGAACAGCCCTCCCTCCTGAGAAGCTTGCCTTACAGGTTTCCTAAGAGCCGATGTGCCTGTGGATTCTATAATGAGGAGGGATTTGTTTGTTGAAGGATCTTTTCAGCTTTATTGCTTAACTCAAAGGTGAGAAGGGGGTGGGGGCAAGATGAAAACTACTCTACTTTGCCTTCCTGCATAGTTCAAATTTAAGCTTTGTCTGTAGCTGCCCTGAAACAGCAGCCAAGATAGTTTTAAGGATGGAGATGCAGGATTTCTAGCCCTGGATTGGCCCCTTTATCTGCTACATAACCAAGGGCAAATCTTCCCTCTCTGGGCCTAAGTCTCCCCATCTGTACAATGAGATGATGGGGTGCTATGATCTGTGTCTCAGCTCCCTCCTCTGTGCAGGGGGCATTGCAACAAATATCCCACTCCACCGTCCTGATTGTTAGATCAACATGGAGAGATGTCAACTAGATCTGAGAACTGAAGGCCTCCTTTTGACAGTTTGATGTATTAGAACTATAAAGTAGGGGCAAATTCTCATTGGCTCCGGTATTTCTTTGGTAGTGGCTAACAAACTGTCTGTGTAGCAAATGTAATTTATTTTCTTTGTTTTCATTTCAAAAACCTTTTCAAATTGCAGAAGAGCTGCGAAAGATACAACAGAGAATTCTCATATATTCTTCATCCAGCTTTCCCTGAGGTTAACATCTTATATAACCACAGAACAATTTTCAAAACTAAGAAATTAACATTGGTACAATACTAGTAATGAGATTACAGACTTTACTCAGATTTCACTAATTTTTCTACTAATGTTCTTTTTTAATCCAAAATTCAATACAGGGTACCACATTACATTTAGCTGTCATGTCACTTTACTCTTCTGCAATCTGTGACAGTTTCTGTCTTCCTTTTTTTCATGACCTCGATATTTTTGAAGAATACTACTCAGGTATTTAGCAGAATGACCTCAATCTGGGTTTGCCTGATGTTTTCTCATGACTTGACAGAGCTAGTGAATTTTGGGAAAGAATATCACAGAGATGAAGTTCCATTCTTATTGCATCATAGCAGTGGTATGATATTAATACTGTTATCACTGGTGATGTCAAATTTGATCACGTGGTTAAGGTGGTATCTTCCAGGTATCTCCACAGTAAAGTACTGTTTTTTCCCTTTCCCCATAGTCTACTCAGAAAAGAGAATCACTGAGTTCAGCCTACACTACACACAGTTTAAGAAGTAAGGAGTTAAGCTCCACCTCCTGGAGGGAGGAATATCAGGGTTTGTGGACATATGTTAAAACTATCACAGTTGATGCACGATAGGTAAGCCCTAAAGTGGGGCTTAGCCCAAGAGGGTTCTTGGCTTCACCCAGGAAAGAATTCAAGGGCAAGTCAGTGATAGGGTAGAAGAAAACAGCTTTTCTGAAGCGGCAGTGTGTTACAGCTCCGGTGGTGTTACAGCTGCGTGACTGCTCCTGCAGAGCAGGGCTACCCCATAGGCAGTGTGCTGAGAGTAGCAGCTCAGGGCAGTCATATTTATAACCTACTTTTAATTACATATAGAGTAAGGAGCACTTTATGCAGAAATTTCTAGGAAAAGGGCACTAACTTTTGGGTCATCAGGTCATGGCCATGGAAAGGGGCAGTAACTCCTGGGTGTTGCCACGGCAATGGTAAACTGACATGGCATGCTGGTGGGCATGTCTTATGGGTAGCTGCTTCTACCCTATCCCTGTTTTAAGTAGTCCCCAATTTGATCCAGTGTCCAACCAAGCCCCACCTCGAGTTGAGTTCCGCCTCCTACCTCACAGTGATTAACAAATATTTAGGAGGAGGTCCTCGGAGGCTACATAAATATCCAGTTTCTTCTTAAAATTTTGTCCACCAATTTTATCATAGTGGATATTACAATTACTGTTATAGTTTCTAATGGTGATCTTCTGTTTTCTTAGTTTCTTCTATATTTACTATTTGAAATTCTTCTATAAGGAAGATTTGTCTCTTCTTCCCTGTTTATTTATTTATTCAATCCATTTTTATTTATATCAATATGGACTCATGGATATTTATTTTATTCTTTAGGTTATAACACAGTACCACATTTATTAACCTTGTTGCTCAACTTTAGCCATTGGGAGCTCTTTGAGGTTGACTTTTATGTCCTTTTGACATGCCCTATCTTTATTTTTTAAATATACTTTCTTACTTGCTGGCACTCCTTTAGGATTTAGGACCATCTTGTATTTATTTTCCTTGACTCAGCTCTAGAACTACCCATTTCTCCAAGGGGCCTTTGTTCCTTTTATTGGAGAATGGTATTTAGGAACCAAGATTTGTGGGTTGAGAGTGCCCATTGCTACTGGGATGTCACTGCTTCTACGCCTTCTCAGCAGACAGAGCAAGGAAATTTAAATAAATATATACATATACTAACCTACTAATATATATGTATCTATACTTATTTCTGAATCTATTTGTATACATATTAAAATAAACATGAATTTATACTGACACTAGCCCTGTAGGGTTCACTTTAGTCTTTCTCGTTATCAATTGTGACTTTCTTTGACAATGAGAAACCTGGTTCCCATTATCTATCATTTATTTATTTATTTATTGAACTTGTGTATATATTAAAATAAACATGAATTCATACTGACACTAGCCCTGTAGGGTTCATACTAGTCTTTCCCCTGTTATCAATTGTGACTTTTTCTTTGACAATGAGAAACCTGGCTCCCATTATCTATAATTTATTTACTTATTTGTTAAACACTTACATACATATAAAGTAGCTTCAGAATGCTAACCTGTGCTCCTATGAGACATACATCTACCAACTACAGCATAGTGTTTATAAATGTCTTGTTTTGTCTTTAATTACATATAATTTTTAATATTTAAAACAAGGCTTGGATTTACACCCCAGGTCTGCTACTCACTGGCTGTGTAGATATAAGGCACACACTTAACTTCTCTTTTATTTCAGTTTACTCACCTATAAAATGAGAATAATAAACTCTGCTCTGCCTGATTCATAGCCCTGATGGTGGGGATGAATTACAGGAGATATAAAGGGGCTCAGAAGAATTGCCTAGCACCCCTCAAATGCCCAATATCATTACATCACTGTCACTGAGCTCCAGGTTTGGGCCTTGCACATGGCAGTTTCTGCCCTTTGAGTCTTGTCCTGCTCTAAGGCACATACAAGGGACACAAACATCCACTCCTTTCTGCATCCAACTCAGTGAGTCTGATCCAAGCTGGGAGGGAGGCTGGTCTCTGACTAAGTAAACACAGACATTAAGAGCATCTGAGCTCTTGGTGGTTTTCACTACTCACTGGAGCATTTCAGCCCAATCAGCCTGTCCAGAGCCAAAGCTCACAAATGGCCTTTTCCCTCAGCTGCCTCAAGTAGTAGCCTTCTTGGGAGTCTTCCCCTTCATTTGGAAGACCCCCACACCCTGGGATGGGAAGCTTTGCTCTCACTCTGTGTTGAAGACTGTCAGGGTCTATTCCTTTTCTGGTTCCCAGCTTCCCTATCTGTAAAATGAGGGAGTTGGATTAGATCATACGTCACAAAGTGGTAGCGAGATCCAGCAGGTATGTGTTCCATTCAGTCCACAGAGCATTTTCAGTATGTTTTTTAAAAAATTAAAACACTTTCTATTTTAGAGCAGCTTTAGGCCTACAAAAAAAATGGGCAGAAAGTATTGAGAGGTTCCATATGTTACTCTTCCCACTCCCACCTTAACAGTTTAACCCTTTGTTATTAACATCTTGCATTAATATGGTGCAAGTGTTATAACTGATGAACCAACATCAATACATTATTATTAACCTCATGCCCATGATTCATATTAGGATTCATTCTTTGTGCTGTGCAGATCTACAGGTTACGATAGATGCATGAGGTCATGTATTCACTATTACAGTAGCATGCAGAATAATTTCACTGCCCTAAAAATCTGCTGTGCTTCTCCTATTCATACCTCTCACTTCCTCCCAAACCCCTGGGAACCACTGATCTTTTTTTACTGTCTCTATAATTTTGCCATTTCCAGAATGTCAAAAATGATATGCAATCATACAGTATGTAGCCTTGTCAGATTGGCTTCTTTCACTTAGCAATATTCATTTAAGATTGCCCCATATGTTTTTGTGGCTTGACAGTTCACTTCTTTTTGGTGCTGAATAATATTCCATTGTATGGATGTACCACAGTCTATTTACCCATTTACCAGTATGATTTTTTGGCTGGAACTATTGCCAACATTCAAGAATGAGAGGCATTACTTTGAAATCCAGATTTTCAGATTCCCTTGAAGAATGCGAAGATTTGGTGATGCTGGGTCTATCTTCTCAGTTGGCAATAATTGGTGGGAATTGAATAGCAGTAGCTCTCTTTGGATGGGGTACAAGGGATTGAGGCACATGCACTACAATCCCCTCCTGTCCTTCTTATGTGACCTGCCAGGTCCTGGTAAGAACTTACACCATGTTTGCATCTTATTAGCTGAGTGTCTCCAGGCAAATGTGCTGATTGTTTTTCATTTGCACCACTTCCTAGCCCCCAATCTTACCTCCACCCTTTTCTGTCCTGCTCTGTGTCCTGAGAGACTGAACCTGTAGACTGCATCTCCCAGGCTCCCTTGCTGGCTAGCTTCCAGGTGGGCTTGGCTGCAGAAGGCATTGGCAAGAGATCAGAGGGTGAGAGGAGAAAGGGACCACTCTCTACTCCCACTGCACTCCTCCACACCTGAGTACCTACTTTCTGGAAGGAGCTGCAGGTCCCAAAACCATGGCTTCTGCTGGGCAACCCTCCCTAACAGTCCCCAACCTCACTGGGTGCTGGTAACTCCATGCCTCCCTTTGCTTCTTCCCACTGGGCTAGCCTCTGGGTCATCTCTTGTTTGCTCTCTTAACTTTGTTATTCCTCTGTAAGTGATCTTTTCATTGAAGTCTCTATTTGAACCATCTGGGTGCATTCTGTTTCTTGTTGAGAGTGATAAAGCAAAATGCTTATTTTCTCTGTGCCTCAGTGTCTTCATCTGAAAATGAGAATCGTATTAATGCCCACTTTGCAGGGATGATATGATAATCAAATGAGAAAATGTATATATGATACCTAGTTTCAGTGCCTGGCATAGGTAAGTGCTCAATGAATGTTCATTGATATTATTATTACCATCATCATTCTCATTAGAATTTATAACCTGGGGCTGTATGATCTCTATAGGTCCTTACAGCATGGATGGAATATGAATGGGTGATTCTCTACACAAAAGTTGCTGCCAATCCAGATATTATTTTAGTCTTTTGATCTCAAGGTAGAGTTGAGGCTTAGATAATAAAAATTATATCTTTCCATTTATAAGCAAGAGGACTGTGCCTTTTACAGAGAGGTTTCTTCACGTGATGTCAGTCATTTGGAATTTTCATCCCCTGTTACAGATAACAGGTCACATTTACGGAGCACTTTCTCTATGCCAAATAACCTGAGTCTTTACATGTGAAATTGTATAATGCCACACATTACTGCCTCTACAGATACAATCACTGAGGTTCAGAGAGACAAAGTGACTTGTCCAAGGTCACACGGTCAGTAAGTTTTTAAACTGGGACTAACCCAGGTCTCCTGGCTCCAGGTCTGGTACATTTCCCATTATATACCCTGCCCCTTTATGGGCAAGGACTCTGCCACACCAATACCTATGAGCTCTCCTCACCACAAAAATCTTCCCACTTCTAAATAGAAACATCACTCAGCCTTATAAATTTCCTAATTAAGGTGACAGGATCTTGAGAAGTGTAAAGTGATATTATTGAAGGTGGGGTGGAAGTCCGCCCTTGACCCCCCCCCTTTTCCTTGCCAGGCTCCAGCAAACAAGCATCCACTCTCACTTCCTGATGTCAGCCAGTCTCACCGAGTCTACGCCCAGTTTGATCTCCTTTGACATATCTCCTTGTGAGAGGGGAAAAACCGAGTCAGCTGGAAGAGCCCAGTGAGGAGGAAGCAAAAAATGAGGCTCAGGCAGAGAAACCAAATCCCTCCACTCGGATGTGAGTGTGACAAATACCCGTGCAATAAAGGAAAGGAGGGATGAATGAGTAAATGAATCCACCAAGGCGTCAGACCTGGGGATCAGACTACAAGGTCTGAACCCATCTCCCTTGTATCACCTTGCTGAGCCTCAGTTTCCTCATCTGTGGAATGGGCTGCCACTGCCTGTCATTTGGGAGTTGCCTTGGAGGTTGAAGGAGATCACATGTACACAGCACCTGGCACACAGTAGGACCTCAGGGATGGCTGATCTCTGCCCTCTTCCTTGTTTCAGTCTCCTGATACATTCCTTGACTTACCTGAGCCCTCTGGAAACGTATTCCAGCTTTAGGCCTCCTAGGTTGTTACAGCAATGACATCTAAAAATCATTGTAGTTGAGATTTGTAGAAAGAAAAATGTGCAGCAACCTAAAGTTCTGACTTCTTGGACATATATTTGCATGTCTCGGCATTCAGTGATGTGCTGTGAACATCGCAGGTGCTTAAGAAACATCAGGTGACTTGATTTTCAGTGTAGATAGTTAAGGTTTGGATCATTGTCACCTCCTCATACTCTTAGCAAGCACTCTCACTGGGCACTTGGACATTTATAAAATCCCCAGAGCCCCCAAAAGCCTGAGAGGTAGTTAGGAAAATAGTTATCGCCATTTTTATGGATGGGGAAACTGAGTCTGTGAGGTTAGGCAACTGCCAAGGGTCACAGAAGTCTCCCAATTCAGAATCCAATGGTCTTTCTTTACATTCTAATGAGCTGTCTGTTTATCTTTGACTGGGGGGAAAAAAAGGTAGCATCATTGAGCTAGCCTCCGAGTAATATTTCTCTCAGCCTCAGAAGAAGAGAAGCACCTTGCCAGGGGCATAGCACAATGGGAACCGAGTTGGGGCAAAAATATGAGTTCTCTCACTCTTTCCATCGAGCTTTTCTCATTCTGCTGTATGCCTTAGATTCAAAAGGATCTAAGGCAGGGAGTACTTGGAACTGACAAAATAAGAAATACTTCCAGTCCTCAGAGTCCTTGTAAATTAAATTCCCCTAGAGAGTGACTAGGAGAAGAGTTTCCAAGCCCAGCGTTCTGCCTGCCTGGGGGAGCTGAAGCTGGAATGTCTCCCAGAAGTCTAGGCCCGGCTGCCCTGCTGCTGCCCGAGAGGCTCAGAGATGGCATTCTAGTCCCAGATCCCCTGGCTGGAGCCAAGCATGGGGACCCCAGGGTGCTTGGATTCACACAGTGCCCTCCCCAGCCCTGCTCCTGACCCGACTGTCACAGGTGAGTGGACATCCAAGCAGGGGCTGGGAAGCAGAGATGGCTGAGGCTGCTAAGAAGGGCAGATGGCTGGAGCTGCTAAGAGGGGCCAGGGCTCCAGGGCACACTTGACATGTCTCTCAGTGGAGCCAGGGACATGCTCCAATGACACCCATGGCTGCTCCCTCATAGGGCACCCTCTGCCTCTCTGGAGCCTGCCTCTGGCCCTATGAAAAGGGGCCAGTGGGAAATAGTCATGGGGTTGTACACTGATCTGAGCAGCCAGAGGGAGTTACGTGAGCTGAGAGTTGTGAATAAACCCCTGTGCTTTGTACTTACTTACTCAACTTGACAACCATTCCCCATGGACTTGCCCTCTGTCAGACTGCACTGGGAACTGGGGATTCTGTAGTGAATCAGGCACTACGTTTGCCCTTCAGAATCTAGTAAGATTTGGGCTCACATAGCCAAAATGCACAGCAGAGCATGCCAGGGCCCTGGAAGAGGAACACCAGATTCCTGCTGCCTGGTCCAGAATCAGCTTAGCCCAACAATGCTAGGTGATCTTGGTCAAGTTGCTTAATCTCTCTACTCTCCGTTTCCACCCTTACCCTTCTGTCTCAAAGAGCTGCTCTAAGAAGAAAATAAGACAATCGGCCTGGACATACTTTGGAGTCAAAGCTGAATAGGGAGAGATGATTGCTAGTGTTTCATAGTGTCATCAGTAACACAGACACCATTTATTCAGCATCTTCCCAGATACCAAGCATCTGACCAGTGTTGCATGTCATTCTTCCAACACTCCTGGTACAGCTATATTATTTTCTATATTTTAGAGATGAGAAATTGAGGCTCAGAGAGGGGAGGTGACTTATCCATGGTCACACAGCTTGTAAGTGACAGAGCTGGGATTGGAACCAGAACATTTGGATTCCAGAGCCTATGTTCTTTCTGGACTTTCTTCCTTATTTCTTTCTCTCTCTCTCCCCCTCCCTCTCCTTTCTTTTTGGATGGCCCCTGGTAAATCCTCTTCACTCTTTCATTCAGCAATGACTTCTTGAACCCTTTCTCTTTAACAAGCTTTGTACCAGGCTCTAAGCATACAGACGTAAGCAGGCTTGAAGCCTTCCCTCCTGGACTCACAGCTCAGTGGGGAGAACAAGCAATGAAGAATAATTATAGGCATAACGCCTTTAACCCAAGGGGAGAGACAGGGCCCCATGGAAGTGTGAACTTTATCTAGGAATTGAGAAGGTCTTCCAGAGACAGTGATATTTAGATGAAATCTGAAGGCTGGCTAGGAGTTGGCCAGACAAGAAGTCAGGGAGGAGGGAACAGCATGGAGTCTGGAGTCCAAAGGGCTCGAGGAACACAACACGATAGATGCGCCATTTGAGGAACAGAAAGACACCAGGAGCACAGGCTGCAGGGAGAAGTGGTGCAGGGAGGAGTGGTACACGGACTGGCAGCAGACGGAGGCAGGAGCCCTGTGACACATGTCAAGGAGTTTGGACTCTCTCCCAGGGGTCCTTGAGAGCAGATCCCATAGGGTTTGCATACCCTTCCTTTTACATCTTCATGGCTTCCTCATCCCCACTCTGACTGTTCAGTCGGCAGCTAAGGAGTGAGGAGGGGCAGGGGCCAGGGAAGCTGACAGTGACCAGAGGAGCTGAGGTCAGTGTAGAGCTGTGGATAGGACAAGGAGGGACTGGGCCAGGACAGTGCAGCACTTGGGAGAGCTCTCAGTGGTGTTTGGACTTGAGGGCAGTCAGGAATCATTCATTCATTCCTCATTCATTCATTCTACAGATGTTTACCGAATGCCTACTATGTTCTGGGCACTGGGGGAGACCTCAGAAAACAGACATAATTCTGTTACTTTCTAGTGGAGAGACAGAAAACAAACATAACAAATGAGACAATTACGCATTATATCAGAAGGTGACAGGTGTAGGGCAAGAATAAAGGAAGGAAGGCTCCCGAGGGCGAGCAGGGCCAGGTGGCTATGACTGACAGGATGCTCGAAGAGGGCTTCTTGGAGAAGGTGCCATCTGCACAGGACATGAAGGTGGGAAGGAAGGAGCCAAAGGCACCCACAGGGAAGAGTGTTTCAGGCAGAAGGAACATCAGGCGCAAGGCCCCGAGGCAGGAGGATGGAGGCTCTGTGCGGGGTTGGGGTGAGGGAGCAGGAGTGGGTGACCTCAGACAGGTAGTGGGCAGGGAGGGAAGAGAGGTCAGAGGTCAGGTAGGTGGAGCCTAGAGGGCACAGTGGGGACTTGGCTTTTCCTTGGGGTAAGATGAATTGACACTGGGGAATTTTGATCAAAGAGATGGCGTGATTTAACTTCTTCTTTCACAGGACCCGCCTGGCTGCTGGGTGGGTATGAGAGGGTTGGGGTAAGAATGGAGGCAGAGAGAGCAGTTAGGAGGCTATTGCAGTCATTCAGACGAGATTAGTTTGAAGTGGGAAAGTTGAGTTCAGCACAGAAGAGGTTAACGATACCAGCAATGGAGCTACAAAGGCTGTAACTGGGGGCCAAGGTGGGACCAGTATAGAGAGGGACAGAGAGAGCCCACCTTCCTGTTTCCCACCTGTGTGAGTCTGGGAAGCTGAGAGGCCCAAAGGAGAGTCCAGGCCCTTGGGGTGGAGGCCCCTGTCCATCCTGCGTTCTAAAATCTATATTTTCTAGGCCCTTATTCCCTGGCTCTTTACTATTGCCTAGATCTCCTGCATCGAGTCTCACCTCCCCCAGCCCATCCTCCAAGCTACCTCAGAGTGCTCTTCCAGAACATACCTTGGACACTGTCATTCCCTTGCACCAAGACCTTCGGGTATCCCTTTGTTTCAGGGCAAAGTCAGATCTCCAGTTCCCTCATGATCCGGCACCACCCTAACCTCCCAGCCTCATCGCTCGCCATTTTCCATCACATACTCAATACCCCAGCCACATTCAGTGCCCTGCCCCTTCCCAGACAGACCTCAAGTTTTCCTTGTCTTTGCTTAATAATGTTCACTCCAGTTGATAGAGCTTCACCATCGAGGTCCTCCAAGAAGCCTTCTCAGACCTTCATCCCCTTCCCAAGCTGGATGAGATCACCCAGAACTTGAACAGCTGGTGGACCAGCCACTTTATTTCTATCAAGAGCCCAGAAAAGGGGAGGGGCAAAGGAAAGTAATGGTGAGCACTCAGGGGCAGAATGGCCAGTGTGTGAGACTTGGAACCACACAAGAAGGAGATAAAGGCAAGCATCCCCGGCTAGCCTGAGGCATACTGGCCCATGATCCTTAGAGGCAGAATGTGGAGGGAGCTCCAATGGGTTATGGCCAAGTATGTTATTGGGCAAACCACTCTCCAAAGAAGGGAAAAAGGGAAGCTCCCTGTTAGTAAGCTACCACCATGTGCCAGGCACTTTCCCTACTGTGTCTACTCTGCTCAGCAACACTGTGAGGCGGGGATTATGATCTCCTCTCATCGGTTTCTCTGGTGACTTCTAACCAAGGCTGTGGCAAGGTTCTGTGCTATAGGCGGCATTTGCCCTGCACTTTAAAACTAGGTAGACTTTGGGCATGTAGAGGTGAAGTTGGGATAGGGAAGGGAACAAAGGGCATTTTAGGCAGAGGGAATAAAACAGAGAGGGAAAAGAGGAGGTAATTATGGGTCCCTGGATTTTAAAAGTAGAGTTGCCACTGTTTCATTTTTTTAAAAAAGAGTATACGCCGAGGAGTAGCTGGAGCTAAGTCTGCGAAGGCCAATTAGGGTCCGTTCTTGTAAAAGAGCCCTGAATGCCAGGCTAAGGCAGGGAAATTAAGAGGCAGTCCCCTCCCCTTGCACCCAGACAGTTTCCAAGCTGGTGGCTTCAGTGGAGAGAGGAGAACAGAACACAGCAACACAGAAGAAAATGGCTTCTCTTATCACAGCTAACCAAGCAATTTTAGCAGGCTTTTGGAGGAAAGAAAAAAGCAACAACAAAATCTGCCAGGCTTTGCTTGATGATGTCTACAGGGGAATTTTGGAAACAGATAGGCTTGTGGATCAAAATATAAAGCTCACCACTTAAATAGCTTTATTTCTCAACAGCTGCACTAAGTCCCTAAGCCTCCCAACACACGGGAGGAGGTAATAGGCTTCGCTGCTTCTTGCAGAGGACAGACACCCCCATCTGCAAGCACCTCGGGCCCCAGCTCAGACCTCACAGGGGAAGTGGGGCCCCATCCCCAGGGAATGGCTTAGGAAGGACCCAAGAGGGCAGGGGAGTCACTGAGTGGGGAGTGTATCTTCTTAGATCTTGGGCCACTCTCATAAAGTTCCACCCTAACTTGGCATTAAGGCCCAAACGGGAGATATTTGGAGGCCCATTCAAGGCTGAGGAATGGATTTCCAAGGGTCCCAGTTGCCCACCACTCCCAGCTCCACGTTGGGTTTCCATTTGCTTTGCTCCGGTCATCGACTGTATGATATAATCAGCACTGCAGGGCCTCACCATTAAGGAGCTGTTGAAAAGCCCAATCCCTGCCCCCGGCCCATACTCAACACGCCACAACCCACCTGCCAGGCCGTATAGGTCTATCAGCCTCCACTGAAGATCAGAGAACATCAGAAAATTCCAGCCATAAAACTGGATTCCAAATATAACTCTTCCAAGGGACAAAAACAAAGAAATACAAACCCTCCATGAGTGATTTTCTCATGTTTCTTGTCTTGAAGACCACTTTGCTTTTCCTTCTCTGTGAGAAAAATCCCTTTGCCTGTCCCTCACCAGGTGAGCCCTCACAGGAATGAGACTAACTCAAAGTCAGAGAAATCCATCGCACACAATACACTCAGCAGGAATTTCCCAAAGACCAAGTCTAGAATAGTCATGCAGGGCCTCAGCAGAACAACATGAGGTGAACTTGGGTGCTCAAAAGACAGTCCTCTTCTATGTGTCTTCACCAAAATGAAACAAAAATGCCACTGGTTCTTCCCACCACCTCCCAAATGGTAATATTTGGAACACACACATACTTTCAAAGCTAAAGAATAATTCTCAAAGCCAGTGTAGACTCTAAACTACCAGAAGAAAGACATTTTTACAAATGCACATAATCTGCACAGATTCTCCCGCCCACATGGATATCCATCTTATATGTACCCCTTTTTGCTCATGCCAGTTGGAATTGTGTTGCTATCACTTAAAATGGAAAGAGTCCCAACCACTGTACCTCACTGGTTAAGAAACATTCAGCCTCAAATAACAGAAATGTATTATGTCACAAAACAGAAAGTGTGGAGTTGGGATGGGCTTCAGGGTAGGTTGATTCAGGGCTTCAGTGGTGTCTTCAGGTTCTTCCAAGCTCCTTACTCTGCCTAGAAACAAGGACACACCAATTTCGAATATCACATCCATATGGAATCTTCCACATGATGTCAATCTGAGGAAACAGAGGAACCATTTCTTACTAAGTCTGCCTCTCAAGAGTAAGGCAAGGAAATCTTCCCCAAAGTCCTCAGCAGGTATTTCCTGTGTTTCATTGGCCAAAATCGGATCTCATGGCTTTCCTCAATCAGTGAGTTGAGACAGAGACACTGGCAAGCGAAATGGGATTTTCCTCAGACCAATCAAGCACTCCTCTGAAGTTAGGGGTGGGGTCAGAGACCCCCAGGGGCAGCTGGCTGTGTCTAGAAGTGTATGATGGGGTTACCTCAATTACACTAGAGTTCTGGTAGGAGAGAACAAAAGGAAAAGAGAACTGGCAGGTAGCCCATAATGTGCACTGCACTACATCCAATGGTTACCCTGGCCAAAGCTTTCCTTAAACTTAGGCCACATCAAATTCTCAGGCAGGAAGTTTTCTTCCCCTAGTCTCTGCAAGAGAATGGTGATCATAAGACATCCACACACCAAGTCTAGAACCAAACTTCAGGTGTCGACATTTGTACTTCTAGTCACTTTGAGAAAGATTCTCTGGACTGCTGTCAGGGGGTGGACTAAAGTGAGGTGGGACTAAATGCAGGAACACCAGTTAGGACGTCAGTCCAGCTGTCAGCCCAGCACTGGTAAAACCAGGAGACAGCCCAGCCCAGGAATGCCAAGGCATGAGTCAGAACTAAGTTTTCGGTCAGCAGGCTGAAGAAAAGAAGGGTGTGTTGTCAGAGGGAGAATTCTTGGGGATTTTGCCAAAGGAGGATCTCAGGGCCCCGAGCCCTTCTGTGCAGGAAAGGCGGGGAGACAAGACTCTGTGAGTTGGGTGTGGAGGGAGGGGGTCCCCAGCGCCATCCCCTTTACATGTCCTGAATGTTGTGAGGCAGGTTGGGTGAACAAGACCCTCACTAGGACTGCCCTTAAAGCTCTTCGCTCCATCGGCTTGCCAGCCATTCCTTGGTGATAGGGACGGGAGTGTGGGATTTGATTCCCCCAGCCTCACCTCAACCTGCATTCTCCAAACACTCTATGCTCTTTCTTGCCTTCAAGTCTTTGGCTCTACTGTTCCCTTATCAAAAAGACTTTCTCCCACCCAGGCCTCCTAACTCATCCTTCACAGTATAGCCTTTGTGGCCCCAACTGAGTGAGTAGCTTACTCCTTCTACTCCCACACAGCTGGAGGGCTGCATGCGTCCCCTTGGGTTGTAGTTTCTATCCACAGGCTGGTCTGTCTGTCTCACAGAATGAGCCGGGGGCCCTCAGGAGCTGGGACCATGTTTTGTTCATCTTGGTGGCCTCCACAGTGCGCAGCACAGCATAAGTCAACAACTTCTGCTAAGAAAGGAGGATAGGAAAGGTGGAAAGAAGGGAGGCTCCTGCCACCTCCTCTAGAGCTGAGTTGTCCAATATGGTACCCACCAGCTACATGTGGCTATTTAAATTTAAACTAATTGGGCCAGGCATGGTGGCTCACGTCTGTAATCCCAGCACTTTGGGAGGCCAAGGTGGATGGATCACCTGAGGTCAGAAGTTCGAGACCAGCCTGATCAATATGGTGGAAACCCGTTTCTACTAAAAATACAAAAAGCCATAGTGGCATGCACCTGTAGTCCCAACTACTCGGGAAGCTGAGACAGAATTGCTTGAACCCAGGAGGCAGAGGTTGTAGTGAGCCAAGATCATGCCACTGTGCTCCAGCCTGGGTGACTCCATCTCAAAAAATAAAAAAAAAATTAAATTAAAATTTAAAAACTAAATAAAAGTTAAAATATAGTTCCTCAATCACACTAGCCACGAAGGCCTCAATAGCCCCATGTGTAGCTACTGGCTAATGATTGGACAACACAAATATAGAACATTTCCAATGTTGTAGAAAGTTCTCTTCTAGAAACTCTAACTATGGCTGCAGAGCTAAGAGGGGAAGACCATCTGCTACAAACTCCTTTCTTTTCCAACCCAGCACCCAGCTGTAGGCCAGACACATCCTCCTTCCTCCTCTCTATCCTTCCTTTCCACCCATCTTTTTCCATACCCCTTTTCAAGGAGCAGATCATAATCCCGGAAGAGACAACCTTGAATACCATAATCCCAAATGTTGAAATCCTGAAGGATCGAAATCCCAAAAACATAATTCTGGGAAAAATAATTTTAAAATTCTTGAATAGATATTTATTTACATCTTTAAAAGAGGATTTATTTGAGAAACATAAAAACACGTAGGCCACTTTACACAATAAAATGGGCAACAATATACATATTTTTGCAAGCATAAATACCAAGGTATACTAATAACAGTTATGTAAGTATGACAGTTATGAGCAGATGAACTATATTCATAAAGCAAATGGAAATGTATAAATGCATACCAGTATAGTTAGTAGTTGTAGGCACTCAGACTTATAACGGCAGTCATCTGAAATACCATGATGAACATCCTAAATCTTTGATGAGATTAAAAAAAAAAACCATGGGGGGTCACCACCAAATATGCAGTCACCCAAAGGGCCAAGATATCAAGAAATGTTGTTTTCACAAGTGCAGATGTACAAAAAGGACATATTTTCCTTCATTGAGGGAGTTTCAGTGTTTTTACATAGGTGCACAATGCTTACACACAAGCCAACATTGTAATATTGTACTTTCATGGAGTCAAATTTGTAAAAACCACATAAAACAAATTAGAACTCTGAAAGTTTCTACAAAATTTATACTTCCAGTATTGGAAATGATGCAAAGATGAGATATGAAGGGTAGTGAATTGTAAAAAATAATGCTGACAATTTTAAACAGTGGTGGAAAAACTAAAAAAAAAAATTTTTAAACTAAAAAGAAAATTTGACATATGGAAAAGTGCATTATAGGGATAGATTATGGGCAATTGCACAGACTGGCTGACTTTCATGATCATTAACTATATTTTAAAGCCTTGCATCATGACAAATAGCTGATTTTTTTTTTTTTTTTTTTTTGGGACATGGCTCTCCTTGGAAAATACATTCACATGCATTTTCTATATGGCACTGCTCTTTTTGAAATCTTTCTATGATGCAATATACACTGACATTAGCATTTCCAATTAAATTTTCCAATCTTTTGAGCCCTGCTTCTATGTTGTTTTGGGTACTCCAAAATCCATTCCACAAGCATGCATATACGGACCACAAATTTGGTGGAAACGATAATGGCGATCAAACAGTAACACCATTGGCTGTCTTCTTATCCTACCATGCAAATAATTGTTTTCAAACCAGTCAATAACTTCACTGGCTTCTTCAGGCAAATGTGGCTTTAATTCATTAAAAGCTCCTGGAATGTCATCAGCTGGAAGGAATGTCAATGCAGGCCAAGGAAACATTCTTAAACGGAAGTTTTCATAACTGCAATATTGCTTGGCCAAACCACTCATCTGAATTTTCCACCAGAGGCAAATAAAGACAACAGCAAGGTAATAGTTCCACCTAATGTGATGCAGCTAACATAATGTAACTACTCTGTGCACAACCAAAACCGCCACTAATCCCATCTCCAGAATTCGGCTTTCAGGATTACGGTGTTTGGGATTGTGTTTTTGCGGATTATGATCCAAAACCCACTCTTCCTGTCCCCCAACAGGGTCAAGTGAGTCAAACGAGTCATTCACAGCAGCTTCAGAGTTCACAAAGCCTCTTTACAGCTTGCGTATCTCCGACCCTTTGCTACAATCCTAGACAGCAAGGAGGGTAGGAATTATGATGTTCATTTTACAGGTGAGGAAACCAGAACACAGAGAGGTGAAAACACTTGCCCAAGATTGCCCAACTGACAAATGTCAGAGCCTGGATCAGACTTCAGACACAGGCCCCCTCTTTTTCTCCAGTGCCATGCCACCTCTCACTAAGGGGTCATCTAATCCAGCCTGCTATCTGATATACTAATGCCTTCAACAACATCCCTGTCCAGTGACTATCCAGCTTCTGCCTAAACACTCCCCAAGACATGAGCCTCACTACCATTCCCTGAAGCAGTGAGATGCATCTTTAGACAGCTCTGCCAGAAAACACTTGCTCAGTCAGGGTCAAAATCAGCCTTCTTGTAACACTCCTGTCCGAGACCTCAGGAATCATGCCATGCAGCCATTCAAATGCCTTCTGCAACACCGATGCCGGCCCGCTTCCAGTCTCTATTCACTCACCTCCAGTTTGGAGGATTCAACACCACTTAAGCCAACGCTTTCCTTCTTTGGGTATTTAAAAATCAGCCTCCCTCTCGGAACTCCTCCCCACTGGCTTTGTCCTCTGAGGCCCCGACAGACCACATCTGTTCCCTCTGCCCCAGGGTAGCCCCTCAGAGACAACAACCATGCCCCTAAGTTTTATTTTTCTTCTGGCTGCAGCCTTAACAGGTCACCAGGGACAGGATGCTGTGTCCTGTTAGCACTGACTTCCTCTAGCTTCCCTTTCCCCTGAGCACATGGACCCCCACATTTCCACAGGAGGCCAACATCATGTCTATAATAACGACTACTGCCATACACTGTGTGTTCACCATGTGCCAGGCACCTTAATGAGTGCTCTGCTTGTATTCCATCTTCAATAACTCTGCATTATTATTCCCATTAGACTGCCTATGTATACATGGCTGTCACTCTGGATTGAGGGGACAACTGCAGGAATCTGAAGGATGAATGTGACCAGGAACAACCCAGGTTTGAACCTGTGTCAGTCCCAAGACTCCAGGCCCCAAGGAAAATGGAGGAGTTCAGAGGTATACAGAATCTGGTTATGGGCACAGACCACAGGGGCAAAAGACTTGGGCTTAAATTGTAGCCACTTACCAATTGTGTGACTTTGGGCAAGTCACTTCACCTCTCTCAGCCTCCATTTCTTCATGTTTAAAATGGAGCCAGTAGCAGGGAGCTAGTAGTATGGAGCCCACATGTTGCAGTAAGGAGACAATGAATGCTGGCTCAGTGCTCAGCCATGGAAGCTAATACCAACATTGTCATCCATATTATTACAGGGAGATCATACCCAGGGCTGAGGCTGGTGCACATCATAGTCTTGTTCCCACTACACACACACATACTGTGCATGGTCAGACCCAGTGGCTTCCTGCACCCCCACGGACCTTCCAGCAAATGCCTGAAACCTGAGGTGGGTGCAGATGTGCTATATGAAGGAGGGGTGTGAGAAGCCTGCAGGCATGGCCTGTAATGAGCTGGGCATCACTCAAACTTCTTTACAGAAAAGAGAAAGGGCAATGGACAGGAAATAAAGGGTGAAAGAGAGTGAGGAGATAGAAAGAAAAAGACTGAAAATGCTGCCATCTCACTGCTAATGAAAGCATGGCTTCAGGCAAGTTATTTTCCCTTCTGAGCCTCCACGTGCAACTCTGTCAAATGGGCTAGTAACATGTCCCATGCTGAGTGGGGTGAGGATGAAGTGAGGTGCTGCACTTGAAAGCCCCCAGCCAGGGTGTAGCCCCCAGGAGCCCTCAGGGAAGCTCTGCTTCTGGGCTCGGAGAGCTCTGTCCAGCACGGCAATCCACAGGAACAACAATATAATCAGAAGAACATGATGCCTACTGTTTTCCAAATACGGCGTGGGGCCAGTCCTCACAGCAACCTTTGAAGAAGGTGTCATTATCCTCACTTACACGTAAACAAACTGATGGTTAAGCAGGAAGCAGGTAACATGTATAAAGTCACCCAGTAAGCCAAGATGCCAGGACTGACACCTAGGTCTGGCTGATGCCAAATTTTGTTCCCCGAAAACCAAACTGTGGATCCCCTGTGAGCCAGGCACCAGGTGTGGCAGCCTTTCCATACATCTTCCCTCCTAGCCCGAGGATCATCCTGGACCACTACCACTGGGGATGATGGAGGAGCACTAGACAGAAGCCCAGCGCCTTGAGTTCTGGTCCCCTCTCTGCTACAAGATGCCGCATGGTCACAGGCTACTCCTTCCTGCTCCTCAGCCTCAGTTTCTTTAACTGTATCATGGAGGTGCTGGAAGTCCGGACTTTCAGGGTTTTCTGACTAACACTGAGATTGCACACACAGTAGCAGGAAGTTGGAGGAGGAAATTCATCTTAATGGGAGCAGAGTACTGTATTCCTCCATCCCTTAATAACCACTAATTAGTTAATCCCTGTAGCAGCAAAGTGAGTTATCAGGTATTATTAGCCCCAATTTACAAGCAGGAGGTTGAAGGAGAGAAGAACTGAGAGAGGGATTGGTCCCAGGCTCTAGGCAGAGTTGGGATCAGTGAAAACCCAACAGACACTGCAAATTGCTTCAAGACTAGGGGAGGAGCAGCAGAGAAGCAAGGGAGGCCTCAAAGGGGAGGAACCACACAGGAAGGTGCTTCTGGTCCTCATGAAGTTAAGGTCCCTCTGAGGGCATCTGGGCCTGCTCTCTCTACGCACAGATGTGTGGCCCTAGGCCCAGAGATGGAGAGAGACTGGCCCAAGGTCACACAGCCAAAATTGCAGACAAGGAGTGCAGAGCTCCATCTGTTCTCAGCTGAGACTGCTCTGATGGGGGTCGGCGCGATGGCTTCTAAGAGCTGAGCTTCTTCCATGGCCCTCCCTGAATTCCTAGAGAAGCAGCCAGCTGTAAGCCCCCAGGGATGGTGTGCGTACTAATGGCCTGTGACAAAGGCAGTGGATAAGCTCCCTGCTCTGTAGACTAAACAAGGCACAAGAAGCCAAGTCAAACAAAAGCGGAGGTTTTGTGTCAGCCCAGCTGGTGGGCTAGAAGCAGCCCAGCCTCTTGGGAGGCCAGGCCCTGAGCCATCACCTGGAATCTCCTCTGGTGGCCTTTCTCCCTTTTGCCACTGAGGGCTGCACAGAAGCCTGTCCACAACACATGCCCTCACTCTGTGACCATCCCTGCTTTGTAGCACACAATGTACTTTCATCACAAGGCCCCAAGATGACAAAACTGAGGCTCAGAGAGGGGAAAGAAGATGCTTATCCCAAGTCACATAGCAAGTTAGGCAGGAGACTGGGCACAAGACCTCCTGACTTCTACATCACCATGACACTCAAGTTTTTTTAATGAGTGTTTTTCTTTAAAACATAGTATGAACACTGGAACAGAGGGAAATGCAGTATTCCAATTTCCATCCACAGTGTTGTCCAACCTGGCATCTCACTGGAGTCCCCAAGCACAGGCCCTGGTAGCAGACTGGGCTGTGTTCAAGTCCTACTCCTGCCTTTTACTGGCCCCACGGCTTTCACAAATTACTGCAGTTGAAATTATTACGTGTTGGAATTATTAGATTGTTGGAGTTACTAAGTGAACTAATGGGCACAGACATTTTGTTCCATACTTAGCATACAGTAAGCACCCAATTATTGCTATGGCTATTAGCAGCTCCAGCACTTACCTGCCAGGTAGGCAAGGCCCTCAACTGCTAAGACTTCTCTCTCGAATGAGACATCACCAAGATTTCTCCTAACTCCAGAGCCCTGTAGTCTCCACCACCCGGCCCAAATGAAACAATGGACCCCAGAATCAGGGAAGTATGGTGGGAACCTGTGTCACTTGCCTGTTTCTCTTTCTAACCAGGCTCCTTGCCCCTCCCCCAGGCTCCACACACCTGCTGCAGAATGTTCCCAGGTGTGAATCTGCACAGCAGCCAGTCTGTCCATTCTCAGAGCTGCTCAGTTGAGTCACTCCTAGTGTTGTTCCGGGAGAACGTGGATATTTTCATGCCCCTCCTTCTCTGGCAGTGCTGCTCCTAAGCGTGTAGGGAGACAAATCCCCCTGCCTTGTTTCAGGTACAAACAGTGGAAACACAGGCATCCTACCTGCAGAAGACTTAGGAGTCAGCCTCCATCAACCCCTTGGATCATGTGTCAAAGTGGTCCTCACCACAGCCCTAATCGTGCAGGGATTGTTCTGGTGTTTTCTGAACACAGCTCCTGTTCTATATTGCAGAGCTCACTTTCAAAAAATGGAGAATGATTTGGCTTCAGGCCTGGGGCCATTTCTCACTTCTTTTCTCCTGACTCCCAACAGGAGCAAGAAGAGATCTGCCTGGTGGGGATTAAGGTGACATTGCTCTCTACCAGCTAGGGAGGTGCAACAGGACGTGTGAGGAGATTACCTACCTGCCCCTGCTTACCTGTCTGTGTGTCAAGTTTAAGCCCCTGGAGGGTTATGTGTAATACTGTTTAGGAATCTTAAAAGATAGAGACCCTATTGCTGGGATTATAGGGTGTGGAGACATTCTCGCCTTTCACACTGAGGCTTGGGATGGCTGCCAACCTCAGTGCGTCGTGCCAGTTGCTGAGCCCTACTTTGCACAGAAGTGATTGATTCCAGTGTATTTAAAATAACTAACGTCCCAGGAGCCCCTTATCTTTAGAGCACATTCTGCCATTGACTGATACGAATTCAAAGGAAAGTTTCCAGACTCAAGTGTAGCTGGGAAACTATTGGGTCTGTGTTAAAAGTTTCCATTCCTCTGGGTGCTTGCCGTGAGACTTTAGACAGGTCATTTTCCCTGTCTGGGCTTCCATTTCCTAACCTGTTACCAAAACATAATAACTTCCAGCAATGTCTGGTTTTCATGGCTAGGTGAACATGCTTTCTAATATGTATACTGTGGCACAAATTCAAGGGCTTATTACTGTTTCCTGAAAAATAATAGAGTTACGGCTTCCAAGCATCAGTTCACAGTAGAAAAGTCAGTATAAGGTAATCAGAGGACTGTTACTGAAAAGAACTGATTGGCCTTTAGTTTTAAAGTGTGTGTCTTTCCTAATTATTTTATTGGGGGCTATTAAAATGTCCTTCTCTTGGAAAATGGTGGCAGATCTTAGCTTTTGATGATTTATAAATTTCTTTGCTTGACCTGACTTGGAAAACAAACAAACAAAAAAATGGACATTCCATGCAGATTTTCCCTATTTTTACTTGAAATATTGGTCAATCCAAAAGTCTGAGAACTACTGGCTTAGAAGATCAAGACTGTGCCTATTAAACTGGTTTTATTGGCCATGAAATGGTTAAGTAGTAACATCCCAGAACTGCTACAATCATGGGATGCTAGTGAATCCCTCTACTCAGATTCTAATCAAAAAGTACCTCCTAAAAATGGACTTTTGGGTGATGTAAAAGTTACAAGAGACAACACAGTATGGTGGTTGACAGCATGGACTCTGGAGTCTTGCCATCTGTGTTCAAATTCTGCTTCTGCAATTTACTAGCTGTTAACCTCTCTGGACCTTAGATTCCTTATTTGGAAGTTGGGGATAATGAAAGCACCCACCCCATAGAGTTGCTTTGAATCGTTTTGAGGATTAAATACATTAAGCCATGAGAAACACTTAGAACAGGGTTGGCACATAGCAAGTGTTCAAAACATAGTATCTATTATTATTATAGGCATTTACATTTTAGTAAAGCAATAAGTGTGTCTCCAAGTCAATGAATTCCATCTTGGTGTGTGAAAGTTGTAACTGCAATATCGAAAGTACTCCCTGTAATCTTTGAGAACAACTCACAGAGAAAAGGAAAAGTAGCAAAAAGTTGAGTAGTGTTAAATGTTTTGATTTCCAAAACAATAAAAGAAAATTGATCTGAAAGACTGTACTAATCCTCTTATCAACAAGGCAGTCTGTCAGAAAATAGAACAAAATGGCAAAGAGATGAAAATAGTGGAGAAAGTGTAAGAAAAATAAGGATGAATTCAGGAAATTTGACTAATAGTACTTCCAGACAGTGAAAAAAAAAAAAAGAAGGTGAAAAATTATTTTCTTTAAAAAAAGATTGAGTTCTCCAGAACGCAAGGGCATAAGTCTCCAGAATGAAGGAATCCTTGAGAATCGGTCCATAGATTAAAAAACAAACAAACAAACAAAAAGCTCACACCAAACAATTACCACAAAGTACAAGAATACTGATGATAAAGAAAAGACTCTATGAGGTTCCAAACAGCAAAACCAAGTCACATACAAATGGTCAGCAATTATAGTGACT
Source organism: Theropithecus gelada (assembly GCF_003255815.1). NCBI lineage: Eukaryota > Metazoa > Chordata > Mammalia > Primates > Cercopithecidae > Theropithecus > Theropithecus gelada. The sequence continues at coordinate 43,260,653 of NC_037683.1, read as the reverse complement.
AAAGACTTCTCAGAAAGTAACACTGGAAGTGAGAAGATGATGGAACATTGCCTCCAAAATTCTGAAGGAAAATTATTTTTGACCTAGAATTCAATTCCCAGCTAAATGAAACAATAGAATAGACACATTTCATGCAAGCAAAATTTCAAAATATTTTCTATCAGGGCTGTGCTGAGCCATATTGGAGGCCAAAGCAAAAGGAAAAGTCAGTAATGCTGACTTTGTCTTTATCTAAAATTCTGATATTTTTTTCATAATGATTATTTTCCACCAATTTTTATATTTTAAAATGCTGTTTAAAATACCATTTATTGTGATTACTGAGATTTTGGGTGCTCCTTTGCATTTTGCACTTGAAGCAAGTGCCTCACTTGACTTTCTCTAGTCCCATTCTTAATTCCCATGACCTTTCTTGGGAAGTTACTGAAATACGTACTTCCCTCAAAAAAGGAGAAAATCAAGGAGATAGGCATGGACACAAGGGCAAGGCATGAAACACAGCAGAAAGATCAAGGGAATTCCTGTAATGTTGGTGAAGGGTGATCCTAGGGTGATGGCCATGCCCAAATCAGAGAGGCCAAGAGACCTAGACTGCAGCAAGACAGAAGGCAAGAAGTGGAAACTGATAAGTTCATATGAAAACACAGAGAGGAGGGCATTAAGGATTAAATTAGTAATAATTTTTTTTACTCCAGCAAATGAAAACACAGATAATTATTATCTCCAGACAAAATCAAAAGTTCAAAAATGAAAATAAATAAACAAATAGTATTCTAATAAGTTCAGCTGTGAAAAGCATTTACATAATACTATAAACACTGACTACTGATCTAATTAACATTATGATATGACTATATTAGGAGGATGGGGTAATAGGAAGGATGGGTACACATGGTGGAAATAGGTGTAAAAGAAAGCTAAATCTTTATTTTCCATAGTGTTAAGCACAAAATCTGAAATATTAAGTAGTAGCTGACACTGAAAGCACATGCAACAAAAACAAAAATAAACTACTGGGACTATGTCAAATTAAATAGTTTCTTCACAGCAAAGGTAACCATCAACAAAACAAAAACACAGCCAACCTATGGAATAGGAGAAAATATTTCCAAATCTAATATGTCTGATAGGAGTTAATGTTTAAAATATATAAGAAACTCAGACGATCCAGCAAAAAACCCCCAAATAATCAAATTTTAAAAGGATCAAAAGACCTGAATAGATATTTTTCCTAAGAATATAAATGATCAACAAGTATATAAAAAGAATCTCAGCTGGGTGTGGTGGCTCACACCTGTAATTCCAGCACTTTGGGAGGCCAAGGCGGGTGGATCACCTGAGATCAGGAGTTTGAGACCAGCTTGGCCAACATGGTGAAACCCTGTCTCTACTGAAAACACAAAAAAATTAGCTGGGCATGGTGGTAATCCCAGCTACTCAGGAGGCAGAGGCATGAGAATTGCTTGAACCTGGGAGGCAGAGGTTACAGTGAGCCGAGATTGCACCACTGCACTCCAGCCTGGGCAACAGAGTGAGACTCTGTCTAAATAAATATATATATAAATACAAATAAAATGAAAAGAATATCAATATCACTAAACAACAGGGATATACAAATCAAAACCACAATCAGATATTACCTCACGCTTGTTAGAATGGTTATTTCACAAAAGTCAAGAGATAACAAGCGTTGTCAAAGATGTGGAGAAAAGGGAGCCTTGTACACTGTTGGTGGGAATGTAAATTGGTACAGCCATTATGGAAAACAGAATGGAGGTTCCTCAAAAAGTTAAAAATGTGACTACCAGATGACCCAGCAATCCCATGTCTGGGTATATATTCAAAGTAAACAAAATCAGTATGTCAAAGAGATATCTGCACTCACATGTTCACTGTGCATTATTCACAATAGCTGAGATATGGAAACAACTAAGTGTCCTTAACAGATTAATGGATAAATAAGTAATACACACACACAATGGAATATTATTCAGCCTTTAAAAAAGGATATTTTGCTATAACTTGGATGGACTTGGAGAACACTATACTAAATGAAATACACTAGATACAGAAAGACAAATGCTGCATCCTCTCACTTATGTGTAGAATCTTTTTTAAAAAAGCCAGACTCCTAGTAACGAGAATAGAATGGTGCTTACTATGGGCTGGGAGGTGGCAGAAAAAGGGAGCGTTTGTCAAAGGGTGCAAGCTTTCAGTTATGAGATGAATAAGTTCTGAAGACCCAATGTACAGCATGGTTACCATAGTTAATAATACTGTGTTATGTACTTGAAAATTACTGAGAGGGTAGATCTCAAGTGTTCTCATCTCTCTCTCTCTCTCTCTCACACACACACACACACACACACACAAATGTAACTACATGAGGTGATGAATGTATTAATTAGCTTGATTGTGGTAATCATTTCACAACGTATATACACATCAAAACATCATGTTGTACACCTTAAATATATACAATTTTTATTTGCCAATTATATCTCAATTGTTAAAAATCAAGTAATAGCAAGTTAATTGAGTTATATAGAGATGTGGAAGGAAAATATCAAAAAAAATTAGTCAAAAGAGGTGCAAAAATTTGCTTTTGGGTGGGAGATATGGGAGAAGGCAAAGCAACAGGGCTGCTCTTTTTGTGTCAAACCTTGTAGAGTTATTTGACCTTTAAGCTATGTATATTATAACTTTGAAAAATATAAAAACTTTTTAAAAACGATGTGTTGATAGGTGTTTTCAGTTTAGTTGAAATGTTTGGGAAGAATTAGAGAAAAATACATAGACGACTCATCCAAGCAATTATTAACTCCAGGAAAAACAAAAGAAAGTACAAAAACAGAGACACAGTAATATGGTTTGGTTATGTCCCCACCCAAATCTCATCTTCAATTGTAGTTTCCATAATCCCCACATGTCATGGGAGGGACCTGATGGGAGGTAATTGAATCATGGGGGCATTACCCCCATGCTGTTCTCGTAATAGTGAGTGAGTTCTTACAAGAGCTGATGGTTTTATAAGGGGCTTTTCCCCACTTTGCTCAGGACTCATTCTCTCTCCTGCCACCTTGTGTGAGTAGGTGCCTTCCACCATGATTGTAAATTTCCTGAGGCCTCCCTAGCCATGTGGAACTGTTAGTCAATTAAACTTCTTTTCTTTACAAATTACCTAGTCTTGGGTATTTCTTCATAGCAGCATGAGAATGGATTAATACAGTAAATTGGTGCCAGGAGTGGGGGGCTTCTGTAAAAATACCTGAAAATGTGGAAGCGACTTTGGAATTGACTAACACACAGAGGTTGGAACAGTTTGGAGGGCTCAGAAGACAGGAAGATGTGGGAACGTTAGGAACTTCCTAGAGACTTGTTGAATGGCTTTGACCAAAATGCTGATGGTGGTATGGACAATGAAGTCCAGGCTGAGGTGGTCTCAGATGAAGATGAGGAACTTCTTGGGGACTGGAACAAAGGTCACTCTTGCTATACTTTAGCAAAGAGACTGGCAGCATTTGGCCCCTGCCCTAGAGATCTGTGGAACTTTGAACTTGAGAGAGATGATTTGAAATTGGAACTTATGTTTAAAAGGGAAGCAGAGGCTGGATGCAGTGGCTCATACCTGTAATCCCAGCATTTTAGGAGGCCGAGATGGACAGATCACCTGAGGTCAGGAGTTTGAGACCAGTCTGGCCAACATGGCAAAACCCCATCTCTGCTCAAAATACAAAAATTAGCTGGATATAGTGCTGGACACCTGTTATCTCAGCTACTCAGGAGGCTGAGACAGGGAGAATTGCTTGAATGTGGGAGGCGGAGGTTGCAGTGAACTGAGATTGTGCCACTGCACTCCAGCCTGGGCAACAGAGTGAGACAACATCTCAAAAATAAATAAATAAATAAATAAAGGAAGCAGAGCATAAAAGTTTGGAAATTTGCAGCCCGACAATGGAATAGAAAATAAAAACCCATTTTCTGGGGAGAAATTCAAGCCCATTGCAGAAATTTGCATAAGTAAGGAGGAACTGAATGTTAATCACCAAGACAATGAGGAAAATTTCTCCAGGGCATGTCAGAGATCTTCATGATATCCCTTCCATCACAGGCCCAGAGGCTAGGAGGGAAAAATGGTTCTCTGGGCCAGACACAGGGCCCTCCTGCTGTGTGCAGAGTGCCTTGCATCCCAGCCACTCCAGCAGTAGCTAAAAGGGGCCAAGGTACAGCACAGGCTGTTGCTTCACAGGGTGCAAGCCCCAGCCCTTGGCAGCTTCCATGTGGTGTTGGTCCTCCACGTGTGCATAAGACAAGAATTGAGGTTTGGAAGCCTCCATCTAGATTTCAGAGGATGTATGGAAGAGCCTGGATGTCCAGGCAGAGGTGTGCCACAGGGGTGGAGTCCTCATGGAGAATCTCTGCTAGGGCAGTGCAGAAGGGAAATCTGGGATTGGAGCACCAACACAGAGTCTCCACTGGGGCACTGCCTAGTGGAGCTGTGAGAAGAGGGCCACCATCTTCCAGACCCCAGAATGGTAGATCCACCAACAGCTTGCACTGTGTACCTGGAAAAGCCACAGATGTTCAACACCAGTCCATGGAAACAGCCTGGAGAGGGGCTGTACCCTGCAAAGCCACAGTGGTGCAGCTTCCCAAGACCATGGGAGCCCACCTCTTGCATCAGCATGACCTAGAAGTGAGATTTGGAGTTAAAGGAGACCATGTCGAACCTTTAAGATTTAATGACTGCCTTGTTGGATTTCAGACTTTCATGGGGGCCTGTAGCCCCTTTGTTTTGGCCAATTTCTCCCACTTGGAATGGGTATATTTACCCAATACCTGTACCTCCATTGTATTTTGGAAGGAACTAACAATGAGTTTGATTTTGCCAGGTCATAGGTGGAAGGCACTTGCCTTGTTTCAGATGAGAATTTGGACTTGGACTTTTGGGTTAATGCTGGAATGAGCTAAGACTTTGGGGGACTGTTGGAAAGGTATGATTGTGTTTTGAAATGTGAGAACATGGGATTTTGGAGGCACTGGGCCAGAATGACATGGTTTGGCTGTGTCCCCACCCAAATCTTATCTTCAATTGTTGTTCCCATAATCCCCACATGTTGTGGGAGGGACCAGGTGAAAGGTAATTGAATCATGGGAGCAGTTACTCCCACACTGTTCTCAAAATAGTGAGTGAGTTCTCACAAGATCTCTTGGTTTTGTAAGAGGATTTGCCCCCTTTGCTCGGGACTCATTTTCTCTCCTGCTGCCCTGTGAAGAAGTGCCTTCTGCCATGATTGTAAGTTTTCTGAGGCCTCCCCAGACATGTGGAACTGTGAGTCGATTAAAGTTTTTTTCTTTATACATTACCCAGTCTCAGGTATTTCTTCATAGTAGTGTGAGAACAGACTAATACACATAGTATTTTACTTGGCTTAGCACTGAAGAATATTTACACAGATATGTTAGTGTTAACATATTGAATACTGACAAAAAACAAAAATTGTGATAGTATAGTGTGAGGATGAAGGGAGGGAAAGTTGGAGAAGGTTAGGTAAAAGGGTTAAATCCTCTTCTATAAAAGTAGGAAATCAATAGATAGTGTTTAAAATTGATAAATCAAGAAATAAAAGTATGAGTATATCATTTAGAAATGCAGATATAAGTGGCTCACGCCTGTAATACCAGCCCTTTGGAAGGCGGGTGGATCATGAGGTCAGGAGTTTGAGACCAGCCTGGCCAAAGAGATCAGTGTGGCCAACAGGGTGAAACTCTGTCTCTACTAAAAATACAAAAATTAGCCGGGCATGGTGGCGGGCACCTGTAATCCCAGCTACTCCTGCTGAGGCAAGAGAATTGCTTGAACCTGGGAAGAGGGGGTTGCAGTCAGCTGAGATCGCACGATTGCACTCCAGTCAGGGCGATAGAGTAGTCCAACTCAAAAAAAAAAAAAAGGAAGGAAGGAAGGAGGGGAGAAATTCAGATACAAGTATCAGAAGAAACAGCTGAAAGGGTGTAAAATGATTGTCTCAACTCTAGGGAGTGAAAAAGGAAGGAAGAGTTAGTTTTCATTATAAATAAGACTTCTAGTATTATTTGACTTTTCAAACTGCATGTATTTCTTGATTAAAACAAAAATTCATGTTAAAAAATAAAACTAGAAGCAGGTAACAGCTACAAGGAGGCTAACTGAGGTTCCAGATAAGGAAGAATTTTTTAATATCTAGAAGTATCCAACAGTGGAGCTGGCTGCCCTTGCAAATAGAGTTCTCTCACCATCTAACAGAGGTATTTGAACAGAAACTATATGCTCAGCCTATCAGAAATAAAGTAGAAGGTTCCAGCTTCATTAGGGAGTTAAACTAAATGAGCTTTCCTATCCTTTTAACTCTAAGACCCTTTCCAATTTTATGCATCTGTGGAAGGTGGGATGTTATCATCATTTATCTCCTAAATAATTTATCTGAGCATTTTACAAGCATTTGCTTAGTACCTATTTTGTGTCTGATGCTGCACCAGGTCCTGGGTTGGGGACAGGACAGCCGAGATAGACAGGTGTGGTGTCTGCCTACAAGAATCATTGAAGGGCAGTACTAGAAAGGCCCTCTGAGTTTGTCTGGTCCAGGTCCTTATTATATAGAGAAGGAAACTGAGGTCACAATATGGGCAGACACTTCCACAGTATTATACAGCATTAGTGGCAGGGCCAAGATCACATCCCGACCTCTGGATTCCTGTGCCAGGAATCTTTTTCTCACCATGCCTCCTCTGAAGAGCACTTCCTTAAAAATAGTTCTAACAAAAATGAAGCTACTTCTTCATGTCATTTTACTGATCTCATATAGGCAGTATTGTGTCGGGAATCTTATATTTGAATTGTAGCAATATTTGGTTTCCTGGATATCTGCTTCAGAGGGCATGTGATGAACACTCTGAGACACCAAAGTTTGCTGAACCCAAACCTCCAAGTCATTCACTAGAAAGATCTAAACCAACAGAAATGAAACGAATTGACATTGCTTTGTCTCACTATCTCGTGAGATGCGTGAGAATTCTTAAGTAGAGAGTTACTGCCTGTGTCATGGGTAAAATCCCAAATCAGTTTGTGGGGTTTGTTATTGTTCCAACAGCTATAAAAGAGCCAACATCTGCATGTACCAACATCTCTTTTTAGTATCGCTTCCTGGATCCTTTTTGTTTTTTTTTTTTTTTTTTCTGCTTGATTTAGGAGTCATGTCTCTGCTACCTTGAAAAAAATCCCACCATCTTGCCAAACTTCGGTTTCCCCATCTGTCTGCTTGTTCATGTAAACAAGAAAAATCAAGGGCATTAGACTAAACCAGTGGTTCTCAGCCAGGGGCAACTTTGCCCTCACCCTTACAGGACATTTAGCTCTCTGGAGACATTTTCAGTTGTCATAGTTCAGGTGGGGTGCTACTGGCATCTAGTGGAGTAGAGGCCAGGGGGGCTGCTAAATATCCTAAAATGCACACAGCAGCTCCTTCCAACCCAGCATTACCTGGTCCAAAATGTCATTAGTGCTGCTGTTAAGAAACACCACGCTAGATTCTTTGGCTTCAAGAGACAGAAACCCAATTCCAGCTTGGTTAAACAAAAGAAAAGAAGAAGAGAGGGTGGTTATTGGAAGGATATTATCATTGCTTAAAAACAAGACAAAACAGGCTGGGTGTAGTGGCTCACACCTATAATCCCAGCGCTTTGAGAGGCCAAGGCAGGGGAGGATCACTGAGCCCAGGAGTTTGAGACCAGCCTAGGCAACATAGTGAAAACTCATCTCTACAAAAAAATACAAAAATTAGTCAAGCATGGTGGCACACGCCCATAGTCCCAGCTACTTGGGAGGCTGAGGTGAGAGGATTGCTTGAGCCCGGCAGTTGGTGGCTGCAGTGAGCTTTGATTGCACCACTGCACTCCAGCCTGGGCAACAGAGTGAGACCCTGTCTCAAAACAACAACAAGAGGTAAGGGCTAAGCTGAATTTAAAAAAAAAAAAAAACAACAACCACAAAAAAAAAAACCCTCAGGATTAATATGCCTTGGTGACTAGAATAAGCAGTTCAACCCCCATCTGGCGCTACCTCTCCCCTCTCTCTGTCTTCCTTCTGTTCTCATTCTTTTCATGGGACATAGGACTAGCCACCCAAGCTCTGGGCTTGTATCCTCCCAGTGCCACAAGCAGACAGGAAAAGGTCCCTTTCCTAGATCCATTATCGCAAATCCTGGATTGGGAAAGGATTCTGATTGGTGAAGCTTGGTCACATGCTTATCCCTGATATAATCAGGTATCACCTCCACTTGTGAATTTCCTGTAGGTGCAGAATCCAAGAAGAAAAGTGTTGCTGTTGCTCATCCCTGAGAAGATTTAGAAGTTAAATGTTTTTATGTTAAAAAGGTGAAGAGAATCTTTGATGCAAATTGTATTGGCGGCACTACTGGAAACTACCTGTTTCACTTAAGCAACCAATATCAAATGGCTCCAAATCAAACAAATCAACACCAAATTGAGTCCAAATGTATTCTTTTGCATGATTGCTGTAAAAGAAAAGAACTGACATCTTAGAACAGAATAGGGAAAACAAAAGAAATCCAGAGCAACCCTAAGTTCAGTTTAGCATCCATAAAATTAGCAAAAACATTTTAAAATGGTAATTCACCAACGCAGTTGAAGGTATTAGAAACACCAGTGTATACACTGCTGTTGGAATATAGACTGTTCACTTCTTTGGGAAGTATATTTGGTAATATACATCAAGATCCAAAAACCAATTCTCCTCTTAAAAATCGATAATTAAGAGAATAATTCAGCAGAATAAAAAGGCTCTGCATATAAAAAATATATATTTGTATTACTTGCAAAGGATCAAAAAGAACAAACAACTACAATAGTATAGAAATGGTTTGCCAGAGTGTGTTGCGTCCACAGTATGAAGTATTTTACAGCCATTAAAACCAATCATTATGGGAGCATGGCTGTGGCACTCTTAGTCCCATGTGCAAAACCCCTGTGAGTCCTGTTGGTCTCCGGAAAGAGCCAAGCTCTCAGAATAGGTCCTTGCTCAAGTGTTTAAGCAGGTCAAGGCCAAGTTCTCCAAGGTGGTCCCAGTGAAGATGTTCAGCTTAACCAAGAGCCCATGAGATACTATGTGGCAGTGGGTTGGCAGGAGTTGGTAATGGGCACTCCAGCATTGCAGGAGCTTTGGTAACTTACTGTTGGCCTTGCTCACAATGAGGCTGTACACATTCTGCTGACCACGAAGGAGACTGTGGACACCTGGAGTATGGATGTGTCTTCTGCAACAAGTTCCCAGCCAAAATTAAGAGGATGGTCAGATGCATAGTGGGGAGAAGGGGTCGAGTACAATCAGAGAAGCTAGGAAGGCTTCTGACTCTATGCTCCAGGTAGCTGTAAGAGGGTCTCAGTAAACTATGCCTCCCAGTGTTCACGTGTTTGTGTACTAACTACCCTTCCCTTGGACCTGGACCAGTCCTGGAACTCTCACTTGTAATAAAAAGAATATGGCAGAAGTGATACTGTATGACTTCTGAGGCTAGGTCAGAAAAAGCCTTGCTGCTTTGACCTGAGTCTCTTGGAACATTCTCTACGAGCCGTGAACTACTACATAAGAAGTCTGCCATGCTGGGGAAGCCAAGTGTAGGAACTCTGGTTGACAGTCCCTGCATAGCTCTGCCTTCCAGCCATTCCCACTAAGACATCACACATACAAGGGAAGTTGTCTCAGATCCTCCAGATCAGTCCATCCACAGGCTGAATTCTTCTATGTGACTTCAGTCACGGAGCAGAAGAATCTCTCAGCTGATCCTGGCCCAAATTCCTGACCCACAAAATGATAATGCAAAATAAAATGGTTGCTATTTTAAGCCACTAAGTGAGGGGGCAATTAATATGCAGCAATACATAACCAGCGTATCACCTTTGGGAGATGCTTGAGAATAAACTCATTATTCCAAAAGCAGATAAATTAAAGGTAAAGAATCAAGCATTTGTCCTGCCTTTCCTTTATGAACTATTTCAAAGTAACCAGATAGTTGATGAGACCAAGCTCTTCTGTATAGAATTATAGCTAATAAAGGAAGAAGGAATATCAGAATTAGAATATCATGTGAAACCTCTGATGAAACATAGTGTTAGACAATAATCATCAATGACTGCTAAAATCATTAGGCAAAAGGCCAGCAAGGAATGTTAGAATGGATGGATCAGGCTGCAAACACCTGAATCCCCTGATCAATATCTTAACAAGCCAAGACTGGAGAAAACCAGCGAGCATGTGCCTTCCGATGTGAGGCAACAAGGAGTACACAGTACCGCCTCTAAAACTTTATTGCCCTCAAATTCTGTTCCCCTGAATCTGATAGAACTTCTAGACTTCACTACCAGGAGCCAGAGGAACATGTTAAATGATCCCCTGGGGATGCAGTCAGCAAAATCCAGAACACGGAAAATTCTACAGGACAACCAAGTTTCTTCAATACATAATTGTTTTTTAATAAAGGAAGAAGGGGAGCATATTAATTAAAAGAGGTGAAGGGCCGGGCATGGTGGCTCATGCCTGTATTCCCAGCACTTTGGGAGGCCGAGGTGGCTGGATCACTTGAGGCCAGAAGTTCAAGACCAGCCCGGCCAACATGGTGAAACCCCATCTCTATTAAAATTAGCCAGGTGTGGTGGTGGGCGCCTGTAATCCCAGCTACTCAGGAGGCTGAGCTGGGAAAATCCCTTGAACTCAGGAGGTAGAGGTTGCAGTGAGCCGAGATTACGCCACTGCACTCCAGCCTGGGTGAAAGAGAGAGACCATGTCTACAAAAATAAAGAGATGGACATGGTGGCTCGCGCCTGTAAGCCCAACACTTTGGGAAGCCGAGGCTCTCGGATCACTTGAGGTCTGGAGTTCGAGACCAGCCTAGCCAACATGGTAAAACCCATGTCTACTAAAAATACAAAAATTAGATGGTTGTGATGGCACATGCCTAACACACCTATAATCCCAGCTACTTGGGAGACTGAGGCAGGAGAATCACTTGAACCCAGGAAGTGGAATTTGCAGTAAGCCAAGATCGCACCACTGCACTCCAGCCTGGGTGAAAGAATGAGACCATGTCTCAAAAAAAAAAAAAGAAACAAACAAACAAACAAGAGATATATCAACCAAATTCAATGTGTAGACTTTGTGGATTCTGATATATACATTTGTGTGTGTATGTGTGTGTGTGTATTTAAACATAGACTAGGTATTTAGTGATATTAACAATTATTTTTAATTTTAGGTGTGATATAATATTGTGTATATATTTTTAAAGATAAAAGACGTATTTAGAGATAAAAAGATATGTGCATCCCAGATATATCTGGGATTTGCTTCAAATGAATGCAGTGGTAAGGGGGTAGGAGTAGACGGGGTGTAAGGAGGCAAGATTGGCCATATGTTGATATTACTGAAGCAAGGTGATGTCGATGTGGAGGTTTTAATATCTCTACTTTTGATACATAATTTATATTTGCATTCAAAATAAAACAAATAGCTCTGATCAAACAATGAAAATATGGGGGGCAGAGGGGGCAGGAGGTATTTCCAGTGAAGTATCTCTGAGTGATTGAGCACAGTAAAGACATTCTTTACTGCTTCCCCTCTCACCAAATCCTCCTGCATTCATAGGACTAGAAACCTAAAGAGGCATCTGAGGTCACATCTTAAGGATGCATAATGGAGGGGAGTTTGGAGAGGGAACAAAATTATTAAGGAGGATTATACTGTCACCACTCGACACAATGGAGACTGCTGCTTTTAACTGCCTTAAACAAGTCTTACTTCATACCAGAGCTGCGACTCAAGGAGGCGTCGCCATGGGAAGTGGATCCTGCCCAGTCGATCAAATCTTTCTTCTTGGCTGGGTCTTTGAGTGCAGGTTTTCTGCCTATACAACAAGAGAATGGATGTGGCTCTTAGAATGCACTTGAAATTCTTTTTCCTCTTCATGGTGTCTTTGTGGCCAGGTGTCTTGGAAGGCCCAGGAATGAAGGCGCCTCTGGATAAAGTGGCTGTCCTGCTTCTGAGAGGCTGGGGGACCCAGGCAAGTTACTGTCTTTCTGTGAGTCTCTGTTTCCTCGAGACGCAGTGAGCAGCGGTATAGCATAGGGTTAGCCAGAGGGCTCTAGAGACATCTGGTTCCGCAACTCACCAGCTCTGCAACCTTGTTAGGCCATGCAACTTCTCTGTGCCTTATTCTGTATTTATAAAGTAGGGATGATAACTTCCACCTCACGTTGTTGATGAAAGGATAAAATTAGATAATGCATGTAAAGTGCTCAGTGTGGTACCTAGCATAGAGTCCACTCTCAATAAACAGTTATTACAATTATATTTACTTCTTCATAAAATGTGTATTGCAGCTAATAGCCATTAAGGTTCCTCCTAACTCTAATGTTTGAGGATTCATTCATTTATACAACAAATTGTATGTCAGGTGTTGGTGCTAAGGTGAAGACATACCTGGTATTGGGGTTAGGGGCTGAAGTCAGCATATTAGGCAAAAACTGAGCATACTCAAAATTACTCTTGGAAATCTATCTATCATCAGCTGACCACCCAATCATTTGTTCCCCTATTCAGAGGTGATGCTGCGGAGATGCTTCTTGGGGGGTGGGGAGCCTGCATGATCTGGGCAATGGAGTAATAGTAGCTGAGGGCTCTTTCAGGAAGTGGCATTTTGTTTCCTCCTAGGGCCTGGAATGTGAAAGCCATAAACTGTCCTCCATTTAGAGCAAAGCTGTGCTCCCTCCATTGCTTCTGAGCTCCCAGCCCCAGCTCTGGATGAGAAAACGGAGAGCAGCCTCAGTAGTCACTTTCCTTCAACTTCAAGGCTGCCATGAGATGGTCACCACCTCATGACCAGGAAGGAGCATGCTGCTTTGGTAGGCTGCACACACATCCCTGTGTCGGCCAGGCTCCCACCACCCGTTCTCATCATTCCACACAAACGTGAGCCCCTACCATGAACAAGGTGTTGCACGGAGCACTGGCAGAAGCAGAGTGAATTGAAGGTGGCTTCCTCCCAGGACTGCACAGTCACAGACCCCAGCAACAGCAAAGTATGGTCATCAGGACCACAGGAAGGGCCAGAGATGGGCTATGGGGCACTGGGGTCAGGAAGAGTGCCCCATCTTCCTGAAGGGTGATACTGGACCTGGCCCTTGGAGAATAAGAAAGATCTAATGAAGCAAAACACTGGGAGGAGGGTACCCAGGATGAAGAAACAGTATGAGGTACAGTCTGGAGGCAGGAAAGATGGGCTGCATTGGAATCACACCAGGTAGAATGGTTGGTTGGTTGAATTGGGAGGTGGGGCTGGAGAGGTAAACGGGGCAGATGGCAAAAGGCCTTAAGGTCAGGCCAAGGAGAGTAGACTTGATTATGGAGGCAGCAGAGACTGAAGGACCAGAGCTGGGATTGGAAAGAGGCCCCAAGCATATGTGAAGCTCCCCTACTCATGCCTGCCCCACACCTTTTCATGGGATGTTGCACAGCACACTCCCAGATTTAGAAAGCCCCAGCTATAAATCTTTCAGTCCCAGGATCACTTCTTTCTACAGTGGCTTCAGCAGCAACGACAGGGTCAAGAGAGGTCACCGTTTAGGTTTCTCAACACAGTTGCCCTTCCCCTCTGGAGAAACCACACCACGGTGGAATGGGAGAGGTGAGATGAAGGCTAAACACAAGAAAGAGGTTTACTCATAGAGTGTCAGACGAAACAACCTGAAGTTTCCCTGCTACAAAACACTCAGAAACGCTGGCAAGAAATTTTTCAATTATTTTAAAGGTACAGCTAAGCTTACAGGAAAGTGAGAGCATTTTCCTTCTTTAAAAAAAAAAAATAGACTTGGGGGTACAAGTGTTGTTTCGTTACATGGATATACTGCATAGTGAAGTCTGGGCTTTTAGTGTAGCCATCACTCAAATATTGTCCACTGTACCCATTAAAGAATTTCTCTTCCTTTACCCCCCTCCCACCCTTCCAACTCTCCAATGTCTATCACTCCACAGTGAGGGCATTTTCAAGGTCAAAATGAAGGGAGAGCTGAGCACTGGAGCAGATAGAAGTCTGTAGCCCCTTGCAGAGTTTGCAGCAGGAGATGTCAGGGAAACAGTGGAACTGCGAGGTTGCTTCCAAGCAGGAGGACAGCCTGGGAAGGACTGTGCTGGGAGGTCCTCTGACAGTCTCACTCTGTGAGTGATTCTGAGTCCCTGGCTGCCCTCTGCATACAATGCTTGAAAAAGCTATGCATATTTTGTCTGAAGAAATCACTGATAAGGTGAACAAGCCCCTGACTTGGCTTACCTCTAACATCCCACATCACTTCTGCCCTTCTCTAAGTCTCAATTTTATCATATTTTAACTGGAAATGATGCCACCACAACTGACCTCACAGGACTGCTGGAAGAATTCGTTCAGTATTCAACTAATACGTATTAAGTAGGGAGTGTGACAAGTGCTGGGATATGGAGGTGAACAGGAAAAAATCCCTGCCTGCAAGGAGCTTACGTTCTGGTGCGTAAACAGACACTTTATAAACAATATGGACATGAAGTGGCAGAGATCAGCACTAGGTAGAGAGGAAGGAGCTCCCCCCAGCCTTGGCCAGGAGGGTTGGCAGGCCCTGGGGGGAGGTGGTGTTTGAACTGATTCATGAGGGATGGATAAATAGAAATCCTTCACAAGAACTGGGGAGGGCATTCCAGGAATGAGCTAGAAAGCCCAGAGTCCAAAGCAGCATGACATGTACAAAAACTACACATGGCACAGGGTTACTGGGTGGTAAAATGCAGGTAGGATGCGGTGAAAGAAAAGGGTCAATAGGGACACAGCTCACATGATTGGAAGGCGAGACCCTGGATCAACTCAAGTAAAACTTATGTGAATTTCAGAGAACTCCTCCCTCCTTGCAATAATTCACAATCCTATTCCCACCGCCATGACACCCAGTGGTATCCTCAGAGTAGGAGTCAGCCTACTGCTTGGACTTAACCTACCTTCCCCAGAAAGCAGAGCTTGAGGCAGAGGGCTTTTGAGCTGCCATAGATGATCCTCAACTTACCATGGTTTGACTTATGACTTTTCAACTTTATGATGGTGCAAGAGTGATACACATTCAGTAGAAACCATAGTTCAGGCCAGGCGCGGTGGCTCAAGCCTATAATCCCAGCACTTTGGGAGGCCGAGTCGGGCGGATCACGAGGTCAGGAGATCGAGACCATCCTGGCTAACATGGTGAAACCCCGTCTCTACTAAAAAATACAAAAAAACTAGCCAGGTGAGGTGGCAGGCGCCTGTAGTCCCAGCCACTCGGGAGGCTAAGGCAGGAGAATGGCATAAACCCGGGAGGCGGAGCTTGCAGTGAGCTGAGATCCGGCCACTGCACTCCAGCCCGGGCAACAGCCGTCTCAAAAAAAAAAAAAAAGAAAGAAAGAAACCATAGTTCAAGAGCCCATACAACCATTCTGATTTTCATTTGCAGTACAGTGCTCAGTAAGTCACATGAGATATTTAACACTTTATTATAAAATAGGCTTTGTGTTAGATGATTTTGCCTGACTGTAGGCTAATGGAAGTGGTCTGAGCACATTTGAGGTAGGCTAGAGCAAGCTATGTTGTTCAGTAGGTTAGGTGTATTAAATGCATTTTCAACTTACGATATTTTCAGTTTTCGATGGGTTTATCGGGACATAACCCCATCATGAGCCAAGGAGCATCCGTATTTTACTAGGGAGCAGGAGTGAGGAACAAGGATAGCGAAGCAGGCAAGAGTGAGGATACAAGGATATATGATGGAGATGGCCACTGCAAAATTCACCATATTACTCAATCTCATGGAAATGTCCCCCGAGAAGCCATGCAATCTGTGTCTCAGGTAGGGTGAACAACCATCCTGGTTTTCTCAAGATGGGGGGATTTTTCCAGGATGTGGAACTTTCAGTGCCAAACCCAGGAAGGTCCTGGGAAAATGGGAATGAGCTGGTTCCCCAGAATCAGGACCGCTGGATTTGAGGATAGAAAAATGGAAAGATAGGGAAGGTAACACTTGATGGTCTTGATTGCTTTATGAGGTGCAACATACAGAGATGGATGTGGGAAACTAAAAATGGGGTATGAATAGTTGAAAGAAGTGGAAGAATGAGTAAAAAGACAGCCTAGTGGCACTAACAGCCTGGCTCAAATTGAAGACCTTGAATTGTTGCTGAATAGTATTGATTTATTCAGTCATTCATTCACCCATTGATTGTTGGTTACCATGGAAACATTGATCAGTGATGTCATTTTGGCCATACCAATACATGTCAGAGTCTCATGGAAGTTCAGAGCTCCAAGCTGTCAACCAGGGTCATGACTCCATGATGGCCACACCATTTACATTACTGAATGCTCTCATTCTCTACCACAGCTGCCACTACCGAGTGGATGCTGCTGCTCCCCAAATCTCTAGCCCCAGCCCAAACCTTTTCCTGGGCTTCAGACCTATAAACACCAAACAGGCACCTCAGTCTCAACATCTCCAAACCCATATTCATCATCTTCCCCCCAAAAGCTGCTCCAGCAAGGGAGTGGACTTTCCCAGACAGTCTGTGTATATGAGGATACCAGGTTACCTTCTCACTATCTACTTCCTTGCTTGGTTCTGAAAATGCCATCTCCAAGGCTTCCCCATGGTTTGAGGAATCATGACTTTCAGGGGATACTTGTGGGACAAGCCGGAGGAAAAGTGTTTGAGGCAGAGAAAACAGCTAGTGCTAAAGCCTTAAGGCAGGAAAAAAGTATGTTCCAGGGGTGGAAAGAAGGTCAGTCTAACTGAGGTTGGTAGACAAGGAAGAGTCTGGTTCAAAGGGAAGTCGGAGAAGTAAACAGGAACTAGATCACATGCAGCACTGTAGGTTAAGTGAGGGAGATTAGACTTTCTTCTTGGAGCACTGCAAAATCATTTAAGGGTTATAAACAGAAGAGTTGGTGCATTAGCCGGGGTTCTCTGGAGAGACAGAACCCATAAGATATATATAAATGTAGAGAAAAAGATTCATCATGAGGAATTGGCTTATGTGATTATCTGCTATCTGCAAGCTGAAGGCCCAGGAAAGTCAGTGGTGTAGTTCTCATCCAAGCCCAGAGGCCTGAGAATCAAGAGCACTGATGTCCGAGGACAAAAGAAGATGGATGTTCCAGCTCCAGAGAAGAGAGAATGTACCCTTCCTCGACCTTTTTTGTTCTTTTCCAGCCCTCAATGGACTGGATGATGCCCACCCATGTTGGGGAGGGTGGAGCTTCTTTACTGCCTGCTGATTCAAATGCTAATCTCTTCTGGAAACACCTGCACAGACATACTCAGAAATAATGTTTTGCCAACTGTCTGGGTATGCCTTAGCCCAGTGAAGCTGGCACACAAAATTAACCATCACAGTACGCATGATTTGATTTATACTTTTAATTACACCTTTAAATTTGATTTCCACCTTGGCTGCTGAGTGGACAATAGAAAGTACAGGAACAAGACAAACAGAATATAGGCAGGGAGACCAATTAAGGGAGAGCAGGAGATAGGCAGGGAGACCAGACTGCAGTAATCTAGGTGAGAGTTGATGTTGGATGGGACTAAGACGTAATTGTGATGATGAAGAGAAGTTTCAGATTCTTGATTAGTTCTAGGGGAGACATTCAACAGGACTTAAGTATGAGGCATGAGGAAATAAATCAAAGATGTGTCCAAGGTTTAAGCCTGATAATATGTGTGAATGTGTGTTATTTACTGGGATGGGGAAGACCTGGGAGAGGAACATGTTTGGAGGCGAAAGGGGAAGCAGGAGTTTGATTTGGGACAAAGCAAGTCTGAGACACCGATTAGACATCCAAATAGAGGTATAAAATATAAGGTTGGATATATATGAGTGTGAGCTAGACAGAGCTGGAGGTAGTTCTGGGAGGCACTGCAGCATATTCAAAGCTTTGGGCCAGAGGAGCTCACCAGGGAGAAGATGGATCTAAAGAAGGAGATATATTGCCAAGACTTAGAGAACTATGACATTTAGAAATCAAGCAGCAAATGTGCAGGGCTGATAAGCAGACTACAAAGGGACAACTAAAAAGATATGATATTCTAGAAGCCAAGAGAAGAAAGCAGTTCAAGAAGGGTGTGGCCAATTGTATCAACCATATCATATGCTGCTGAGAGATCAAATAAGGACAGAGAAGTGACCACTGGAGGTCATCAGCAGCCTCGTGAAAAACAGTCTCAGTGGGTTGGAAGAAAGAGAGGACCCATGGCAGAGGGGTGAGCAGAGAATTGAAGGTAAGGAAGTAGACACAGGAGACAACTCCCTGAAAAGGGCTGCTGTGAAGGACAGCAGAGAACTAGATCAGCTGCAGGAAAAGGTAGGGTAGGGAAAAGGCTCTGCAAACCCTGGAGATACTGGAACAGGTCTGCATTTGGGGGTAATTATCTGAGTGGAAAGAAAGAAACTAGAGATGCAGCAGAGATAAGAGAATTGCAGAAGCAAAGTCCTTTAAAAAACCAAGAGGCCAGAGGATCAAGCTGACAAGTGAAGGGGGTTTCTCTTGGTAAAAGCAAAGACACTTTATCCATAGCAATATGAAGACAGGAAGGACATATGAACACAAATTCAGACAAATTGGGAGGTGTGCTGGGAAGATAAAGGTCCTCCTTTATCAAGGACACAGCCAAACCATATCAAGGAGGACCTATATAACTGCTTCTATTTTTTTTTTTCCGGTGAAATATGAGGTGAGGTCATCAGGTAAGAATGAGGGAAGATAACAAGGTGGATGGCCCTTGGGAGAGATGAGAGGCCCCAGTAAGTGAGGGAGGCGAGGGAGGCAGGAGGTAAAAGATGTGAAATAGTTGTTTTGAAGACTGGGGAGTGGAACACATAGTGAAGGGTAGGATTGCTGAGCAGGGCTGAGTGCTCATTTGAGATTTGTGGTCATGAATTTAAAGCAAGACCAGTTGGTCTAGTTATGTGTTTTTCTCTCATGACATTTACCTCCTTGAATTCAGGTGTGTAGTAGTCAGATGTGTAGGCTTAAGCAGAGAACAAATATGAAGGAAGAAGAGTGGAATACAGGAATTAGAAGTACTTGAAATAGAGTAGTTATGATGATGAACTACAGAAATTAAGCTGGTTAATGGAGGAAGTGAGAACCTGAGGGAAATGACAGATAGTGGGAAAAGTGGAAGGGCCAGTGTATTGGAAGTCTTGATGAGGTGGATTGGAAATATTACCCCAAGGGAGCTGGGATGAAAGGAGGTAGCAGTCAGAGAATGTAGGTTTTTAATGATGGTATGGTCATGGACATGACAAAGGTAATGAGTGGCTGGAATGGGACAGATCAAAGGAGTAAATTAAAAAGAAGATACATTAGTCTGTTCTCACACTGCTAATAAAGACATAACCCGAGCCTGGGTAATTTATAAAAGAAAGAGGTTTAATTAACTCGCAGTCCAGGATGGCTGGTGAGGCCTCAGGAAACTTACAATCACGGTGGAATGGGAAGCCAACACATCCTTCCTCACATGGTAGCAGGAAGCAAAAGTGCTGAGCAAAAGGGGGAAAAGCCCCTTATAAAACCATCAGATCTTGTGAGAACTCACTCATTATCACCAGAACAGTATGAGGGTAACTGTCCCCGTGATTAAATTACCTCCCACTGGGTCCATCCCATGACACGTGGGGATTATGGGAACTACAATTCAAGATGAGATTTGGTTGGGGACACAGCCAAACCATATCAGAAGATCAAAGACAGACATGGAACCTAGAAGCCAATGTATTGAATGTCTCACCCGTATGAATGTTGAAATTACCAGGAATGGTGTCAGGAAAAAGGATAGAGAGGAAGACAGTGTGCCAATGCTAAAGACACCCACAAATGAGGGTAAATAGAGCATTCATATGGGCATCAAAGGAGTGGAGAGTTGAAGGAAGAGGGAGAAGGAATGGGTTTGGAAGTGACCGCAGAAGGCAAGGAGGACCACTTACCCAACTTTTCCACCTTAGGCCCTCAGGTACCCAGTTTTTGAGAGGAAAGACACCTTCCACCTCAGTAGGTTGTAAAAGAAATAATGTCATGAGCAGATATTCAGCTTTCATTTAATGCAAAAAAGTAAGTGAGCACTCAGAGAAGTAGTTGAGGATATTGGAAAGAGTGTAATTGACAGCCATGAGTTCACAAACCCACAGAGAAAAGGTTTGGGAGCACAGGAAGGAATGGAAAATTGAGTCAAAACAGAGACTGTTCAGAGTGGCATGGGCATTAGGGTCCCCTTGACCTGAGGAGCTTGGGTTTCTGGAGATGACTAAGGTGGACAGGAATGAAAAGCATCCTGAAATTAGTATTGATGGTCTCTTAGGGAAAGATAGACTTGAGACAAAGGGCACAATGCTCGTTAGCAACAATTCTCTACTGTGCCTGTGAGTAATGCAGAAGCCAGAATGAGTCCCTCAAGGGATTGTTCTCTTGTGGAGTTCACTGTGAAGGCTTCTGGGAAGGGTCCATCTACCCTGAAAATGGATCCCTAGGGCTGACTTTTCCAACTCTTCAGATGATGCAGTGTTATGATGCTTTGGAGCACAAGGAGCTCAGAGCCTGCCCCTTTGCTGCTGGGTGGTGTGGTGGTGTGGCAGGCAGGTTCCCAAATCATTCCACACAAGTGACATTCGTGTAAACACCATTGCAATTTCTCTGTTGGAGTCTGCAGGCCCATCCTCAAGTTATCAGGGAGAATTTTAATTTTTCTATATTGATAATAATCTTAACAAATAATAAAATCATATTCTACATCCTCTAAATGTGAGGCTACCAGATAAAATACAGGACTCCCAGTTAAATTTAGATTTCACATAAACAGTGAATGCTTTTTTAGTATAAATATATCTCAGATATTGCATGAGACATATTTCTACCAAAAAATTATACTTTATAGCTATTGCCACCTGATGTTAGTACCTGTGTGTATGCATTTATTATATATTTATTACACAATAAAGAGATTTATTATAAGGAATTGGCTTACACAATTTGGAGGCTGGCAAGAACCAGGATCTGCAGGATAAATCCACCAGCTGGAGATCCAGGAGAGCCAATGGCATAGTTCCAGTCCGAAGGCTGCAGGTCTGTGAACCAGAAAAAGAGCCAATTTCCCAGTTTGGAGGCAGTCAGGCAGGAAGAATCCTCTATTACTCAAGGAAGGGTCAGTCTTTTTTTCTAGTGAAGTGTCAACTGATTGGGTGAGACCCACCAACATCAGGGAGGGCAATCTGCTTTGCTCAGTCCATTGATTTAAATGTTAATCTCATCCAAAACCACCCTCGTAGAAACATGTAGAATAATATTTGACTAAACATCTGGGCACCCTGGAACCCAGTCAAGTTGACACACCAAATTCACCATCACAGTGTTCATGTTTGCACTGTTTATGATGAAACTGGGACCGAGCAGTAACATTAATGAGAAAAGGGAGGCAGACCCAATCTCAAGGTGTAATATGGCCATGTTAACTAAAGATGAAAGAGTATCACATCCCTGTAAGAAGCAAGCTTTCTCGGAAGTTCAAATAGAGAAAGTTCAAACTGAGTCATCCACACACAGCATTACAGTCATGACAAATTCCAAAGAACCTGCCCCTTAACAGGTTAGCCCCATAGTAACACTGCAATTTAGTGTCAGCAACTAAAAAAAAAAAATTCCATCATTAATGTATGGGTTTCTATTTTGATTTTGTTTGTAGCATTGTATTTAATTTATAAATTTGTTTTGGTTTGTTTATAAGGCTATATCTAGTTTTACATGTCAACATACTTAAATAATGTTAAACTAAAACTCATTTAAGTAACACATTAAGTACCAAGGAGTCTATGAGATTTTTCTCCTTTTAAATGGGTTCATTAGTCTGTTATTCTTAGTTTGAGAAACACTTATTATAATAATATAAAAGCATTTATGGCCCTTTTTTAGGGGATTTCGTTTGCATAATTCATTGAACTAGATATTATTAGAGGGATTTTTAAACAACAAATGGACAAAAGTGTGTACTGTGTGCTACACTCAATTAGAAAATGTTGCACATTATATTTCCTCTTAGATATATACAAAGAATTTTAGTGAATAAAAGACTTGGAGAAATTGGGCAGAAAAAGATGTCAGATGCTGTTTCACTCAGTGTTCCCAAGCTTAGCTGAGCAAAGAACACCTCTATTCCAGTAACTATCAATATCCTAAGAAATAGCTTTCTTTGAAAAACGAGTTTGGAAAACATTCATCCATAATACTATCTAGAATAAGGATATTCTATTAACATTTTTGTGCCAAAGACTCTTCTAGCAGCCTAGTGACAGCTATGGACATCTTCTTAGAATAATGTATTAAAAATACAAAGGAATACAAAGGAAACCAATTATATTCAAATACAGTTTTCAAAATAACTTTAAAACAAATGGGAGTACCTGAAGGAGAGGAGAAGAGGAAAGGACAAAAGAAATATTTAAAGAAATAATAGAGGCTGGGCACAGTGACTCATGCCTGTAATCCCAGCACTTTGGGAGGCCGAGGCAGGCGGACCACTTGAGGTCAGGAGTATGAGACCAGCCTGGCCAACATGGTGAAACCTCATCTCTACTAAAACTACAAAAATTAGTTGGGCGTGGTGGTGCATGCCTGTAATCCTGGCTACTCGGGAGGCTGAGGCAGGAGAATCACTCGAACCTGGAGGCAGAGGTTGCAATGAGCTAAGATCACACCACTGCACTCCAGCCTGGGCAAGAGCAAAACTCCATCTTGAAAAATAATAAAAAAAAAAAAAGTCACATGACTATGCTTTATTTCAAGGGGACAGAAGAGTA
Source organism: Theropithecus gelada (assembly GCF_003255815.1). Classification (NCBI taxonomy): domain Eukaryota; kingdom Metazoa; phylum Chordata; class Mammalia; order Primates; family Cercopithecidae; genus Theropithecus; species Theropithecus gelada. Next base: position 43,237,720 of record NC_037683.1, on the reverse strand, counting down.
TATGCATCCACATACCTAAAAGTAAAGGAGAATTGGATAATTGGTGAACATTAATTATCTTCCACGATTACCTGTGATACTAAAAATTATTTCCACACCAACATATTGCAAAGAGATCACAACAGAACACGCTCAAAGAATGTGAACTGTCCCATGAACCAGAGGTCCTACTCAGAAAAGGTGGGAGAACTGCAACTCCTGCCACACCTTATCCTCTCAATACATTCCCAGTATGGACAGACAAAATTCCAAAAAACCCAAGGACATCAGGGTGGCAGCTCTATTTGATTAAAAAATCTCTTAGTTGGTGGAGGTTGCCGTGAGCTGAAATCGTGCCATTGCACTCCAGCCTGGGCAACAAGAGCGAAACTCTGTCTCAAAAAACAAAACAAAACAAAACAAAGTCTCTTAGCTGCCTAGAAACCAACTTTCTTTGCACTTGCTATGCATACAGTCAGATACCTCTACCACTTGTTCATTCAATATCCCTCGTCTATGCCCAGCTGATGGAGAAACCCATCAGGTATGGTCTACACCCAGGAGTCTAAACAAAGCACTATGGGAACATAGACGAAGGAGCTAATTGTTTTTCTAGTGTTTTGCACTCCAACCTAGCCACTTTTTTCCTGCTTTTGTGATACAAACCTGGGTCCCCCGCCTTGCCAACTCTGCAGCTGAGCAGCTTTGTGGCCATGGCAAATCCCTTCACCCGGAATTCTGAGGCTCGGTTTCCTCAGCTGTAAAATGGGAATGATAACGCCTACCTCCCAGGATTATTGTGAGAACAAGAATGAGATAATGTCTATAGAAATGTGTTTTGTGTCAGGCCAAGTTATCATCCCCATCAGCAGCATCATGGCTGTCTTCTACTGTCTAGAAGGGGAGCCCCGGGGCTGGAGAAGGCCCAGGGAAGAGAGGGGTTCCCAGTCCGACCCTCTTACTCTGGGGGATTCAGGGGCCTCTCTCTAATTAACTCTTCCTGGCAGAAGTTTCTTGCTGGACGTGTTTGCCTACCAGTGAAAAGCCAGGTGAGGCTTCCAGGGGCCGCCTACTGGCCCTGACACACCAGGGAAGAATGATGACTCACCAGACTCTAACAGCCTTGCTGACAGGCCCATTGGCCCAGTCCAGGCAGAGGCTGGAGAGGGCTGCCCAAGGTGCAGCGGGGCCATTAGGTTTTATAGAAGTGAAAGAGAGAAAGAGAGAGGGAAAGGAAGAAAAGGGAGAGATAAAGGAAAAGAAACAAAGGCCCCAAAAGGGAAAAAGAACGGAAGAAAAACAAAGTAGAATGGTGGTTAGGAGGGGCGGTGGGATGGGTAGTTGTTTAATTGATATTAAGTGCGTTTTGCAAGATGAAAAAGTTCTAGAGCTCTGTTGCACAAAAATGTGAATACAGTTAACACTACTGAACTGCACACTTAAAATGGTTAAGATGGTAAATTTCATGTGACATGTTTTCCACCACAATTAAAAATATTAAAACACACTTTTAAAAGAAATGAGGCCGGGCGTGGTGGCTCACACCTGTAATCCCAGCACTTTGGGAGGCCGGCCGAGGCAGGTGGATCACGAGGTCAGGAGTTCAAGACCAACTTGGCCAACATGGTGAAACCCCTTCTCTACTAAAAACACAAAAAAATTAGCCGGGCGTGGTGGCGGGAGCCTGTAATCCCAGCTACTCGGGAGGTTGAGGCAGGAGAATCGCTTCAACCCGAGAGGCGGAGGTTGCAGTGAACCGAGATCGCGCTATTGTCCTCCAGCCTGGGCGTCAGAGGAGACTCCGTCAAAAAAAAAAAAAAAGAAAGAAAGAAAGAAAGAAAGAAAGAAAGAAAGAAAGAAAGAAAGAAAGAAAAGAAAAGAAAAAGGGGAGGAAAGGAAGAAAGGAGAGGGAGGAGAAAGAAGAGAGAGAGGAGAAAGAAAGGAAGGAGGCAGAAGAGAAGGAAGGAGGGAGGGAGAAAGAGAAAGGAAACGGAAGGCGGGAGGGAGGAGAAAAGGAAAATTAAAAGGAAGGAGATGGAGAAGGGAGGAGGAAACGGACGGAAAGAGGGAGGAATGCGAGAGATAAAAAGGAAGAGCTGGGAGATGGTAAGAAAGAAGAAAAATAGCTGACAGGGAGGAGGAAGAAGGAGGAAGCGGCGCAGATCTACAGGCGGCCGCGCACCGCTTCCTCCCTAGGCCCGGCCCAGCGCTCCGGGGCTGCTTGTGACGTCGCCGCCCCGCCGCCCCGCCCCGTCCCGCCCCGTCCCGTCCCGTCCGGTCCCAGCGCCCGGGCCTTGTGAAATCGCGCGCGCTGGCGGCCGCAGTAGACCTTACCGCTCTCCTTGGGTGGCTGCGAGTCCCTTGGCCGTGGGCCCTGTGCGCGGCCAGCCCCGGCGGCGGGAGGGCGATAATTGCCCAGAGACGCAGCACTTATCTGGGCCGGTTGTGCAAGGCGCACGGGGGGAGGCCACGGGCGGCGGCTCTCACGCCTCAGCGGCCAGGCATGCGCGGGGGCGAGGGCGGGCCAGGGTCCCGTGGGGGCGCCTCCAGCGGTTCCCGTTGCGGACGCCGCCCGGTTCCTCAGGAAAGAGCCGCAGCCCGTGACCGCTGGGGATGGGGAGACCCGCGCTCCCATCCCGCTTGGCCACCTGCTGGGGTGCGTGACGTCGGTGGACTCCCACCCGTGCCTCTGAACCCCAAGCGCCTCCTCTGTGTACTAGGGGTAGAAACGCCACCTCTCTGAGCCTCTGGTTGAGAGGATTAGAAATTATGCAGGAGAGGCCTGGAACATTGCCAGGCACACATTAGGTACATGGCAAATGGTGGCCTCGATGCCCATAGACTGCCAGTCAAAACCAGGGTTCAAGTTGTGTCTGCCACTGACTTGCTGGGACATTTACCTCCCCTCTCTGGTCTTCAGTTTCCTCTTCAGAAATTGGAGTTTGATGCTCACCATCATCGTGGGCCAGGATGATGGTCTGTGCCAGCTATCCTTGAAAAAGGGTGAGGCCGGGCTGAGTGTGCACTGGGTTTGGACATGGCAGGTGGCTCCTGTCACTTGCTCCTAGTTCCTGGGGCCATGGTCCTTGGAGCTGCTGTTAGAGAGGGATGGAGTGGGACAGGGTATCCTGAGCTTACACCAGGATCCCTAGAAGTGTGATCACACATAGACACACACATATGCACACACATATACACATACATCACACTACCTACACACAGGTGCACACATAACCCATGGAGGTCTGACAGTAGCTGCAGTCACCCAGCACCTTCTGTGAGCCTTTGAGGCCAGTGCTCCCCAGGGCTTTAAGGTGGTGTTGCTGTCCCAACCAACAAGAAAGAAACTGAGGCCAGGGGAGAGCAGATGAGCTTGGTCCTGGGGGCAGCCACCTGCAGTGGGGCCTCATTCTGCACCAACACTATGAGATTGTAGTCCAACCTTGGGAAGGAAGCAAAGCTAGTCACCTGCTCAGGCTCAAGTCTGGAGTGCCCAAAGATGGTTCCATAGGGGAGCCACTCTTTGGATCTGGCCTGAGAGTCCCTACTTTCCTCCTTCCCCTTTTTAACCTTGAAAAAAATAAAAAGTATGCAGGACAAAAAGACTCAAAGAATAATATAAAAATAAATACCCATCATCCAAAATGAAAAATTTTAAATTAAAAAAGGAGAAGTGGCCAGGCTTGGTGACTCACGCCTGTAATCCCAACACTTTGGGAGGCCGAGGCGGGCGAATCACGAGGTCAAGAGTTTGAGACCGGCCTGACCAATATGGTGAAACCCCATCTCTATGAAAAATACAAAAAAAAAAATTAGCCAGGCATGGTGGCACACGCCTGTAATCCCAGCTACTCGGGAGGCTGAGGCGGGAGAATCACTTGAACTCAGGAGGCGGAGGTTGAAGTGAGCCAAGATTGCACCACTGCACTCCAACCTGGGCAATAGAGGGAGACTCCGTCTCAAAAAAAAAAAAAAAAAAAAGGAAACGTTAGAGTATGATGGTTCCCACTTCACCAGTCTGTTGGGAGGATTAAAATAATGAGGTGGCCCTTGGAAAGTGAGGGATATACTCACATCAGATTCTCCCAACCACTGTCCTCCTTGCCCTCTGCTTCTGTGACAACAGGCACTCCCAGTTTCCCCTTCCCAGTCTTTTTGCAGGTTCCCACTCCCTTACTCATGCCTGAAGAGTCGGTGTGCTTAGGGGCTAACCAATTTAGGCATCCCTCTCTTTTAGGCATCCCGCTCTCCCTTGGGATGACTTAGTGATTGCATACTCTCAAAGACTTCAGGTCCCAGTGTCCTGCGATTGTATGAGATTTTAATTTTGTTCGTTTTGCTAATTCATATTTTCTGTATTTGCTCTCAAACTGTGTGATTTTTAAAATAAATCTTTTTAAATAAAATGTTTATTGATTGATTGGGTATTTTTATTCCCAACATGGCTGGGATCCTTAAGCCTCTTGGAGCTCCTTGGAGGGGCCCGAGAAGCCAGGACAAAAATGCCTCTCACCTATATCCGATTCGAATACATAGCTATGTCAGTGGGAAGGAAAAACAGTTGCTCCTTCGGTACAAATGGCTACTGGAGGAAACTTGATTCATTGAAGAACTTGGCTTGGGAATTTGCAGACTGGTAGCACTCATCAAGGCCTTGGAGATCTTCAGATTCCACCCCCTCATCTTGGAATCAGGAAACTGGAAACCCAAAGGTGATTGATTACTGTCCCCGTCTGCCAGATGGCACAGGAAAGTAATGGCAGAACCAGAATTTGAACATGTTTCCTCACTCTGTGGTCCCTGCTCATTTTGAAATATGTCCCTACCCATCCCAGCAATTGACCCCAAGACAATCTACACACACACACACACACACACACACACACACACACCATGAGCAGCCTACTTTTCCATCCAAAGTCTTTACATTCAGAAAGCAGATCAATCTTGGATTCACTTGATTTCCTATGGGGATCTCTCATACTAATCCTTGAGAAAAGTGAACCAACTTAAATCCCCCACCAAGCTCTGTTCTAAGGAAGAATATTCAACTCTGTGGCAATTACATTCCAAAGTCCCTATTTTCTGTAGAGAGCTTCCTTGATGTTAACCACTTTTCTTAGTTATTCTTTTATTTTTTATTTTTATTTTGTTTTATTTTATTCTTTTATTCTACCAACAACTCCACAATGTAGGTATTAGTGTTCTTTTGCCCTATGAGAAAACTGAACTTCAAAAAGGTTAAATAACTTCCTCAGAGGCACAGCAATAAGTGGCAGAGCCAGGATTCAAACACTCATTCTCAGGACACCACACCCTGTACCTCAGTGTTCCCTGGTCCACACTGCCAGACCAGAGCAGAAGTCCTTTGTACAGTTTGCAGGGAATCATTCTTGAAACCCACAGGAAATGGGAGCTAAAATGACTTTGTAGGTCCTCATTTCACATTTCGTTCCATCTTTCAAACAAACCACATTGTGCAGAATGGTTTAAATCATTACTTCTGGACAGAGAACCTGAATTGAAATCCTGACTCAACAACTTACTAATTGTGCAACTTTGGGCAAGTTACCTAATCTCTCTGTGCCTTAGAGTCCTCATCTGTAGAGTGTGGATAATAATAGTACTTAATTCATAGAGGTGTTATGAGGATGAAATGAGTTACAACGTGAAAGTACATAAAACACTGCTTGACACATAGTAAGCTCTTCATAAATGGAGAGTTTTTACCAGGGTCATTATCATCATTGCTACACTATTATTACTACTACTAAGAATTTGTGATACACTGGGTCTTAAGATAGTGAATGGGAAGACAAAGATGACATACACACTGTCCTCTCCTTATGGAACTCATCCTATGGAAGGAGGATACAGAAACCATGTATGATTACAATTTAATAATACGGTAAATGTAATAGCAGTGATGTGTGTGGACACTCCAGAGAGTAGACATGACTTGTTCAAGGCAGCAGCAAAGTTAGGACTTGAGCCCAGTTATCCTGAGCCTTTTTCTGTTCCACCTTATTGACTGGGAATGTGCCTGTGGACTGCACATATAGGTGTGACCCCAAAATCTTTGCACACGGCACCAAAAAGAGGTTCCTAAGGCCATGGCTTCTCCAGCTGAAGATGTTACTAAAGTGGAGAGATGGTCAATGAACCTCTGCTGAATGAGTCAGTGAATCAAAGGCCCTGGTGAGAAGCCAGCCAATTTTCTCCCCCCACCCAGCGCGTAGGTTTGAGGCAATGGCAGGGCAAAGCTGTTCTACATGGGCCCTAGAGGACAGCTGGTCCCACTCTTCATCCTCAAAAGGATGTTTCATCGGGGTACCGCCATTCACAGACCCCTCCTTTACCACAGCTATTTCTGATGTCCTCAAGAGAAATTTAAATTCACTCAAATCAATAATTTCCACAGTTCTGTGATTTGTATGTGCCCAACTCTGTAGAAGGGAAGGTGAATCAGCAACACTCCCTACCCTCGGGGTGCTCAAATTCCAGAAGGCAAACATGACAAATTGCTAGCCTACAGGGTAGAAAGTGATCCGGCCCTGAGAAAGGGACAGACCACAGAGACAACCAGCATCCAGATAATTAGAGCTCTCACAGATAATTAGAGCTCTCACAGTACAGTCGACTGAGTAATGTTGCCAAAGATGTCCATCCATGAATCTTGGGAACCCGTGAATATTACTCTATATGACACATGGGTCTTTGCAGGTATGATTAAATTAAGGATCCTAATATGGGGAGGATATCCTGGCTTATCCAGATGGGCCCTAAATGTAAACATTTGTTTCAGCAGCTATAGGAAACTAATACAGATAGATTGCTGACTATGCTAAGCATTCTCATTGAGTTTTTTCCATGAACTCCAAAGCCAGACTGCCAGGGTTCAAATCATGGCCACTTTTCTTTCCATCTGTGTGACTTTAGTCAATTTTCCTCTGTGGGCTTCAGTTTCCTCATTTATAGAAGAGAAATAATATTTAGTAACCTCCTCCCCCATAGGAATGATGTAAGCAATGATATGTAGGAGATATTCTAAATGCTCACAATTATTTGGTTCTCCTTTCCTTCCTAGTTATTTGGGAATCTACACTTCCTGCCCCCTGCAGCAAGAGGCACCATGTGGCTAGTTCTGGACAATGAAATGTGAGCGGTGAAAAGCCCCAGTGGGACCTGGGCCACATGACCACAAGCCTATGGGCACATCACAAGCTCTCTCAGACTCAGTGACAATATTGGACTTCTCCAATGTCCAATGTCCCTTCCAACACTCAGCCCCTAGGACCCTGAGCACCATGCGACAAAAGGGACAGTAAACAAGAGAGCAGGAGAGATTTAAAGGGTTCCTGCAGCAGTGTGAAGCATGCAGAGTGTGCATCGTGTGGATTCCCCAGAAGATATGTGCATAGCACCAAAGGTGATCGTAGGCGGCACCAGGATGAACTTCATTGTTATAATAATTAATTTAATTAATTGTGGCAAATGATACTGGGTTTCCATCCAAAGTTTCTTTTTAGAGTAAATGTACATTTTTTTTAAATGAGTTAATTTAAAGAAAAAATATTGATTACTCTCACAAGTGGTTTGTAGATATGGCAAAAATTGTAAAGGCAGAATCAAAAGACTAAAATTATGATGAACTTCCCTGGAACAATGAAAAGAACATGGGCTTTGGAATCAGGCCAGGGTTTGAATCCAGTTCCTCCACTTGTTAGCAGTGTGACTTCGTTACTGAAGCTCTCTGAGATTGTTTCCTCCTCATTACTTTTTAATGGAGATCATTAACTAAACCTCATGTGAGGGGGAGGAGGTGGCGGTGTGAAGGGATAGGGTGGGAGGGGGTGCATGGGTGTGTGTGGGGGGGTGGGGAGGTGTGAGGATTATGGCTTATTTTACCACTGCTGTCCTCACATTCCTCCTCCTTATTGTTACCCCTGGGTCTTGACCCAGTTTGTAAATCGGGGGCCAATGCAACCCACATTCCCAGATGCCTGGCCAGGCTCCGGGGACAGAACCCAGCAGGACCAGCTTCCTGCCCTCCAGGAGCTCCCAGCTGAGTGCGGCAACTAACACGGTCTCAAAGATCCATAGTCCACAGTCAAAATGCCATGAGAGACAAGCAAAGGTGGTGGCACGGAGGCCCTGAGATGACTCCGAGGAGAGCCACGGGCAACAGAGATGGATTTTGACCCGTGAGTAATATTTCAACAGGTGCTGAGGGTAGGGAATGCAAACCAGATTTCCTTACTCACTGAGCCTCAGTTTCCTCTTTTGTAAAATTTAAGTAATATTTCCTATGTTTTTGCTATGCTACTGTAAGGATTAAGTGGGATAAAGCGTAGGACGCACCTACCACAGTGCCAGGCTCATGTTAGACCCTGGATAAATAGAGGCAATTACTTTCCTATTATGCTAGATGATAAAGCCCCAGTGGGTGGCCCCTTTCATAATGAAACTGTCTCCTCTTTCCCTATGACTCACCTGCAGGGGATTGCCCAGGGGCACAGATGTCCCAGGCTCCTGGGTGGGTTGGAACTATCAAGCTCCCTGAAGAAAGACTCCCAAGAGAGGGAACATAATTTTTCCCCCAGGTCAGAGTTGGACTTCAAGTGCAGCTTTCCACCATCTATGGAGAGAAAGACCATGTCTTGGAGTCAGCCCCAGACCCTTCCAGCCTCCACTCAAAAGCCTGCAGTGCACGAGCCCAGAGAGACCACCTATTGGGAAGAAACAGGAGACCAGGGCTTAAATCATTCCTTGCTATCTGAACAGCATCACAGCCCTTTCTCCCTCCAGGCCTCCATGTTCTAAGGGTAGGAGTGGGCTGACTGAAAAAACCATCAGGATAGCAAAGACCAATCAGAGCAGACACTGGCAGGGGCCTGGAATGTTACTCCTTCCCGCTGGGTGTTAGTCCTCTGCTTGCTGGGGATGGGGTCGTCCAGGGGTCCTGGGAGGGGCCAGCACACTCAGAACAACAGGAGGAGGCCACTTAGAGAGCTGGAGGGAACAATTCTCAGCCTGCTCCCACCAACCTCCTGCACAGGGTAGTTATGAACTAGATACTGACTTGCTTTCCCGGCTGGATGTCCATCTGCCCATCTCCATGGGCCATTCTTCCCTAGCTCCCCTAACCATGAAGAGAGAGCTAGACACGTAGCCCAGCCTCATAGCCTCTCCTCAATGCTGAAAATGCACAGCTCTTGCCCACAGTTACACAGGTGAATCAGTTGCTCAGGCCCTGGCCATAACCAGGACCCATAACTGGGTCCTGCCGTCTGACCCAGTGCAGCTTTTCTTCCCACTGCTAACTGTCCAGAGGCAAAGCATCCCTCAGGGGCAGGTGATGACCAGGACCAAGGTGGTAAGAGTGAGAAGGGCCTGTGGCAGAGGTACAGAATGTGCACTGGGGGCACGGTGTGCTTCCCACAGTGGAAGAGGGCATGTCCTTTCCCCCTACTTCCCCCTGAGTGCTGGAACTGTGTCTGGCATATGCTTGCTCCACCTCAAGGTCAAATGTGCATCCTCCAAGTCCCTCTCCCTGAGGATGGCCCACATCCCCAAAGAAGAGTCTGGGGCCTCATGATTTTTTTTGTTTGTTTGATTTGGGCTTTTTGTTTGTTTGTTTGTTTTTGTTTTTTGTTTCTTCCTTTGTTTTTGTTTTTGTGAGATGGAGTTTCGCTCTTGTTGCCCAGGCTGGAGTGCAATGGCATGATCTCAGCTCACTGCAACCTCCGCCTCCTGGGTTCAAGCGATTCTCCTGCCTCGGCCTCATGAATAGCTGGGACTACAGGTGTGCACCACCATACCCGGCTAATTTTGTATTTTTAGTAGAGACAGGGTTTCACCATGTTGGTCAGCCTGGTCTCAAACTCCTGACTTCAAGTGATCCAGCCCCCTCAGCCTCCCAAAGTGCTGGGATTACAGAAGTGAGCCACCTCACCTGGCCAACCTCACAATTTTTGTAAAGCCATACTGAAGTATAACTTACACGCCATGAAATTCACCCATTTAAGTGTACAATGCTATGACTTTTAATAAATTCACGGAACTGTGTAACCATCACCATAGTCTAGTTTCAGAAGTCTTTCCATCATCCCACAAAGATTCCTCATGCCCATTTGCAATCAATCTTTATTTCCATTGCCAGCCCCAGGCAAACCACTACCAGCTGCTTCTATAGATTGGCTTTTTCTGACATTTTATATCAACAGAATCATATAATATGTGGTCTTTTGTGTCCAGCTTCTCACACTTAGCATAATTTTTTTTTTTTTTAGTTTTATCCGTGTTGTGGCACGTACAGTACTTCATTCCTTACCTCATTTATTTTGTATTCCTGGCAGTCTGCCAGTGCCTGGCAGATAGTAGGTGCTTAATAAGGGGCTGAGGAATTTCATACGGAGACCAGATGCCCTTCCAAAATGAGGGCAACTATCTGCAAAAATCCCAGCCAATTCCAAGCTGCTATGGACAAAGGCAATGATTCTCATGCATGCTGCCGGTGGTATAAACATAGCAATTTGTTTTCATACCATGACTGTATGGAGTGAACTGTCAGGCCCTCCATCTCAGAGGTGCTGCAGCATCCCATCCACTTGTTTTGAATTTGCCCTTATTCCCCCTTCATCCTGGCTCTGAAAACCACAGTGACTCATCCTTCTGAGATTAGCTCTCCTTCTTCAACCCTGAGTGACTGTATTGCCTGAACTAGTTGGAGAAGAACACTCCAAATACAATCAGAGCTCCTTGAGAGGAAAACAGCTCTGTGGAAAAATGTACTTACCTTGAATTGGCAAGGGCCACCCCCAGTCTCAGAAAGATAAGAAATCGGCTTTCTCTGTCTTGCTTTGGCACCAGATTCACTGGTAGCTCTAGGAAGGAAAGAGGTTGACTCTCTTTTGTATGGTGAATCTATAAATATTTCTGTTATTTTCTGCATAGGCTCTTGGACTCCCAGCTTCAGGCCTAACTCAGTTCAAACACCTACTGTGTTTCTATTTTGTGTCGGGTGCTGTACTAACCTTGGGAGGGGTGGACAGAGACATGTAAGTTCTTTCTTCTTTTGATTGTGGTAAAATACATGTATAACAGAAAATTTGCCATTTTAACCATGTTTAAGTGTGCAATTCAGTGGCATTAATTACATTTACAGTGTTGTACAACTGTTACCACTATCTAGTCCCAAATTTTTTTGTCACTCCAAACAAAAACTGTGTAGCCACCAAAAAATAATTTCCCATTCCCTTGGTCCCCAGCCCCTGGTAAGCTCTAATCTACTTTCTGTCTGTATAAATTTGCCTATTCTAGATATTTTATATATGTGGAATAATACAATGTTTGTCCATTTGTGTCTGGCTTCTTTCACTTAGCATAATGTTTTCAAGGTTCATACATTTTGTCACATATATCAGCACTGCATTCCTTTTTCATGGCTGAATAATATTACTATATACATACAGATGTATATAGAAATATATACAAACATACATAGGAATATATATACACACATATATAGGAGATATATATCTATATATATGCACACATACAGGAGATATATATATCTATATATATGCACACATACATACCACATTTTGTTTATTTATTCATCTGTTGCCGAACACGGATTGTTTTCACCTTTTAGCTATTTTTGAATAGTGCTGCTGTGAACATTCTTGTACAAGTGTTTCTTTCAACACCACCTGTTTTCAGTTAATTTGGGTATACACTTAGGAGTGGAATTGTTGGGTCATATGGTAACCCTATATTTACCTTTTTAAGGAACTGCCAAAGTGTTTCAACAGTAGCTGCACCATTTTACATTCCCAAGAGCAGCGTATGAGGTTTCCAGTTTTTCTACATCACCTACAACACTTGTTATTTTTCACATTTTTAATTTTACCCTTTCTAGTAAGGGTGAAATGATATCTCATTGTGGTTTTTATTTGCATATCCATAATGACCAATAAGACTGAGCTTCTTTTCACATGCTTATTGGCCACCTGTATAACTTCCTCGGAGTAATGTCTGTTGTAGTCTTTTGTCCATTTTTAATTGAGTTGTTTGGGTGTTTCTTTGTTCTTCAGTTGTAAGAATTCTTTGTATATTCTGGATATTAAACTTTATCAAATGTGTGATTTGAAAATATTTTCTCTCTTTCCATGGATTGTCTTTTCACTCTCTTGATAGTTTCCTTTGATTCACAAAAGCTTTTGGTTTTTGAGAAGGTACAATGTATCTATTTTTGTTTTTGTTGCCTACGCTTTTAATGTCAAAAAAAAGATCTTAAGAAACCATTGCCAGGCCAGGCACAGTGGGCTCACACCTGTAATCCCGGCACTTTGGGAGGCCGAGTTGGGTGGATCGCTTGAACCCAGGAATTCAAGACCAGCCTGGCAACATGGCAAAACCCTGTCTCTACAAAAAATACAAAAATTAGCCAGGTGTGGTGGTGTCCACCTGTAGTCCCAGTTACTCGACAGGCCAAGGTGGGAGGATCACTTGAGCCCAAGAGGTTGAGGCTGCAGTGAACCGTGATCGTACCACTGCACTTTAGCCTAGGCCACAGAGTGAGACCCTGTCTCAAGAAAAGAAAACAAAAGAAAATAAACTATTACCAAATCAAGGTCATGAAGATTTGCCCCTATGATTTTTTTCCAATGTTTTTATAGTTTTAGCTCTTACATTTATATCTGTAATAAATTTTGAATTAATTTTTGTGTATGACATAAGGTAAGGGTCCAACTTTATTCTTTTACATGTGGATATCCAGTTTTTCCAGCACTGGATTGCTGTTTGTTGCAGAGACTGTTTTTCCCCATTGAATGACCTTGGCACCCTTTTCAAAAATCAGCTGACAATAGATGTGAGGGTTTATTTGTGGATGCTTAATTCTATTCTATTGGTCTAATATGCCTATTAGCCTGTTCCCCTGGTCTGCATGCCAGTACAACATGTTTTGATTACTGTAGCTTTGTGGTAAGTTTTGAAATTGGAACAAGTGAGTTCTCCAACTTCATTCTTTGTTAAGATTGTTTTGGAGATTCTGGATCCCTTGAAATTCCATATAAATTTTAGTGTGAGTTTTTCCATTTCTGCAAAAGAAACCATTGGGGTTTTTATGGGAATGCATTGAGTCTGTAGATGACTTTTGGGGTAATCTTGACATCTTTTTACTTATTTAGGTTTTCTTTAACTTCTTTCAGCAATGTTTTGTAGCTTTCAATGTACATCTTGCACCTCCTTGGTTAAATTTATTCCTGCATATGTTATTCTTTTTGATGCTACTGTAAGTGGAATTGTTTTCTTAACTTCTGCTTTGGATTTTTTATTGCTAGTATACAGAAAGACAGCTGATTTTTGTACATTGATTTTGTATCCTATAACTTTGCTAAATTCATTATTAGCTCTCACATTTTTGTGTACAGGTGGATTTTTTAGGGGTTTCCATATATAAAATTTTGTCATCTGAAAATATAGTTTTACTTTTTCATTTCCAATCTGGATGCATTTTATTTCCATTTCTTTTCTACTACCCCTGGCTAGAACATCCAGTACCATGTTAAATAGAAGTGGTGAAAGCAATAAAAGCTTCTGGTCCTGGGTTTTTCTTTGTTGAGAGGCTTTTGATTACTGATTTAATTTTGTTACTTCTTACAGGTCTATTCAAATTTTCTGTATCTTTGTAATTCAGTCTTGGCAGGTTTTGTGTCAATTCTGGAAGTTTGTGTGTTTCTAGAAATTTGTCCATTTCACCTAGGTTATCCAGTCTGTTGTTGTACAGTTTTTCATAGCATTCTCTTATAATCCTTTTTATTTCTATAAAGTCAGTAGTAATGGCCCTTCTTTCATTTGTGATTTTAGTAATTCAGGTCTCCTGTTTCTTTTCTTCTCTCTTTTTTTTTTTTTTTTTTTTTGAGATGGAGGCTCCCTCTGTTGCCCAGGCTGGAGTGCAGTAGCGTGATCTCGGCTCACTGCAACCTCCACCTCCTGGGTTCAAGCGATTCTCCTGCCTCAGCCTTCTGAATAGCTGGGACTACAAGTACATGTCACCACGCCCGGCTAATTTTTTGTACTTTCAGTAGAGATGGGGTTTCACCGTGTTAGCTGGGATAGTCTCGATCTCCTGACCTTGTGATCCATCCACCTCAGCCTCCCAACGTGCTGGGATTACAGGCTGGAGCCACCGTGCCCAGCCTCCTGTTTCTTAGTCTAACTAAAGGTTTGTCAATTTTGTCGATCTTTTCAAAGAACTAACTTTTGGTTTCATTGATTTTTCTCTATTTTTCTATTCTCTATTCTGCTTATCTCTTCTCTAATCTTGTATTATTTTCTTCCTTCTGCTAGCTTTGTGTTCATTTGCTCTTCTTTTTCTAGTTCCTTAATGTGTACTGTTGGATTGTTGATTTGAGATCTTTCTTCTTTTTTAACGTAGGTACTTACAGTTATAAATTTCCTTCTGAACACTGCTTTTGCTATATCTCATAAGTTTTGCTATGTTGTGTTTTTCATTTTGACTTGTTTTAAGGTATTTTCTTATTTTCTTGTGATTTCTTCAACCTATTCGTTAAGAGTATGTTATTTAATTTCCACATATTTTTGAGTTTTTAAATTTCTTTCTGTTACCTGTGTCATGTTTTATTCCATTATGGTTGAAAAATATACTGTTTATGGTTTTAATCTTTTAAAATTTATTAAGACTTGTTTTGTGGCATAGCATATGGCCTATCCTGGAGAATGTTCCATGTGCACTTCAGAGGACTGGATATTGTGCTATTGCTGAGTGGAGTGTTCTATGTGTTTGTTATGTCTAATTGGTTTATAGTGTTGTTTGAGTGTTCTGTTTCCTTACTGATCTTCTATCTGGTTGTTCTATCCATTATTGAAAGTAGAGATGTTGAAGTCTCCAACTATGACTGCAGAGCTGTCTCTTTCTTCAAGTTTGTCAATTTTTGCTTCATATATTTTGGGACTCTATTTTTAGATATGTATATGTTTATAATTATTATAAAATTTTATATTTATTAGTGGATTAACTATTTTATCAGTATATGATGTCCTTCTTTGTCTCCTGTAACCCTTTATTTAAAATCTGTTTTGACAATAATATATTAATAGCTATCCCAGCTCCCTTTAGCTCACTCTTTGCATGGAATATCTAGGTTAAAAGCATCTTCTTCTGTGAATCCTTACAATAGTCCATTAGCAAAGTAGTAACCCAAACTTATTTCTTACAACAGAAATGACTGAATTCACAAGAGCCTGATGATGGATATAAGAACAAAAGTCCTCAGATTTAATAAGGGAGGGAATGTGTCCCATAAATGAAATACATCTAAAATGTTGTTGAGGGGCATCAACTCAACTATTTATTTATTCCATAATCTTATAGCCCTGAGCACCTACTCAATGCCAAGCCCTGAGCTGGACATAGCATTGAATCACTCATGACCCATGCTTCCAGGACTTAAAGGATGATGCAAGCAAACAGAGCCATTTTAAGACATTCTTGAACTACATCTGAGTTTCTTCACCTGTGAAAAAGGGATATTAGCAGCATAACTTCACAGAAGTGCTATAAAGGTTAAATTAATTTAAAATATGTAAAGAACTTAGAACAGTGCTTAGTGCATATAAGCACCCAATGAATGTTACTTATGGTCATTATCATCGTCACCATGGGCCTTAATCACTCTTTCTTTTGTAAGCCTCATCCCACCCAGTTAAAGTTAAATGTTTTTTCTGAAAAAAAAATTTAAATGTTTTTTCTGTAAAAAAGGAGATTTCAGCAATTTTTTAAATTTAGAATTAATTTCAATTTTACCATTTTATTTTTATGTTTGGCAATCAAATATATTCTGGGCAAGCTCTTGAAAACTCACAAGACTATACCTCTGGTGTCCTGTGGAAGCTCTTGAAAACTCACAAGACTATACCTCTGGTGTCCTGTGGATAAAGTGGCCCTGCCCAGAGTGATCATGTAGGGCTGCACAGGCAGTGCTTACTGCACAACTCCAAGGAAAACCAGTCTCATAGACGACAAACTGAATGCCCTCATCCCCGTCCCCGGGGATGTGTAGTGCAACATTCCTGGCCTTGTTGGTGAGTAAATCAAAGACTACTACACAAAGCAATAAAGATCACTTCCAGTTGGGAAAAAGAGAAGGCTTTATGGAGGGATGGCATCTGATGAAGACTGGAAAGAGTAAGTTTGCAGAGATGCTCTGTGAAGGGCATTCTAGGCAGAAGGAACAGCAAAAGCAAAGCCAGGGGGGTATGTTTGGGGAAGAGCAGGTAGTTCTATTTGGCTGGAGTAAAGGATGTGTGAAGTGGGGACAGGAAAGTAAGTCTGGAGAGAGGTGAAGAATCCAAATCAGGGACAGCTTTGAGTGGCAGGCTTAGAGTTTGAATTTTATTATGTAGGCAATGAGAAGTCATTGAGGGTTTTTGAGGAGGGAGGTGTCATTATCAGGACTATGCTCAAGAAAGGTCCCTCTGGAAGCTAGTATGGGAGGTAGACTGGAGAAGGCAGAGACTGGGAGAAGCAAACCAGCAAGGAGATTATTACAGTAGTCTGTGACTGACAGAAGGAATGGAGAGGAGGGACAAAATCAGGATGATGTTGGGGAAGTAGAGTGGACATGGAGCATTACAATGGCCACCGGGACAAGTGTAGTGGACATAACTCAAATTTCCAACCCATGTGACTTCACTCCCTAATGTAGAATTGGGTTCACAGGCTGCAGCTCCATTCTCTCCCTGGACCCTCTGATGACTGTTGCTTGGGGTAGAGGATTTGAAAAATAAGTCCCAGATTGTAGGATTCTAACCTATGTTGAAAGTGGCTGATTATATTGTGTTCGTGTCCATGTTGTTTCTCCTCCTGATGACTGGATTATATAAGAGGTGGATGTTCAATTTTGTAAGAGGTTATTAACATATCACATAAAAAGAGGTGTGCATTTGTGAGGCCTTAAAAATGTGGTTAGGGAAGTTCTGGCTACAGCAATTAAAAAAGAGAAAGAAATAATGGGCATCCAAATTGGAAAGGATCCAGTCAAATTATCTTTGTTTACAGGTGCTATGATCTTATATTTGAAAAAATCCAAAGACTCTACCAAAAAAGTATTAGAACTAATAAAAAAATTCAGTAAAGTTGCAGGATACAAAATCAACACACAAAAATCAGTAGCATTTCTATACGCCAAGAGTGAACATTCTGAAAAAGAAATAAAAAAGCAATCCCATTTACAATCACAACAAATAAAATAAAATCCATACACATTTTAGGATTGATTTTTCTATTTCTGTGAAGAGTGCCCTTGGTATCTTGATAGGGATTGCACTGAATATGTAGATTGCTTTAGATACTATGGACATTTTAACAATATTGATTCTTCCAATCCATGAACACGGAATCTCTTTCCATTTTTTGTGTCCCCTTCAATCTCTTTCATCCATGTTTTATAGTTTTTGTTGATGAGATCCTTCACTTATTTGGTTAAGTTAAAGGACTTTTCTCAAGATCTCACAGTTAGTAAAACATACAGACATTATTCAAGCCCAGGTGATCCATGCTGACCCCAAAGTTCAAGCTCTTGAACACTTTGTTACACTGCTTTCCAGCAAAATCAACTCTATAAGCATAGTGGTATTCATGGAGAAATGAAAGCTGAAAGTTCAGGTGGTTGGGTAAGGGTTACAATATTAATAATATAATTCAACATTATTTGAATAGTAATATTTTAATATTTTAAAAAATAAGAAATAGGATGCCAATGATAAGATTTCCTAAGGAGAGCAGGGTAGAAAAATATCTGGAGGCCAGGCGCCGTGGCTCATGCTGTAATTCCAGCACTTTGGGAGGTCAAGGCGGGTGGATCATGAGGTCAAGAGATCGAGACCATCCTGGCCAACATGGAAACCCCATCTCTACTAAAAATACAAAAATTAGCCAGGCGTGGTGGCAGGTGTCTGTAGTCCCAGCTACTTAGGAGGCTGAGACAGGAAAACCGCTTGAACCTAGGAGGCGGAGGTTGCAGTGAGCTGAGATTGCACCGCTACACTCCAGCCTGGTGACAGAGCAAGACTCTGTCTCAAAATAAAAAAGAAAAAGAAAAAGAAAGAAAAAGAAAAAGAAAAAAGAAAAATATCTGGAGTTAGGGTATGCAACTGAAAAGCATCACTGAGAGCTTGCTGATCTGATAAGAAAGCTCCTTTACCAGGCAGAGGGGCATGACTTGTTCAGTTCAGTGGGGCCAGCACAGGGCAGGCAAAATCTTGCGAAATGCTTGGTGAATGAATGAATGAGTGAGTGAATGGATGAGTGACCCTAAAGAGCTGTATAGGAGACTGCTGAGGCTACCTGTTGGGAGAAGTGATGGCTGGTGCTTGGGACAGAGTGTATGAGTCCCAGGAGAGTGTGTGTGTGTATGTGTTTGTGTGTGTGTGTTTGTAGGTGGGACTTGGAAGGTGGGAGGAAGAGGCAGGAGCCTTTGAGAAGCTGGTGAGGGAAATGTGAGGCAAAAGGTATACAGAAAGAGAAGGTCAGAGAAGAGGGGCCTGGCGGAGGACTTCTGCCCTCACTGGCTTCATCCCAGCAGCTTAGACTTGTTTATTCCCTTAGACAGCAGTTCTGAACCCTCACAGATAACATCATGTGGGTTTCTGCTGTAGGTCACCATAAAGCCTGCACAGTTCAGCCATTCATCCTTGCTACTACTGAGGCTTCAACTCATTCTACCCACTCGTGTCTCAGGGTTCTGTCGTCCCTCAGTTTGCCTGAGGGGTTCAGGTTTCCTGCAGAGAACTTGGGACTTGCTAGTTGCTTTGCCCCCACTATCTCATTTCATCCTCCCAGCAACCTTGCAGATGGGTTCTTCAGTGATTCCCACTTTTCAGATGAGGACCCTGAGACTTGGAGAAGGAAAGTAAATTGTCCACAATCACATACCTAGCAAGGACTGAGTGTGGGATCTGCTGGACTGGGTTCAAGTTCTAAATTTGCTAATGACTTTCTCACCTTCCACACACATAAGGTAGGATTAGGATCCTTGCTCTCCTTCCCTGAAGGGGGCTTTGAAGAGCCATTGAGATGACAGAAGTGAAATCACTTTGTCAGTTAGGGAGATAAGAAATGGAGTGTGAAAAGATACAACCTGGGTTCGAACCCCAGCTTCACTGTTCATTTCCTGGGTAACCATGAATAAATTAATCTCTCTGGACTTTCATTTCCTTACCAACAAAATGGGGGATGATAGCATGTATCAGGAGGATTTAATTAGATGTCATATATGAGGCTGTTAGCACACTCTATGACATAGGAAGCTCTACTAAATGGCAGCTCTTAATAACAGCAGACTGTGAAGTCCAGGAGCTTACTAACTACAGTATTTTTTTTAAACCAAATGACAAGAAGACATAGAATCTAAGCCAGATTGATGTCAGTGAATGTGATTTACATGGAAATAAGAAAATTCTGAATAAACAAAACTCTCTACGCCAGGTGTGAAAAATAAGATCCTGAGGCACTGGTATTTTTAGCAGCCATTTTGCCTGTCATTCTTGTTTCATTTTCCTAACTCTGTGGGGATGAGTTTTTAAATAATTTAACTGCTAATCTTCAAACAAATTCTCATTCAAGGAGATTGACAAATGCCCTCCATTCATTTTTTCTTTCATTCATTTAGTAGATATTTGTCCATTTAGCAGATATTTACTCAGTACCTGCTTTGGGCCAAGCAGTGTGGCAAGTGTCGGGGATATAGTGGCCATTCCTGGCATCAAGAACTTCTAGTCTAGTCCAGAAAACAGACAAACCAATCACCAGGTACAGCTTCCGTGAGGAGGTGGCACATGAGGAGTCATCTGGTGAAAGGTGGGAGAGGGGGGTAAGGGCAGGTCGGGATGAGGTAAGAGTAAAGCAAGAGAGATATTTGGGGGAAGTGCAAGTAAGAAGGCATGGTGGGGAGGAGCCCAGAGAGATGGGAAGAGTCCTGATCAGTAAGGATGGCCCTGGAACTTTGTAGCAGATTGAACATCTGCTTGAGCTAGAAAAAGTAGGCAAGGGCAGGGAGTGGGGAAGATTCATCACGGCCCCCCAGAAGGGTTTTGTGTGGTTGTTTGTTTAGCTTTGTTTTTAGTTCTAGGATCTCAAATGGGCTAGATTCTGAACCTAGCTCCATGTTTAACCTGATGCTGGATCTTGGCAAGTCACCATCTCTCTCTAAGTCTCATTTTCATCAACTCTAGCTGAGGCTAAGAGAGGAAAGGGGAGGAATCTAAGATTATAAACTTTGAACCCAGGATTCTGGCTCAACACACTGCCGAGTACATGAAAGAGATCTGTTCATATCGAATGCTGGGGGGAAACAGTGCTTATCAAATTGAGGATCTTTCAAAGGTAAACCGCATAAATAAAATAAAGAGCATGAATATGAGTAAGTCTGTGGCTAAGGTTAGTGTCTATGGCAGGATGCTATGGAGTCTAAGAATTAATAAATTCAATATAAGAATAGATGCATTTGAATAAGATTGGTGTGTGAGGCCAACCTAACAAAATCACATACAGCCAGCATTTACCTCCTCTCACTCCAGAAAAGCCTATCTTGCCCCTATTCTTTAAGATTATAAGGATATGGGCATCTTAGTTCATTTCTGCTGCTATAATAAAATAGCATAGACTGAGTAATTTTTTTAAAGAAATTTATTTCTCATGGTGTTGGAGGCTGGGAAGTCCAAGAGCATACAGCCATCATCTGGTGAGGGTCATCACACGGAAGAGGGTGCAAGGCAGAAGACAGAGAGAGAGGAAATCAGGCAAACTCATTCTTTTTATTGAGAGCCGACTCTTGCAATAAGTAACTCACTCCTGCAATAATGGCATTAATCCATTCATGAGAATGGAGCCCACTTGACCTAATCACCTCTTAAAGGTCTTGCCTCGGCCAGGTGTGGTGGTTCATGCCTGTAATCCCAGCACTTTGGGAGGCCGAGGCAGGCAGATCACCTGAAGTTAGGAACTTGAGACCAGTCTGGCCCACATGACAAAACCCCATCTCTACTAAAAATACAAAATTTAGCTGGGCATAGTGGCGGGCACCTGTAATCCCAGGTACTTAGGAGGCTGAGACAGGAGAATCGCCTGAACCCAGGAGGCAGAGGTTGCAATGAGCTGAGATCGCCCACTGCACTCCAGCCTGGGCAACAGAGCAAGAGTCCATCCCAAAAACAAAGAAACAAACAAACAAAAAAGTCTTGCCTCTCAGCAATTGCAATGGCAATTAAATTTCAACATGCGTCTTGGCTGGGACAGTCAAATGATAGCAATGAGCAAGCAAAAAAAAATGAAGCAGTTATCAACACTGGTGTCTTTCAGAGAGACCAGCTATAGAATGATTGCTAGCCAACTCCAGTCTAAAACCTACTTGGAATTTGGCAACATCTACTACAGATTTAAAATATTTATGTCCTATGACTTAGCAATTCCACTTCTGAGAATCTATTTTTTAAATAATGAAAGTTGCAAAGTCTCCTGTACAAATGTTCATTGCCACATTATTTATAATAACAAAAAAATAGAAACAAATGTCTGTTTTAAGCTGGGTTTCCCCAGAAGTCGACCCTGAGACAAGGTTATGGATGCAAATAGTTTATTTTAAAAGTGACCCTAGGAAGCACCAGTAGGTGGATAAGGCAGTGGGTCAGGTAAGGAAAGAAAGCCTGTAAAGTGTGAGTTATCAAGCCAGTTTCCACCATGGGCAACTGGGGCTCTGTCCCACAGGGGAACCCTCAGTGACACTGCAAATCATACCTCAGAATTACCCCACCTGACAAGTGAGGAAGCTGGAGTATTTACCCACCAACTCTATATCTGTCATCATTTTCTGTGACTCCTGGGGGAATTAACTTCCTGGAACTTTTATTTTGTTCCACATGCAGGCTAAGTATACTTTCATAGATAGAAAAAAGTCCTCAGGAAAGTCATAGGTGTTCCCAGTAAGCAGCCTCCAGCGAACAGAGGTAGGTTCCTATGTGACACAGCAGAGCACTGACAACATTCAACATAGGGTAAGTCAGTGAAAGACAAAATGATAGATGTTGAGGAAAAATAATCATAAAGCCAATATACACTTATTTGGTGTTCCTTAAGAGATTAGAATAAATAAAGCACATGACAATGTAAAAGCTAGAAAAGAGAACATTACAGAGATGGAAAAAAATGGTGAATGTGGGATTGAAAGGTTTAATCATGTGCTGTGCAAAACCAAAAAAAGAGGCTCCATCTAAATACATTCTAGAAAACATTTAGAACTGAGAGCAATTTTTAAAATCCACACAGACAGAAAATTAAAGTTACCACAAAATAACAAAATTCAATTTGACTTCAAACTTGTCTTCTGCAAAAGTAGCCTGAAAGATAATAAAGTAATATTTACAAAGTTTTTGAGAGTAAGAAATGTTGTGTACCAATAACTTTATATAAAGACAAGTTGACTTTTATATAGAAAGAAAACAGAGAAATTTGGGAAAGTAGTTCCACTCATTACAAGACAAAAGAGAAAGAGGATATAAAGCCTAAAGGATTTCCAAAGATAAAGTTCTATTAAAAATGAATATCTCAGTCAGAAATGTACCACACAAAAAATGAGGTGGCAGATCAGAACTGCAAACACTGCAGGCTTAAGCTATTAGAATTATCAGAATAAAAATTTTAAATTGTATTTAGTATGTATCAAAAACTAAGAGTCTTGAAAATATGAACACAAGACTATGACAATAACTAAGCATTTATAGAATACTTCTCTCAACAGTAGCAGAATACGTATTCTTCTCAAGCCAAATGGAGCTTGAGAAGATAGACCAAGATAGACCACATTCTGGGCCATAAAATGCACCTTACTGCATTTAGAAGAACTGAAATCATGCCGTTAATGTTCCCAGACCACAATAGAATTAAATTATAAACCAGTAACAGGAAGTCCTAGCTAATGTGATAAGATACGAAAAGGAAATAAAAGGTATACAGATCGGGAAGGAAGAAATAAAACTGTCTTTGTTCACAGATGACATGATTGTCCATATAGCACATCCCAAAGAGCTGACCAAAAAACAAAAGAAAAACCTCTTGGAACTAACAGGTTGTAGGATACAAGGTTAATATACCAAAATCAATTGCTATCCTATATACCAGCAACTAACAAATGGAATTTGAAATGTAAAATATAATACCATTTATATTAGACTAAAAAAGAGATACTTAGGTACAAATCTAACAAAATATGTACAAGATCTGTATGAAGAAAATGATAAAACCTTTATGAAAGAAATCAAAGAACTAAAAATAAATGGATAGCTATAATCTGTTCATGATTAGGAAAGCTTAATGTTGTTCAGATATCATTTCTTTCCAACTTGATCTACAAGTTCCACATAATACCAACCAAAATCCCAGCAAGTTATTTGTGGATATTAACAAATTGATTCTAAAGTGTATATGGCTGGCCAGGCACAGTGGCTCACCCCTGCAATTCCAGCATTTGGGGAGGTTGACTGGGGAGGATCATTTGAGGCCAGGAGTTCAAGACCAGCCTGGGGAATATAGTGAGACCCCCATCTCTACCAAAAAAAAAAAAGTTTATATGATGAGGCAAACAACTCAGAATAGCCACCACAATACTGGAGGACAACATAGTTAGAAAATTGACACTATTCAACTTCAAGACTTACTGTAAAGCTATAGCAATGAAGGCAACAGTGTGGCATTGACAAGATAATTTTAAAAGTCAATGAAACATAACAGAAAGCATGAAAATAGACCTGTACAAATATAGTCAACTGATCTTTGACAAAGGAGCAAAAGCAATTCAGTGGAGGAAGAACAATCTTGTCAAAAAGGGTACTAGAACAACTGGACATTTACATGCAAAAAAAAAAAAATTAACCTACACATAGCCTTCATACCTATCATAAAAATTAACTCAAAAGAGAACATAAACCAAAATGTAAAATGAAAAACTATAAAACTCCAAAAAGATAACACAGGAGAAAATCTAGATGACCTTGGGTTTGGCAATCACTTTTTAGATACACCAAGGGCATGATCCATGAAAGTAAAAAAATAAAAAAGTTGGACTTAAAAAAATTATATTCTGCATAAGATACTGTCAAGAGAATGAGAAGGTAAGCCATAAAACTGACAAAAGATATTTTCGAAAGATATATCTGATAAAGAACAGTTGTCCCAAATATACAAAGAACTCTTAAAACATAACAATAATAAAACAACCCCATGTTTAAAATGGGCAAAAAATCTGAACAAACACCTCACCAAGGAAAGATATACAGATGACAAAGGATATCATACATCATTAGGGAATTGCAAATTAAAACAACAGTAAGATACCACTTTACATCTATTAGAATGGCAAAAATCCAAAATACTAACAACACCAAATGCTGACAAGGATATAGAAGAAAAGGAACTCTCATTCATTGCTGGTGGAAATGCAAAATGGCACAGCCACTTTGAAACACAGTTCGGCAGTTTCTTACAAAACTAAACATACTCTTACCATATGATCCAGTAATTACTCAGATAACTTGAAAACGTATGTCTGTACAAAAGTCTGCACACAAATGTTTATAGCAGCTTTATTCATAATTACTGCTATGGTTTGAATATTTTTGTCCCTTTCAAAATTCATGTTGAAACTTAATCCCCAATGCAACAGTATTATTAAGAGGTGTGGCCTTTAGGAGGTGATTGAGTCATGAGGGCTCCACCCTCATGAATGGGATTAGATACCCTTATAAAAGTGCTTGGCAGAGGGAATTTGCCCCTTTTTGCACATCAGTCCATTCTGCCATGTGAGGACACAGCATTCCTCCCCTCTGGAGGATGTAGTAACAAGGCACTATGTTAGAAGTACAGCGAGCAGCCCTCATCAGATACAAGGTTGCCTTGATCACGGACTTCCCAGCCTTCAGAACTGCGAGAAATAAAAAAACCCAGTCAGTGGTATTTTTTGTAGCACCACAAATGGACTGAGACAATTGCCAAAATGTGGAAGCAACTAAGATGTCCTTTGATAGCTGAGTGAATAAATAAATGAGTACATCCATACAGTGGAATATTATTCAGTGATAAAAAGAAACAAGCCATCATGCCATGAAAACCCATGGAGGATCCTTAAATGCATATCACTAGCTGAAAGAAACCAATCTGAAAAGGCTACCTACTGTGTGATTCCAATTATATGACATTCTGGAAAAGGTAAAACTATGCAGACAGTAAAAAGACCAGTGATTGTCAGGGGGAACAAAGGTATAAATAAGTGGATCACAGCGGGTTTTTAAGGCAGCGAAACTATTCTGTATTATACTATAATGATGGACACTTGCCATTATACATTTTTCAAAACCCATACACTATAAATAAAAAGAGTTAACCCTAATACAATCTATAGATTTTAGCTGGTAGTGATGTGTCAATGTTGGTTCATCAGTTGTAACAAGTGCACCACACTAGTGGGGAAAGTTGATGGTTGTGTGTGTGTTGAGGGGTGGGATTGCAGTATGTGAAAACTCTCTGCACTTTCTTCTCAGTTTTGCTATAAATTTAAGCTGCTCTAAAACAGTCTATTAATTTTTTAAAAACTGACAAGAAAAAAACGTAAAACCTAGTAGTCCTACAATTGTCACACACATTGAATTGTTTAAAATATTTCCACAAAAGAATCAGCAATCCTAAAAGATTTTAATAGCAAAATCTTTCAAACGCTTGAGAAAAAAAAAAAATGCTAACAGAAAATGGGGTGGGGCATGGTGGCTCACGCATGTAATCCCAGCACTTTGGGAGGCTGAGGCGGGTGGATCCCCTGAGGTCAGGAGTTCGAGACGAGCCTGACCAACATGGAGAAACCCCGTCTCTACTGAAAATTCAAAAATTAGCTGGATGTGGTGGTGGGCGTTTGTAGTCCCAGCTACTCAGGAAGGCTGAGGCAATATAATCACTTGAACCCGGGAGGCGGAGGTTACAATGAGCCGAGAACACGCTGCTGCACTCCAGCCTGGGCGGCAGAGCAAGACTCCATCTCAGAAAAAACAAAAAAAAAGAAATGAAAAAGAAAATGAGACTCACTGCAGTCTGAATGTTTGTGTCCTCCTCAAAATTCATATATCGCTACCTAATTCCCAGTGCAATAGCATTAAGAGGGGAGGTTTTGGGAGGCGAGAGCTTTCATGAATGGGATTAGCACCTTTATAAAAGAAGCCAGAAGGAGCTTGTTCATCCCTTCTATCATATCAGGACACAGCTAGAAGGTGCCATCTTGGAAGCAGAGAGAAGCCCTCACCAGACACTAAATGTGCTGTTGCTTTGATCTTGAACTTCCCAGGCTCCAAAACTGTGAGCAATAAATTTATGTAGTTTACAAATTGCCCAGTATCTGAGTTATTTTGTTAAAGCAGCCCAAACAGACTAGACGGGACTATTCCCCAATTATTTCATGATGATACCATAAACTTGACACAAAACCTTGAAAATAACATTAAAAGAAAGGATAATTAATTATGGATCAACCTTATTCATGAGCTGGATACCAAACTTGCAAACAAAATATGAGCAAATTAAATCCAATAATATATAAAAATGATAGTATATCTTGCTCTAGATAAGGTTTATCCCCAAAATACAAGGTGGTTTAACATTTTCAAAAATCAGATTAACATCTCAATAAATGCAGAAATAGCATTTAAAAAATCAACATCCAACCTATGACATAATTCCCTAAAATCCAGGTACAGAGGAAAACTTCTTAACTTAATAAGTGTATACCCTCCCAAAAAAACTATGGCACAATACTATATTTATTTGTGAAACATTAAAACATTATTTTTAGATAGAGATCAAAACAAGGATGCCCACTATCATCACTTTAATTCATCACTGTATTGAAAGCAATAAAGCAAGAAAAAAGTTACATATATATTTGAAAGGAAAAAACAAATTGTCTTTACTCACAAATTATATGATTATCTACACTGAAAACACAAAGAAATCTAGAATAAATTATTAGATTTTTAAGAGAGTTTAACCAGTTGCCAAATAACCAGTTACAAAATTAATATGAAAAGGTCAGTGCTGTTACATCCATCAGTAGTAAACAAGTAGAAATTTCAATTTAAGAAGAGCTAATATTTTCCATTTTATTTTTTAAAAAGACAAAGTGTTAGAAATAATTTTAATAAGATGCACAAGGCCTTTACTGAGAAAATAGAAAACTTTATTGATAGACATTAAGGAAAATCTAAACAAATTATAAATAAAACATGTTCATGAATTGAAAGGCTCAATGTCATACAAAGTATTTGCCCCAGCCACCAATTTATGAGAAATACAGACGGTAAAAACATGTTGAACTACACCATAAAAATACAATTCAGAATATGGAAAACTCTACAAGACCAACAATCCAGTTTCTTCAACAAATAAATTCCAAATAGGAAATAAAAGATGGAGCAATTATTTATGTATTAAGTGAGATAAGACTACTTAAAGCCAACTCAAAACAAAATGTAGAAACAAAAACAAATAAATTCATGAAATGAATGAATGAGTTGGAAATTTAAACCCTGACTTTTAACAAGTCATCACGTTGCCCTTGATGATATCAAAGACTTATTGTTAATTTTGGGGGAGTACAACAACATTGTTGGGGTTTTAATATCTTTTAGAGATATATACTGAAATATTTACAGATGAATTTAAATGATGTCTGGGATTTGTTTCAAAATAATATGACCGCAGGGGATGATGGGGGCACAGATGGTACCAAATTGGACAGGATTGATGGCTGTTAGGGCTTCGTAATGAGTACTGAGGGACACATCATACTATTTGCTTTGTATATGCTTAAAATTCCAAATTTTTAAATTAAACATATATATCAAATATACATGTTATCCCTTATTCATTTATACACTTAATATAATCCTAATCAAAATCCCAACAGAAGACTAAATAAATGTAACATATATGTTAATAGAATACTAGGCAACATTTTAAGTGATTCTCTTAAAAAATATTTAAGTACATAGAAAGTCACTTATACATATTGTTAAAGGCAAATTATGAAGCATTATGTGTAGAAAACTTCCATTTATGTAAAAAATAGGCCAACTGAGAAGCAGAACTAGGATAAGGAGTTTTTGCAGAAGGTTAAGTATCAAAGAGGTATGTCTAAGTGAGTGCTTCTTAATCTTCACTATGCTTTGGAATCATCTAGGAGGATTTTTTCTTTTTTTCTTTTTTTTTTTTTTTTTTTTTGGGGGGGGGTCTCGCTCTGTCATCAGGCTGGAGTGCAATGGCACAATCTCAGCTCACTGCAACCTCCGTCTCCTGGGTCCCGGTTCAAGAAATTCTCCTGCCTCAGCCTTCAGAGTAGCTGGGACTACAGGCACACACCACCACGCCCAGCTAATTTTTGTATTTTTAGTAGAGACGGGGTTTTACCATGTTGGCCAGGATGGTCTCGATCTGTTGACCTCGTGATCCACCCACCTCGGCCTCCCAGAGTGCTGGGATTACAGGCGCGAGCCAATGCACCCAGCCTCATCTGGGAGGACTTTCAAAATATGCAAATGCCCAAGCCCCACACCAAAAGATTCTATTTCAGCTGGCCTGAAATGGAGCCCAGGCATCCATAGATCTTAAAAACTCTTCAGGTGATTTCAATGTCTTTCCAGGTGATTTTAATGTGCAGGACTGAGAACCAATTATCTAGATTTACGAAGAGAGGCATAGACGATGGAGAATAGAAATATGATAGAGATGTAATAGATATATGATTGATGGTCAGATGACCAATTTTTTTATAGGTAGATACATACATAGATGACACATGGATACATAATAGATTTTTGAAAGATGATGAATGAGACAGAAACATGGACAGATAGATAGATAATAGGTAACTAAGTAGATAGACAGTAGACCTGAAGATCTGAAGGAAAGGAAGAGAAAAGAAGGGGAGAAAGGGATGGGAAAAGAAGGAATGGAATTTGGAATGACAGGTCAGAAATGGCCCATAACTCAGACCCTAAATGAACAAAAGAAAATGAAACAAAAATGAATGTGGAAAAATAAAAGGTGAATAGGTACAACTAATGCAATGAAATGTTAAAGTTGTCTGTTCTTTTATCTATTATTTTTATTTAGAATCTATACCCCTTACTCATTTCACAAAGATATCTGTGATGTCTTTTTTTTTTTTTTTTTTTAGAGACAGAGTCTCGCTCTGTTGCCCAGGCTGGAGTGCAGTGGCTGGATCTCAGCTCACTGCAAGCTCCGCCTCCCGGGTTCATGCCATTCTCCTGCCTCAGCCTCCCGAGTAGCTGGGACTACAGGCTCCCGCCACCATGCCTGGCTAGTTTTTGTATTTTTTTAGTAGAGACAGGGTTTCACCGTGTTAGCCAGGATGGTCTCGATCTCCTGACCTCGTGATCCGCCCGTCTCGGCCTCCCAAAGTGCTGGGATTACAGGCGTGAGCCACCGCGCCCGGCCTCTGTGATGTCTTAAAAGTTAAAGAATGGGGAGTGACTGCTTAGTGGACAAGGGGTTACCTTTTGGCATGATGAAAACATTCTAGAACTAAATAGTGGTACAGATTGTCAATGCACAATCGATTGCATGGCATTGTGAATTGCTCAATGTCATTAATAGTAAATTTTATGCAACATGTTTTTTACCACAATAAAAAAAAATACATCCAAGAAAGATGAATTTTAAACTAAGAGAACCAATTCAAAAGCTCAGAGGATGTTGCCAGACCATTGGGGTGAGTTAATTATTACTACTAGCACTAAATTCCTTCCAAGTCTCCTAGCAGTAAAGCAAAAGAAGAAATCTGGCAGGTTATGGGGTTTTCTGTATATGTTCATGGACTCTTTGTGTAGCAAGATCTCTGTCTCCTTTCATTGCGCCCATTTCTTTATCTCACTGTATCACATGCTGATGATGGCAGGAGTGAAAGTGGGAGTCCTTCGGAAGGTTAGACCCAGCCAGGAAAGGAGGATTTGCGCTGGCTGGGAGAAGCAAGTCTGAGCTCAGCTCCCTCCCAGTGGAGTGCCGATATCTGCTCCCAGCCTGTCATCAAACTGCTCCTGAAGAATAGCAGCCCCTGCCGCTGCCTGGCCTCAGCCTCACTGGTGGGGCAGATGGCTGGTGTTTGTTCAGCCTGAGCCTGGTAGAATCAGCCCTGACACTGATGGCCCTGTCTATATTATGGAAGGGGAGCCGACTTACCTGCCTGCAGACAAACAAAGCGAATGATTTGACAGGCAAAACAGAGCCAGCCTCCTGTCTTCCAGGCAGCCAAGGGGCTATTCAAACCCAAGACCTGGAAGATTTTCATAGGTGCTGACATACGAAGCCGGAATGCAGAAGGGACAAGACAGAACTGACACCTGTGCAGTCAGGCGTGGCCAGCCACTCTGGATATCCACATTGCGCCTTCAGGAGCTTGAAGTAGGCTCCACCCAGGAGAGAGACAGGGAGGAAAAGGGTGATGGGTGGGAGAGAGAGAGGAAGCAGGAGGGGAGATAAGGGGGTAGAGGGAAAGAGACGAGGGTAGAAGGATAGGGAAGAAGACAGGAAAAGAGAGAGATAGAAATTTGGGGGAGAGGGCCCCAGTTTTCAGGCCTGCACCTTCAGCAAACCTCACCTTTGCTGCTGCCCTTGTTATTGTTCGACAGAGGAAAACCTTCCAGGCCACTCTCCTGGAAGCACAGAACTGCTCCGGAGAGCCAGGAATACTGACCAAGCCACCCACAGCAGGGGCAGGGAGGTCCTGCAAAGGAGCATGTATGGAGTTCCCACTGTACCTTTGTATGCAAGGCACTAGCTAGGGGCTTTACCCTCAGTCACAGATATCATCTTCAAGGAGCCCCTAAGGTACATACCCTATTATCTCTCTATCTTGCACATGAGGAAACTGAGTCTCTATAACAGTAATTTGCCCAAGCCACTCAGCTGGGAAGTGGCATAGCTGGAATTTGAATCCAGGTCTCCCAAGCACCTGACCTCTGCTCTTTCTACCTGAATTAAGCCAGTTCGTAAGACCTACAAGGCCCTGGCATCCATCAAAGTGACTGTGGTACTTTCCAGATCTTTGACCCCAGCCATATCCCTTCTCTTCTCTTCTCTTCTCTTCTCTTCTCTTCTCTTCTCTTCTCTTCTCTGAGCCTCAACTTCCTCATTTGCAATATGAGAGAAAATTGTTCTAAAAATTAAATGAGACAGGGAGTTGAGAATGCTTGCTTGGTCATTCACTAGGTCAGCACTGCAGAGCTTCATCACATTTTTTTTTTTTTTTTTTTTTGAGACTGGGTCTCCCTCTGTCACCCAGGCTGGAGTATAGTGCAATTATAGCTCACTGCACTCTCAAAGTCTTCAGTGATCCTCCCACCTCAGCCTCCACAGCAGCTGGGACTACAGGTGTGCACCACTGCACTTGCCTAGTTTTTAAAAATTTTTGTAGAGATAGGGGTTTGCTATGTTGAGAAATCTGGTTTCCAACTTCTGGCCTCAAGCAATCCATTCACCTTGGCCTTCCAAAGTGCTGGGATTATAGAATCACACTTCTTGACTATTCTCAAAAACCACCTCCACCCATAATGGAGGTGGCCAAATCTATACAGATAGAACTCTACCCATCCCTCACTCAGGACTCTGAAAGAACATTCTCTGCCCAGAGTCATGAGTAACTTGAAAGCAGAATTGCACCCCACTTGTCTACCCCAAATGATCACCACAGAAACCAACACTTAGTAGGGACTCAATAAATGCTATTGAATGAAAGAAAACATAAATCCGAATGAAAAGTTTGCCACAAGACACATCACGTGCTGTGACGAAGAGTTGGAAATCAAAAGAACTGGTTCTGGCTCTACTAATAATGCATTATGGGCACTCACTGGCCCTCTGTGGATCTCAGGGATCCCATTCATTAAACTGAGAGAGGTGGAGTAGGTATTCTCTGGCAGTCCATTTCAGCTCTAATTTTGTGTGAGGCTGTGGGGTTAAGGGGAAAGAAAGATCACACCTTCTGTAGCCCACCCTCCCCTCTCCATGAAAAGCCAAAGCTACATTACGGTCATATTTGAGGATAATCAGGGAACATTCTAAATAAATGGCATCTATGTGACTCCTGATTTAATCACAAACAGACAAGCAACATTCTGAACAGCCAGGTCCTTCAGTCTGTGGAACACAGACTCACTCAGGTGCGCACTGAGTTTTACAGTTTGCAAAGTGCTTCACCTCCTTTGTCTTATTTAAACCTCAGCACAGCCCTGTGAGGGGCCCTACAATGGCAGAAGTCATCATCCTGTTTTACTGACCATGAAACTGAGGTCACAGGGATGAAGTGACTTACCCAGAGTCATATGGGGAAACAGTAGCAGAGCTGAGATGTGAACCCAGAACCGGGCTCCTGACCCCAAATTTTGCCTTCTTTCCTTTACACAGTTCACCTGTACACAGGCTGTGAGCAGGAGATGAACTCATTCAACCAAAGCCTGATTTGGAGGTTCACAAGTTTACCACCTGGATGGAAAACTATCCAGCACAATGGAGCATTTTAAAGTCAAATTTGGAGAAGAGTGTATGCAGTGATACCAGATGGGCTTGTGGCCATGGAGAGTCGGCTGTATGGGAGGCAAGAGGCCAAGCCTGGGCTGCAAGCCTCATACGCCACTCAGTGTCACAGCAGGAAGGATGGCCTATGTGCAACCTCTGAATACGGAGATACTGAAAGCCAGCCATGCCCACAGATACATATCCACTGCCCAAGCTCCCTTCCCCATGCCTACCCCTTCCCCCAGCTGTCCTGGTTGTCTCAACCCTTCCCCTGGGACTCCCAGGACCGACCTTGAGATCCCGCAACTAAAAGGTTAAAGCCTGCATCGCAGGGGGGCCAGTCTGAGCAGGCTTCCATTCTGATTGATCCAGGGCATATTCTGATTGGTCAATACCTCCTGCCCTGCGGAGTGTTAAAAATTTTTCTTTAGTTATAGAAAAAATTGAATTTTATTGGTTAAAACATTGTATCTATGATATATTCCTATAAAACAGCAGGAAATTGTAATTCCTGCAGCTAATATGAATTCTACTCAAGAACATGCTATTTTGGTTCTTTTGATGAAATTCTACCCTAAAAACTCTTCTTTCGTCAATTAAAAAAAAAAAGACTAATTTACATCAATCGTTGTTATGCAACAGCTATTGCCATTTAATAGAGAAAGTGGCCACCATTTCCCCTGCATTATTTCTACCATATAATCAGTTCCTAATAACCTATTATTGTCCTCCCATAAAAATCTCTGCATCCTAATGTCTTGGCCTGCTCATTTCATTGTCTGTTGGTAGAGCCTTTCTTTCCTATAACCCACAATGCCCTCTTGTCAGAAGAGCATCCTGAACACAATAAGTATGATGATTGACATTATAGTTTTACATTATACTCTGCCCCTGCTCCAGGCTTTCTAATTCAGAAAATAGGATATTGTTAATATTACTCCATCAGGCTAGAAGAGACCTTGGGGAATGTCTTAGTGCTTCTCTACCATTTTGAGTTTGAAGATACTTTTTTAACAGCTATAAATTCCACAGTCCTTGCAACATACAAGGTAGATAGACCTTTCAGTAAACATTGAGAAATTTTATGTCCAAAACATGACCAAAAATTCAGTAACATCTTAAAATGAATTTGCATTTTATTTGTCACACAGCTTGACATACATTTGAAAAGCAGATATATATATGTGTGTGTGTGTGTGTGTGTGTGTGTGTGTGTGTGTGTGTGTGTGTGTNCAGATATATATGTGTGTGTGTGTGTGTGTGTGTGTGTGTGTGTGTGTGTGTGTGTAAAAATCAGGTTGAGTATCCCATATCCAAAATTCTTGGGAACAGAGTACTTCAGATTTTGAATTTGGGGGGATTTTGGAATGTTTGCATGTACATAAAGAGATGTCTCAGGGACAGGACTCAGATCTAAACACAAAATTTATTTATGTTTCATATATACCTTATAGACATAGTCCAAATGTAATTTTATACAACATTTTTATAATTTTATGCATGAAATAAAGTTTGTGTACATTGAACCATTGGAAAGCAAAGGTGCCACTCTCCCAGTCACCCATGTGGACAATCTGGTTGTTTGGCATCACCATCATTCCTGACTCTGAATTTATATGCTACTGATTAGCAATCATTTTCTTATGCTAATTCACACCTAAGTACTTGATAGTAAAAAATATGACATACCATTAATGCAGTAAAAAAATAATGTGTTCAGGGTAACTGAGCAGCACAGTAGCATCACCAGAATACCTGCATCAACTGTAAAACAACAGCAACAAGTAACAGCAGGCTTTCATTCTCCATCTACAATGCTGTTTTAATTAAAAAGTTACTGTACACTGTATATTTGGGGTGGTGAGTGAGAAGAATCACCACAAGCAGTTGAGCCAGGCATGATGGTTCACGCTTCTAATCTCAATACTTCGGGAGGCTGACATGGGAGGATCACTTGAGGCCAGGAGCTAGAGACCAGACTGGGTAACATAGTGGGAACCTATCTATACAAAAATAAAAGAAATAAAAATTTAAACAAAATTAGCCAGGCATGGTGGTTCATGCCTGTAATCCCAGCTACTTAGGAGGCCAAGATGGAAGGATCACTTGATCCCAGGCCCTCAAGGCTGCAGTTTTCTATGATCGTCCCATTGCACTCCAGCCTGGGCAACAGAGCAAGACTCTATCTCAAAAAAAAAAAAACCAAACAAACGAACCCACAAACAGTTGAAGGATCAGGAAGAGGGGTATGCTGAGACATAGATGGAGTCACTGGTGAGTTCCACCAAATGTTGGAACTTCATAAATTATTCCAAAAAAATAGAAGAGAAAGGAATACTTCACATCTCAATCACTGAAGCTACTATTACCCTAATACCAAACAAGATGAAGACATCATGAGAAAAGCATAGACCAATATATTTTATGAATATAGATGTAAAATCTTCAACCAAATGCTAGCAAACTGAATTCAACAACATATAAAAAGGATTATACACCATGCCCAAGTGGTATTTATCTCAGAATGTAAGGTTGGTACAGCATATGAAAATTAATCAATATACTATGGCATATTAATAGAATAAAGGACAAAAACTACAAAATCATCTCAATAGAGGCAGAAAATACATTTGATAAGATCCAACTCCATTTCATGATGCAAAAAAAAAATCTCAACAAAGTAGGCATAGGAGAGAATTTTCTCAATCTGAAAAAGGGAAGGTATGAAAAACTCACTGCTAACATCATACTTAATGGTGAAAAAACCAAACGCTTTCCCTAAGATCAGGAACAGGAAAAGGATGTACATTCTCCCCACTTTTTTTTCAACTCTTTTCTTAGATTCAGCGGGTATATGTGCAGGTTCATTACATGGGTAAATGGCACATTGCTGAAGTTTAGTGAACAAATGATCCCATTACCCGGGTAGTCAGAATAGTACCCAACACGTAGTTTTTCAACCCTTACCTCGCTCCCACCCTCCCTCCTCTAGTAGCCCCCAGTGTCTATTGTTCCCATCTTTATGTCCATGTGTATTCAATGTTTAGCTCCCACTTCTGAGTGAGAACATGTGGTATTTGGTTTTCTGTTCCTGCATTAATTCGCCTAGAATAATAGCCTCCAGCTGCATCCATGCTGTTGCAAATAAAATGATTTCATTATTTTTATGGCTGCATAGTATTCCATGGTATACGTATAGCACTTTTTTTTTAATCCAGTTCATCATTGATGGGCATCTACGTTGACTCCATATCTTTGCTATTAAGCATACTGCTGCACTGAACATATGAGTGCATGTGTCTTTTTGGTAGAATGATTTATTTTCCTCTGGGTATATACCCAGTAATGGGATTTGCTGAGTCAAATGGTAGTATTGTTTTAGTTCTTTGAGAAACCTCCAAACTGCTTTTCACAGTGGCTGAACTAATTTACTTTCCCACCAATAGTGTATAAATGCTCCCTTTTCTCCACAACTTTACCAGCATGTAATTTTTTGACTTTTTAATAATAGCCATTCTGACTGGTATCTCACTGTGGTTTTTATTTGCATTTCTCTGATGATTAATGATGATGAACATGTTTTCATATGTTTATTGGCCTTGTGTATGTCTTCTTTTGAGAAGTATCTGTTCATGTTCTTTGCCCATTTTTTAATGAGGTTTTTCTTATTGAATTGTTTTAGTTCCTTATAGATTCTGGATATTAGACCTTTGTCAGATGTATAGTTTGCAAATATTTTTGCCCATTTTGTAGGTTATCTGTTTACTCTGTTGATAGGTTATTTTGCTGTACAGAAGCTCTTTAGTTTAATTTGGTTCCACTTGTCAATTTTTGGTTTTGTTGCAATTGCTTTTGGGGACTTAGTCCTAAATTATCTGCCAAGGCCAGTGTCCAGATTGGTATTTCCAATGTTTTCTTCTGAGATTTTTATAGTTTTAGGTCTTACATTTAAGTCTTTGATCCATCTTGAGTTAATTTCTGTATATGGTAAAAGGTAGGGTCCAGTTTCATTCTTCTGCATATGGCAAGACAGTTATCCCAGCACCATTTATTGGATAGGGAATCTTTTCCCCACTGCTTGTTATTGTTGACTTCATTGAAGATCCAATATTTGTAGGTGTGTGGCTTTATTTCTGGGTTCTCTGTCCTGTTCCATTGATCTATGTTTCTGTTTTTGTAGCAGTACCACGCTCTTTTGGTTACTGTAGGCTTGTAGTATAGTTTGAAATTGGATAATGTGATGCCTATGGCTTTGTTCTTTTTGGTTAGGATTGCTTTGGCTATTCGGGCTCTTTTTGGTTCCATATACATTTTAGAATGATTTTTTCTAGGCCGGGCGTGGTGGCTCAAGCCTGTAATCCCAGCACTTTGGGAGGCCGAGACGGGCGGATCACGAGGTCAGGAGATTGAGACCATCCTGGCTAACACGGTGAAACCCCGTCTCTACTAAAAAATACAAAAAACTAGCCGGGCGAGGTGGCGGGCGCCTGTAGTCCCAGCTACTCCGGAGGCTGAGGCAGGAGAATGGCGTGAACCTGGGAGGCGGAGCTTGCAGTGAGCTGAGATCCGGCCACTGCACTCCAGCCTGGGTGACAGAGCGAGACTCAGTCTCAAAGAAAAAAAAAAAAAAAAGAATGAATTTTTTCTAACTTTGTGAAAAATGACATTGGTAGTTTGATAGGAATAGTGTTGAATCTGTAAATTGCTTTAGGCAGTATGGCCATTTTAATGATATTAATTCTTCCAATCCATGAGCATGGGATATCTTTCCATTTGTTTGTATCACCTATGATTTCTTTTAGCAATGTTTTATAGTTCTTCTTGTAGAGATCTTTCACCTTCTTGGTTAGATACATCTAAATTTGTGAGTGTGGCTATTTTAAGTGGAGTAGCATTCTTGGTTTGGCTCTTAGCTTGAACATTATTGGCACATAGAAATGCTAATGGTTTTTGTATATTCATTTTTTTAAATAATTTTTTTAAGAGACGAGGCCTCACTATGTCGCCCAGTCTGGTCTTGAACTCCTGAGCTCAAGCGATGCTCCCACCTTGGCCTCCCAAAGTGCGGGGATTACATTCATGAGTCACCGTGCCCGACCCTGATTTTTATATATTGATTTTGTATCCTGAAGCTTTACTGAAGTCATTTATCAGCTCTAGGAGTCGTTTGGCGGAGTCTTTCTTTAGAGTTTTCTAGGTGTAGAATCATATCATCAGTAAAGAGAAATCATTTGACTTTTTTGTTTTCTATTTGGATGCCTTTTATTTCTTTCTATTGCCTGATTGCCCTGGCTAGGACTTCCAGTACAACGTTGAATAGGAGTGATGACTCTCTCCACTCCTATTCAACATCATATTGAAGGTTCTAGCCAGAACAATTAAGCAATAAAAGCAGATACAAGGCATCCATATTGGAAAGAAACAAGTAAACCTATCTCTATTTGCAGATGACCTGATGATCACCTCTATTAGCAGATGACTTGCAAAGAAAATCCTAATGAATACATACACACACACATACACACAATTAGAACTAATAAACAAGTCCATAAAATTGAAGGATGCAAGCCAATATACAAAAATCAAGTATACTTCTATATGCTAACAACGAAAAATTAAAATGAAATAAGAAAATAATTCCATTTACAATAGCATCAAAAAGAATAAAACATTTAGAAATAAATTTAACAAAATAATTACAAGGCTTGCCTACTTAAAACTATACAACGTAGTTGAAAGAAATTAAAGAAAACCTAAATAAATGGAAAGACATCCATGTTTATGGATCAGAAGACATAATATTATTATGATGGCAATACTACACAAACTAACCTACAAATCCAACATAATCCCTATCAAAATATCTGTTTGTTTTATAGATATTGATAGGCTGATACTAAAATGCATATGAGAATGGAAAGGACACAGAACAACCTAAACTACCTTAAAAAAAAAAAAAAGAAGAAGAAGAAGAAGAAGAAGAAGAACAGGCCAGGCGCGGTGGCTCACGCCTGTAATCCCAGGACTTTGGGAGGCCGAGGCGGGCTGATCACCTGAGGTCAGGAGTTCGAGACCAGCCTGACCAACATGGAGAAACCCCAACTCTACTAAAAATACAAAATTGGCCGGGCGTGGTGGCGCATGCCTATGATCCCAGCTACTCGGTAGGCTGAACCAGGAGACTCTCTCGAACCCAGGAGGTGGAGGCTGTGGTAAGCTGAGATCGCGCCATTGCACTCCAGCCTGGGCATCAAGAGCAAAACTCCATCCAAAAAAAAAAAAAAAAGAATAAAATTGAAAGACCCACACTTCCTGATTTCAAACTTACTACAACACTACAGTAATCAAGGCTGTGTGATACTGGCATAATGCTAGAGATATAGATCTAGAGGGAAATTTATAGCTATAAATGCCTATATTACAAAAGAAGAAAACATTATATTTTGCATTTCTCAAAACCCATAGAACTACACAACACAGAATGAACCCTAATGTAAACTATGGATGTTAGTTAATAATAATATATCAACATTGGCTTATCAATTGTAACAAATGTACCACTCTAATGCAAGATGTTAATAACTCAACAAATGCTAGCAAACTTAATCCAACAATATATAAAAAGGATTATACACCATGACCAAGTGGTATTTATCCCAGGAATGTAAGTTTGATACTGCATATGAAAATCATTAATGGAATAAAATTCAAAGTCCAGAAATAGACCCTTGTATTTATGATCAAGTGATTTTTGATGCGGGTGCCAAGATCATTCAATGGGGGAAAGAATAGTTTTTTCAACAAATGATGCCAAGACAACTAGATATCCTCTCCGTGCCCCCCGCCAAAAAAAAGAAGCTAGACTATGACCTCACATTATATACAAAAATTAGCTCAAAATGGATTACAGACCTAAATCTAAGAGCAAAACTATGAAACTCTTAGAAGAAAATGTAGGAGTAAACTTTTGTGACCTTAGATTAGGGGATGGTTTCTTAGATATTATTCCAAAAGTACAAGCAACAAAAGAAAAAAAAAAAAGGTATATTGAACTGCATCAAAATTTAAAATTTTGTGCTTCAAAGGACACCATAATACAACCCACAGAATGGGAGAAAAGATTTGCAAATCATATATCTGATAAGGGACTTGTACCTAGAATATGTAAAGAATTCTTACAACCCAACAGTAAAACAAGTAACCCAATTTAAAAACAAGCAAAGAATTTGAAAGACATTTTCTGAAGCAGATATAGGAATGGGTGATAAGCATATGAAAAGATGCTTGACATCATTAGTCATTAAAGAAATGCAAATCAAAACCACAATTGGTTACCACCTCACACCCACTTGGATGGCTAAAAATCAAACTGACAGAGAATAACAAGTACTGGAGAGGATGTAGAGGAAATTATAAATCATGCTGCTATAAAGACACATGCACACGTATGTTTATTGTGGCACTATTCACAATAGCAAAAACTTGGAACCAACCCAAATGTCCATCAATGATAGACTGGAGTAAGAAAATGTGGCACATATACACCATGGAATACTATGCAGCCATAAAAAAGGATGAGTTCATGTCCTTTGTAGGGATGTGGATGCAGCTGGAAACCATCATTCTCAGCAAACTATCGCAAGGACAAAAAACCAAACACCGCATGTTCTCACTCATAGATGGGAATTGAACAATGAGAACACTTGGACACAGCAAGGGGAACATCACACACTGGGGCCTGTCGTGGGGTGAGGGGAGTGGGGAGGGATAGCATTAGGAGATATACCTAATGTAAATGACGAGTTAATGGGTGCAGCACGCCAACATGGCACATATATACACATGTAACAAACCTACACGTTGTGCACATGTACCCTAGAACTCAAAGTATAATAATAAAAAATAATAATAAAATTTTAAAAATAAAAATTAAAAAACTGAAAGAAAAAAAAAAGAAATTAGAATCACTGGAAAGGATGTAAAATGGTGGAGTTGCTGTGGAAAGCAGTCTGGTAATTCTTCAAAATGTCAAACAGCCAGCAATCCCACTCCTAGGTATATATCCAAGAAAACTGGGAACATGTCCATACAAAAACCTGTACACAAATGTTCATAACATTAGTCATAATAACCAAAAAGTGGAAACAATGCAAATGTCCACCAACTGAAGGATGGATTTTTTAAAATGTCATATAGACACAAGGGAATATTATTATGAAATATTATTCAATGATAAAAAGGAATGAAGTAGTGATACATGCTATGATATAGATGAACCTTAAAAATTATGCTAAGTAAAAAAGTCAGCCACAAAAGGCCACAGATTGGATATTTCCAATTGTATTAAATGTCCAGAATAGGCAAATCCATAGAGTAGATTAGTGGTTGCCAGGGGCTAGGGAGAGGAAATGAGGAGTGAGGAGTGACTGCTAATAGGTATAGGGTTTCTTTTGGGGTAAAGAAAATCTTCTGGAATTAGATAGTGGTGATGGTTGTGTAAGTCTGCGATTGTGTTAAAACCCAATAAATAGTATACTTTAAAATAGTGAATTTTATTATATGCAAAATATATCTCAATAAAGCTGGATTTTTTAAAAAGGTCATTATAGCGGCAGGGCGCGGTGGCTCAAGCCTGTAATCCCAGCACTTTGGGAGGCCGAGACAGGCGGATCACGAGGTCAGGAGATCGAGACCATCCTGGCTAACACGGTGAAACCCTGTCTCTGCTTAAAAAAAAGAAAAAAAACTAGCCGGGCGAGGTGGCGGGCGCCTGTAGTCCCAGCTACTCGGGAGGCTGAGGCAGGAGAATGGCGTAAACCCGGGAGGCGGAGCTTGCAGTGAGCTGAGATCAGTCCACTGCACTCCAGCCTGGGCGACAGAGCGATACTCCGTCTCAAAAACAAAAAAAAGGGGGTCATTAGGTCATTATAGCAAACCAGGCAAGAGATTGTTGTAGCTTAAACCAGGATAATGGCAATGAAAATGAATAGAAATAAACAAACCGAATGAATTTCAGGGAAGTAGGAAAGACAGAACTTCTGAATTAATTGACTATGGAGGGAGGATGAGAGTGTTATGTTCCAGATAAATTAAGAAGCTAAATAATTTTAAATCATGGAACACAAACATTTGTAGGAAATATGCATATAAAAAGTTTAGAAGGAAAAATACAAAAATGGTAATAATAGCTATATTATAGTAAGAGAAATTAAATAACTTTTTAAAATCTCATTTTCCAAAATTTGTATAATGTGATTGACTACATTGCTTTTATGTTTAAAAATAGTTTTTGGCCAGCCTCCCAACAGTTTGGGAGGCTGAGGTGGGTGGATCACCTGAGGTCAGGAGTTCAAGACCAGCCTGGCCAACATGGTAAAACCCT
The DNA here is from genome assembly GCF_003255815.1 of Theropithecus gelada. Taxonomy (NCBI): domain Eukaryota; kingdom Metazoa; phylum Chordata; class Mammalia; order Primates; family Cercopithecidae; genus Theropithecus; species Theropithecus gelada. The sequence goes on along the minus strand of NC_037683.1, from coordinate 43,195,709 downwards.
GTCTCTACTAAAAGTACAAAAATTAGCTGGGTATGGTGGCACATGTCCATAATCCCAGCTACTCCAAAGGCTGAGACAGGAGAATTGCGTGAACCCAGGAGGTGGAGGCTGCAGTGAGCCAAGACTGTACCACTGAACTCCAGCCTGGGCAACAGAGCAAGACTGTCTTATAAATAAATAAATAAATAAATAAATAAATAAATAAATAAATAAAAATAGTTTTTAAATTTTGTAAAAATTATCAAAGAACAGGGTATCATATTTATTCCAACTATGAAGAAGTAATGATTCCCTATTGATTGAATCAACAGAAAAAATTACAAAGGGAAATATTCAAACATGAATATACGAAGCTTTTTATGTATACAATCAAAATTTTAAAATAAAGAAAATCAAATTCAGCAATAATATATACTGGATACATGCTAATACAGGCTTATTAATTTTTTAAAAATCAACCATCCAGTATAAGTAGAGAGAAAAATAACATTAAAGACAATTGATTTTCAATGGCAGTGCCAAGGTAATTCAATGGGAAATGATAATTTTTTCAAGAAATGATTCTGGAATAAATGGGTACCCATGTTGAAAACCAAATGAATCTCAGCTCTTACGCCATCTAAAACAACTTGAAATAGATCATTAACTAAATATAAGAGCTAAAATGTGTAGGAAAAAAATGTAGACTATTTTAGTAACTTTGGGTTAGGTAAAGATTTTTAAAATAGGACACAAAAAGCACCAACTATAAAATTAAAAATTCAATAAATTGGACCTCATCAAAATTTGCATTTGCTCTTCAGAAGGCACTATGACAAAAATGAAAAGCCAACCCACAGACTAGAAGAAAATATTTGCAAAACATATATTTGACAAAGTACTGGCATAAGGAATATAAAGAATTCTTACAACTCAATAAGACAGCAAACAACCCAATAAAAAAATTGGCCAAAATTTCACCAAAGACATGTCATCAAAGAAGATCTACAGACGGAAAAAAGCACATAAAAAGAAGCTCAACATTGTTTGTGGTAAGCAGCTTCTAAGATGGTCCCCAGTGATTTCCAAATCCTCGTATTCACACTCTGTGTGATCCCTTCCTCTTGAGTATAGGTTGGACATAGTCACTCCTTTCTAACAAATAGAAATATGAATAAAAGTGATAGAAAGCACCTCTGAGATTAAGCTACAGAAAGATTGTGGTTTCCATTTAGGTTCTCTCTAGTTTTCTTTCTTAGATCACCAGCCTGAGGATGCTTGGGCAGCCTACAGAGGTCCACGTGATGAAGAACTGAGGATGACCAGCAATCATGTAAGTGAACTGGAAGTGGATTCTGCAGTCCCAATCAGCCTTGAGATGATTTCTACTTGACTGCAACCTTATAAGAGACTCTGAACTAGACACACCCAGCCCTTCTAAGCCACACCCAGATTCCTAACCCACAGAAACTGTGAGATAATAAATGTTTGTTGTTTTAAGCCAGCAATTTGGGGGTAATTTGTTGCACAGCAATAGATAACAAATATATTATTAGTCATGAGGTAAATACAAACTAAAGCTACCAATGAGATACCTACACACCACCTAAAATTGGTAAAATTTAAAAGACTGAAAATGTCAAATGTTGGTGAGGAGGTAGAGCAACTAGAACTCTCATCTACTGGTAGTGGAAACAAAAGAAATACAGCTACTTTGTGAAATGTATTTGGCAGTTTCTTAAAAGTTTAACCGTACTGTCTGCACCCATAAAAAAGAACAAGATCAGCTGGGTGCGGTGGCTCACACCTGTAATCCCAGCACTTTGGGAGCCTGAGGCAGGCGGATCAAGAGATCAAGAGATCAAGACAATCCTGGCCAACCTAGTGAAACCCCATCTCTACTAAAAACACAAAAAAGTTAGCTGGGCATGGTGGCGCCCGCCTGTAGTCCCAGCTACTCGGGAGGCTGAGGCAGGAGAATCACTTAAACCCAGGAGGCGGAGGTTGCAGTGGGCCAAGATTGCGCCACTAAACTCCAGCCTGGCAATAGAGCGAGATTCCGTCTTAAAAAAAAAAAAAAGAACGAGATCACATCTTTTGTGGGAACATGGATGGAGCTAGAGGCTATTACCCTTAGCAAACTAATGCAGGAATAGAAATTCAAATACTGCATATTCTCACTTATAAGTGGGAGCTAAATTATGAGAATTCATGGACACAAAGAAGGAAATAACAGAAACTGGAGCCTACTTGAGGGTGGAGGGTGGGAGTAGGAAGAGGGGCAGAAAAGATAGCTATTGAGTACTGGACTTAATACCTGGGTGATGAAATTATCTGTACAATAAATCCCCATGATACAAGTTCACATATGTAACAAACCTTCATATGTACCACTGAAACTAAAAGTTAAAAATAAATAAATAAATAGAAAAAAAATTAACCATACTTTCAAAAGGAGTAATCTCTATTAAAAAAATTTAAAAATAAATAAAATAGAAATAAATGCAAACATACAACTACCATGTAACTCAAACATTCCTCTCCTAGGTATTTACCCAAGAGAAATGAAAACATATGTCCACACAAAGACTTATACTCAAATATTCATAGCGGCTTTATTTGTAATAGCCAAAAATGGAAACAACCCAAATGTCCATCAATAAGTGAATGGATAAACAAATTGTGGTGTACCCATATAATGGATACTATTTAGCAATATAAAGGAATAGACTATTAATACCACAACATGGATGAATGTCAAAAGAGTGTATACTACATTATTTCATTTATATAAAATTCTATAAAATGCAACCTAATCTGTAGTGATAAAGTAGTTCAGTGATTGCTTATGGGTAGTGGGAGTGGGGGATAATTTGGTCACAAAACAACAGGAGGAAACTTTTAGGGGTGATAAATATGTTAATTATCTTGATTGTAGTGAGTCACAAGGTACCCTTGGAGACAACTTAGTAATACTATACAAACCATAAAAAATTTGTGGCCCCATAAATCTTGTTCTTGGGAATTTGTTTTAAAGATATTTCAAAAAAATATAAAAAGCTTTTTATACAAACACATTCACAGTATTTTCACCTGCACCAAATATACTGGAAATTACCTAAGTGCCTAGCTACTGTGAAAGGGTTAAATCAACACTAGACCGTTTCATTCACAATTACAGATGAAAAACAAGAAGTGAGGAGCCGCATTTAGCTATGTTTATAAAATAATGCAAATGCACTTTGTAAAAAACTACAGAATTGTACTTATGCTATGGTTACACTTATGTAAACATGCATACTTATGCATAAGAACACAAAGGGAAGAAAAACAGAACAGAAAATTCTAGTAGATGAATGATAGGTAATTGGCGTGTGGGTGACTTTTTCTTCCTGATTTGTCTCCTGTAACGTTACAATGTTTTCATAACAGTTTTGAAAATGTCTTCTTGTTGGTTTTGGCTCAGGCTCCCAACCCAGTGATTATTCCATGCCTTGAGTCTGTCAGCTCCCAGCATTAGCACCTCAGTGTGGTCAGCCACAAGCCGAATCCGCCTGCCTTCCTCTGTGTCTTCCTCTAAGTCAGGAGTGTCCAGTCTTTTGGCTTCCCTAGGCCACATTGGAAGAAAAATAATTGTCTCGGGCCACACATAAAATACACTAAAACTAACAATAGCTGGTGAACTAAAAAAAAAGAAAGAAAGAAAGAGAGAGAGAGAGAGAGAGAAAGAAAGGAAGGAAGGGAGGGAGGGAGGGAAGGAAGGAAGGAAGGAAGGAAGGAAGGAAGGAAGGAAGGAAGGAAGGAAGGAAGGAAGGAAGGAAGGAAGGAAAGGAGGAAAGGAAGGAAGGAAGGAAGGAAGGAAGGAAGGAAGGAAGGAAGGAAGGAAGGAAGGAAGGAATCTCATAATGTTCTAAGACAGTTTAGGAACTCATGTTGGGCAGCATTCAAAGTTGTCCTGAGCCGCATGAGGACCACAGGCCGCAGGTTGGACAAGCTTGCTCTAAGTCATTGATAAAATGCTGGACAGGCTTATGGTATGGTGTAAAGGATGCCCCCTTTTCTTCTCTTGGTAGAAATCATCTGTCACTGTTTGACTCTTTAGGTTATTTCAATACTAATAAATGACAAATTCTAGAAACCCCCTTCCCAAGGAAGGGGTACTAAAAGGTGGATTAACAAAGTGAACCCGAGGAACAAGTGGAACTGCTTGCCTGTGCTTGGAGAGTCTTGTTCATCCACTGGGTAAAGCTGACGTCAATCATCTCTGGCCAGCAAATGCCCCAACGTTCAGAGGCAGCTCCACAAACCAGAGATGAGAATATAGTAGGAAGTCTATGAGAGGGTTAAAACTTTGAAAACAGAAGTGACAGAAGCCTGTGCAGGCTTTCAGAGAGCATTAATATGATTCTTTCCATAGCTGGGCCACTGCTTTGCCTAAAATAGTCTTGTAGGGCAGAGCCCGAGTGGTCAGAGGGCTATTGGAACACCAATGCCACAAGGCAGCTGATAGCCTTTCCCAAGCCTTGTCAACTCCACCTCCTGGCCATTTCAGAAGTGATCTTTCCTCTCTTTCCTTTCACTTCTTTCCATCCCCGCAACCCTTACACACATCCAGGGCTTCACCACTGTGTTAGTCCACTGACCCAGAACCCTGTTCCAGCAGTATGTTTGGTCCCACCACCTATGGACAGTTTGGCCTGGCCAGGACTCAGGGAAGGCAGGGAGTGCCACATACCAGCCACCCAAGGTGAGGCCCCCTACAGGGGCCTGAGCAGCTGTTCCTCACCTGTTCATACTCCTGGATTTCATTCAAACCCACATCAGGAGGGCGAGCTCAGCTCTCCTGGCCAGCCCCAGGGTTCCCTAGAGTCCTAGCCTACTGACTGATGGGCATTATGACCATGCGAATGGCTTCAGGATTGAAGAAAACACCCCTGAACCTATAGAAGCTGGGCTCCAGCTCAGTGCTGAATCTTTCCCCGACCCTCCTGCCAAAAGTTGGGCTACATCTGCCCAGGCAAAGGCCAGGGCTGCATGCACATGCAAGGCCCTAAGTTTCCAAGACACGAGGGAGAAAGGTTGCTCCTGAGAGACCCTCAGACCCCAGCCCAGTAAGGCCAAATTAGCCAAACTGCCCCTCAAAGCTTCTTATTTCTAGACCCCAGGATCATCCCAGGGTTCCCCAGTACCTGAACCTAGGGTAGAGGATGGTGCTCTGAGTCTGAATCTCCCCTCATGCCTGCTTATCACCTGCAAGACCCCTGTTTCTGGGCTGCTTTGCAGTTGCCCACCTGTCTAGATGGCCTACCTTTCCATTACCATGCCTTCCAGATCCAGTGCTCTGCCAGTTCTCCTGGATGTGCTCCCAATGCCCAGCTAGTGACAGGTCTGAGACTAGCCCCTGGGTCTCCTGATACATTAGTGTATTTAATATGCACAAAGTGGTTAAAACAGTGTGTGTTCATGGAAGAGTTATGTATATCTGACTTACTATTACTAACTTTCACAACTCTCTTACATTAGTATTTATCCCCATTTTATAGATCGACAGGTTGAGGCTGAGTGGATAAGTGACTGGCCCAAGGTTGCACAGCTTGGAAGAGGCAGAGAGGAACTGACCCAAGACTGGATGACTGAGTAACAGGCTCTCACAGGAGGGTCACATTGTGACAGAAGACTTGGTAGGGGGCAGTGTCCTCAGATGCTGGGAAAGGGAAGACCAAGGGAGAGTGGAAAGGAACTGCATTGTGTAGGGAGGGGGCCTTGAATGACAGGCCCAAGAAAGAGCACTTGATCTTGCAGGAGGATGACGGGAAGCATTGAGGGCTTGTGCAGGGCCAGCAGGAGTGCCTGCTGGGAGCAGACTGTTTAGAGCCTTGGACATGTGGAGAAAGCTGATGCCGCATAACCCTGTGTGCCTCTCCACTCTGGGTCAGGCTCTGCTGAGCAGAGGAAGCTCTTGGGCAGAAAGGCCGACAATCTGACTCCCACCCGCTCCAGGGTCCTCCTGGGTGGAAGTCCCTCTGTCCTGTCTTGCCACTCTCTGTGCCATCCTCCAGGACAGAAGAGGCTCGTATGGGCAACTGGAACCTGGCTGGAGTGTGAAGCTGGCCCCCTCACTTCCAGCCCATGGGCTGCTGCGATGGTGACTCCCGGGAGATGCGCCTAGAGAGGCAGGACACGTGCACGTATATTCATAACAGAGGCAAAAAGACTGACGGCGAAACCGAGAGAGACGCGCACTCCAGGCCTGGGGGAGTGGAAAAGCCCGAGGGGGAGTAGGAAGAGGCCAGAGGAGGGCTGGCTGCTCTCGCGTGTCGAGGTTCCAGTGTCTTCCAGCTCCCTGCGCCGCCTCCTCACCGTGCCACCGCCCACCTCATGCCTCTGGCGCCTAGCAGCCAAGCAAGCAATCGGGTTGGGTTGTAGGGGGAGGCAATCAACCCTGTTGCCCCTCCTCAGGAGGCCAGACTGAGCTGCGGGATGGGATCCCTACAGAGACTGACCTGGGGAAGGGGAAAAAGTCACTGCCTCTTCCTGTGCCTCTAGTGGTTGAACTAGAATCCAGGCTAGCTCATCTCCCTTTTGAAGGGGGAAGGGGAGTTATTGGCTCTTTTCAGATTGTCTTGCAAACCATGGACTCTCTCCCCAGAAATGAACACCCACAAATTTCAGGTTTCCAAGTGTTCCAAAGCCGCGCACAGATTTCGGAACCAGACCAAGAAACCTGGACTCCCGAAGTCGCCTGGGGGCCGATCCTGAGCCCAGGGTCCCAGAATCTAACTGAAATGCGCCTGCGGGCCGCCACCTTCCCCGGGCCACGGCTTTGCCAGGAATGCCCGCCGCCACAGCTGAACTCCCGCCCACCTGGGTCAGATCAGAAGCGGGTGGTGGCCTGCGCTTCGTGGTCCTCGGGTCCGGAACACAGGGAAAGCGCGTGCAGCCAACCTAGAGCGGGAGCAGGGTCTGGCTTGACTCTGTCCCCAATTCGTTGTGCTCAGTGGGACAAGTCCGCGCCATCTGGAGCCAGCTTCCCCTTCTCGTTGCGGCCGCAAAGCTCCTGGACCTCCAAGCCGGCTCCTGCGCTCCCCGCTGCTCTGAGAACACTGAGTGTCCCGGGCCCGTGCAGACTGGGTTGGGAGAGGGCTCTGTAGGAGGACTTGCGGGGAGGTGGGTAAGAAATGCTAGGTGCTTCTTACCTATGTAAAAAACAAATTTCCATGATTTCCTTAAATCGAAGAACTGGTTACCTCTGGGTCTGCATGCAGGAGAATCTCCGTCAAGGAATCTGGAGGAATTTTCCTTGACTCCTTGGACCCCTCTCGTTTTTATTTACAGTCTCCAATTCAAAACTGGGGAAAGCAGCTGTTGTAGAAGAACATCTTCTACAGATTCCCAATAGCACCCCCAGCCTCCTATGCACATGAAATGGCCTGCTGCAGGCACGCCTCTCCGGGAGTGCTGGGAATACTTGAAGGGTTGAAGACCAGCGGGAAGCAGACAGAAATCACTGGCCCGCCCATGTCAACACCAACCCACCCTTGCTGGATTGGGAGAATGATTTTCAAGGGGCTGGAACCTGCCCTTCCTAACTTCCAGATGATTCATAAATGTTAAGGAGCACTGTGCCACAGAAGAGGTGAAGACTTGGCCATGACCACGTTCCTTCTCAAGAAACTGAGAAGGAAGAAATGGGAAGAGATAGGAAATGTCCCAAGGAAATTTCTGTGTATGGTTTTGATCCAAACGGGTAAACTTGTGACCTATGTACTCACCAAATCATTTAATGTGAACTCACTGTGGACTCACAGAATCTTCAAATGCATTATTCGAACAGAACATTTATGAAATAGAAATTTAAGGGTCCTTTGTTTGTGAAAATCTTAGAATCATGATCTTGGAAATTCTAATCCCATAATGCTAGGTATTTGGCCATAGGAGTAGCTTGATATTGACAAAGTTTGAGAAAACAATCAGAATTCTAGAAGAATGAGGTCACAGACACAAGACATTGAAGATCAGAAAATCCTGAGATAAGAAGGCATTTAGCCATAGTCGTTGCAGCTTAAAAATAGAGGATCATAAAGTCATGGGACTAATCATTAAAACACACAATCATGAACATTAGAAGAATTATTAGAATCAGATTATCTGAGCTACAGAATAGTGGATCCAGCACTAACATTTTAGAATTAAGGAAGGAGAGGGTTGTGGATTTACAAGATTCAAATTCTTCCAATCAGACATTCCTACACAGGAATTCAAATTAAATAATATATAACTTAGAGTGGAAAAAATAAAAAACTAGAGAAGTGGCAGCTTCAAGAGTGGCATCATATTTTCAGGCACAAAATCTTAAGTGTTCCCGGTTTTTTGTTTGTTTGTTTGTTTTTGCTTGTTTGTTTGTTTGTTTTAAGAGACCGGGTCTCCCTCTGCTGCACAGTCTGGAGCGCTGTGACTACTCACAGACACAATGATTGTGCACTACAGCCTGGAACTCCTGGGCTTAAGCGATCTTCCTGCCTTAGCGTTGAGTAGTTGGGACTAGAGGCTCCCGCCACGGTGCCTGGTTTAGTCCCAGTATCTTAATACATAGGTTTTTAGACTTTGACTAGAAGCTTAAGTCAAAGGAATATAAGCATAGTCCAAGTTAGACTCCCAGTGATGGAATCTTAGAATTACAAGATCGCATTCTCTAGATTTACGGAATCACGTTAGGACAGCGGTGGTCCAGAATTTAAAATCTGGGTATCTGAACCTCAGAATCTTGAAAAAGTTACTGAGAGCCACGAAATCCCGTATTACAAGGTGCCTATAACATAATCCAGTTAAAATTTTAAAATTTCAAGTTTTTCCCCCTTTGTAAAAACGAAACAGGACGAAATCTGGGTTTCTGCTTCTTCATTACTTGGGAAGAAGGAAACCAGGAGTTTTGTTTAGCGAGTGCAAAGCCCCTCTCCCTTCGTTCGACCAACCCTCTGCCGGGGAAGGTTGTCAAGCAAACGCTTTGAGCGTTTCCACACACCGGGTCGACGGAGCGAGGATCTGGGCTTTGCCTCGCTCTTCCGAAGACAGTTGCCCAACGCTTGGCCGGGCTAAGCCTGCACTCAGCTCACCCCCACGAAGAACGCGACTAAAACCCTGGAAGGCGTGCCACCCGTTACTCGCCAGAACCCTCCTCTTGGGATCGCCCACGCGCTCACCTGGCGCCCTCCGCGCGGCTCTGCACCCACAGCCCCTGCCCCAGAAAGCTGTGCCCGGACTGGAGCCATGGGAACCCGCGCCAAGACCCGGAATCCTACGGGTAGCAGGGGCCTCGGAGATCAGCACACGCCCTCCAGCCGGTACTTAACAGAGTAGAACACTGAGGCCCTGCGAGGGACAAGGACATGCCCTGGATCTCCCAGTGAATTGCCAGGGAGCGATCTCAGGTTAGGACCAAGTCCCGGCTCAGGGACAGCAGGAAAGGAACTCAGAAATTGGACACCCATGAAGTAAACGTGCCCCTTCCCCGGAGACGCGCCCACCAGGCCACAGCTCTCTTCCCACTTCCCCATCACGCGCAGCCCTCACTTCCCGCTGCGGGAAGGGGCTGCTTGGCTGTCTCTGGGGGTCTTCAGAGCTACCCTGGCCCCGGGGGATTGGAGGAGGAGGTTACCTATCCTGCGTCGTCTTTAATCCGTGCGCCACTATCCATCAAATAGAGACAGATCCTGGGCCTCTCAAAGACGGATGATTGGGAGTGGGGAGTGGCCTAACCCTAAATATCTACCACGTAAGGACTCTTGAGATATCCAAACCCCTGTACAGTCGAGGGATCTGGAGCCCAAAAAGGGAAAGTGGCTACCTCTACCACACAGCTGGGAAGCGCAGTCCTAAGAGACGCAGGTTGGAGAATCCACTAAGCGGAGAAGTCGCAGGGGAGCCATGGCAAGTCACCTTCCCTTTCGGGCCTAGGAATACTCATTCGAAAGATGGGGGGACTGGAGTGCCGAGTGGCTGCGGCAGTCACGATTGGGGTTTGGAAACCATCCTGAAAGGCCCTGGGAGCCGGTCTCCCGGAACTTCTCCCTCCCCATCCCACAAAAACCAAGCGCCCTCTCGGGCAATTCTCACCCACTCAGGACAAAAAAGTGAGATGTGCCCGTCCCTTCACCGCGAATACCAGCCCTTGGCAGAGACCTGAAAAATCTGAAAACTCCGAGTTCGGGCGCCGAGGTCTCCCGAGCGGGTTCCTGAACTCTCCGGGCCTCAGTCTCCCGATCAGGGCGCGGAGGGGACCGACCCGGGGGATCTCCAAGCGCCCTCCCCGCCCTGACGTTGTGGGGCTCCTACCGCGCCACCACAGCTGCTCCTACCTGGGGAGGTGCGCCCGAACCCCGGGGGGCGGGCAGTCGGGGGGCGGGCAGGGAACCGGTGCCGCCCCATGCTTCCTGGCGCCTTTAAGGAGGAGAAGCCGGCGGAGGGAGGAGCCGGTCCCGGTGTGTGCAGGAGAGCTCCTCGCCAGCGGTCCGCAGGGCTGGAGACCCACGCCGTGGAGCGGACCAGCCTCAGGTGGCCCCGCCTGGGCCCGCGCCCAGACCTCGCTGCCCCCGCCTAGCCTCTCTGCCCGTAGCGCAGACCGCCGCCTTGGCCTCGCGGGTAGGGCATGGGCGGCCCGGGCCAGATCGCCCGGCGCCTGGACTAACTGACCTGGCTCTGGCCTTTGAGCCCGAAGCCTCTTCTGCGCGCACAACGTAGGCAGTAATCCTGAAACCAGCCGGCACCACAGACCAGCTGCAGCCACCCCAACCCAGGGATCACTTCCGGACCCCTCGACCGCCCGGCACCAGCGCGCACGGTACCCTTCAGCCGGCGACCAGAGTCCAGTCCCAGTCGCGAGGCCACCGCCGCTGCCCGCCTCGAGCTGCACCACGCGGGCTGAGCCGTCGGCGAGCGGGTCACTCTCGAGCTTCTGTCTGCACAGCGCCAGCCCCAGACGACGGACGCCGAGCCTCCAGCGCGCGCCAGCCTGGGCCGCCTCTCGGGGCCAGCCTGTGAGGATCCCCTGAGCTCTCCGCAGAGGGGCCAAGCGTGCGTTCCCGGGACCCTAGGCCCGCCCCCGCCCCCCGACAGCTGCAGGGATCCAGAGCCCGGGAGTGCGGGACGGCCGCGCCATGACGGCCGAGAGCGGGCCTCCGCCGCCCCAGCCGGAGGTGCTGGCTGCCGTGAAGGAAGAGCGCGGCCAGACGGCGGCAGGGGCCGGGGTCCCAGGGGAGGCCGCCGGCCGCGGGGCGGGCGGGCGGCGCCGCAAGCGCCCCCTGCAGCGCGGGAAGCCGCCCTACAGCTACATCGCGCTCATAGCCATGGCCATCGCGCACGCGCCCGAGCGCCGCCTCACGCTGGGCGGCATCTACAAGTTCATCACCGAGCGCTTCCCCTTCTACCGCGACAACCCCAAAAAGTGGCAGAACAGCATCCGCCACAACCTCACGCTCAACGACTGCTTCCTCAAGATCCCGCGCGAGGCCGGTCGCCCGGGTAAGGGCAACTACTGGGCGCTCGATCCCAACGCGGAGGACATGTTCGAGAGCGGCAGCTTCCTGCGCCGCCGCAAGCGCTTCAAGCGCTCGGACCTCTCCACCTACCCGGCCTACATGCACGACGCGGCGGCCGCCGCAGCAGCAGCCGCCGCCGCCGCCGCCGCCGCCATCTTCCCGGGCGCGGTGCCCGCCGCGCGCCCGCCCTACCCGGGCGCCGTCTATGCAGGCTACGCGCCGCCGTCGCTGGCCGCGCCGCCTCCAGTCTACTACCCCGCGGCGTCGCCCGGCCCTTGCCGCGTCTTCGGCCTGGTTCCTGAGCGGCCGCTCAGTCCAGAGCTGGGGCCCGCACCGTCGGGGTCCGGCGGCTCTTGCGCCTTCGCCTCCGCCGGCGCCCCTGCTACCGCCACCGGCTACCAGCCCGCCGGCTGCACCGGAGCCCGGCCGGCCAACCCCTCGGCCTATGCGGCTGCCTACGCGGGCCCCGACGGCGCGTACCCGCAGGGCGCCGGCAGTACGATCTTTGCCGCTGCTGGCCGCCTGGCGGGACCCGCTTCGCCCCCCGCGGGCGGCAGCAGTGGCGGCGTGGAGACCGCGGTGGACTTCTACGGGCGCACGTCGCCCGGCCAGTTTGGAGCGCTGGCGCCGTGCTACAACCCTGGAGGGCAGCTCGGAGGGGCCAGTGCGGGTGCCTACCATGCTCGCCATGCTGCCGCCTATCCCGGTGGCATAGATCGGTTCGTGTCTGCCATGTGAGCCGAGCGTAGGGACGAAAACTCAAGACATGTCGGCTGTTCACACGTTCCCCGCAACCTGAGAACAGGAATGGAGAGAGGACTCAATTGGGACCTACGTGGAAAAGACTGAGCAGGCTACAGAGGCTCGGGTCTCCCCGCGCACAGCGTAGGCACCCGGTATACTCTGTAAATGGAAAGAGGTGGGGCGAGGCAGCCAGAGCCCTTGGACTGGCACAGGGACCCTCGATGGAGCGAAGCCCCCAAAGGGGATGCTTTCTGGCATTCTATCGGAGAGGGTCCTTGGCGGTAACCAGAGGGCAGCGTAGTGTCAGCACCTGAGACCAGGATCCAAATTGTGGGAAATCAGTTTCTGCCTTCCATGTACTGCCGGAAACTCGGGCCTTTTTACGCGGTTCAGCCTCTAGTGCTTTTAACTGCTTTACTACAATAAAAGGCTCCGGCAGCCAGCGCCTTTCTTCTTAAAGCGAGGACAAATTTGCAAAAGAAGTAGCCTTTTCTTCTTCTTTTTTAAATGGGAGAAATCTCTGCTCTGGTTGACCTGAGCTAGTTTTCCCTGTCTCTGAGAACTGGAGACCTAGCTCCGAGTTGAACTGTGTCTCAGCGCTCCAGTCCCATCACTTGAACCTTCAGTCTCCCCCATCTGTTACACAAGAGGGCTACGGACTCTACCCACCGCTCCCGGGTTGTCATTCAGGGCCCCATCATCTTGGATGCTACCCTGTGTATTTGGCAGCAATGGTGGACCACCCAGGGCCTCTGAGTAGCCACCCAAAGCTTACCCGCTGTTCTAGGGAATAGAAAAGAGCTCATGGCCAAGCATCTAACCTAAAGTCCCAGGATTGGCTCCAGGCAGCAATTATATCATAACTTATTGAACTTTTGAGCAGGTTGTGCTGGCAATTTCATAGCTGTTACTGCCCAGTCATAAATCTGGTTTTCCATTATAAGGCAGCTAGAAATGCATTCGTTCATTTGTCCACTGTTTCTTGTCATCACGCAGCCCTGGACCCAATGGGTGAACTAAAGTTTAAGGAGATGAGAGGACTCAGGGAGCCCGCTGGTGACACCTTTCAGTAGCTGGTGAGGGCTCTTCCATCCTCAACACCCCCTGCTACACCTCAGCAGCCTCCCCATGCAAAAAGAAAAGAGAAAAGTTGGGGCAGTCAGTAAAGCGAGCTTTAAAAAGAAACTGGAATTTTAACTTCATTTTGTATCTTGTTTAAGTAGCAGACTCACTAAAATCAGAGAAAGTCCAATAACTCTCCCCCTTTCCCTTGAGAAATCTTTCAGTTTCGATTCTGGAGCAAAAATTTTCAGCATTAAATATTTCAGAGGCTCCATTCACAGCTTTCAGATAAACTGGAGTGTTCAGATGGATTGTTTTAATAAAAATGTTTGAGCAAGTGAGTTCTGGCAAGAGAAACTCAGCCTCTTTCTGTATAAACTTAATAAGGAAGGGTCGGGGTGTGAAAAAGAAGATTGTATGAAAAACATTGGTAATTTTTATTTTTTATTTTTGGGACTGCACTATCCTGTTCATGAAGACATGTGAACTTGGTTCAGTCCAAATGGGGATTTGTATAAATCAGTGATCTCCATTAGAAATATGGTGCAAGCCACATATGTAATTTTAAATTTTCTAGTAGCCACATTAATAAAGCAAAAAGAAACAGGTGAGGTTAATTTGAATGATATACTTAACCCAACATAGCAAAAAATTATGATTTCAACATATGATCAACATAAAAATTGATAAAAATTGAGATGTTTTACTCTCTTTTCACATGAAGGCTTTACAATTTGGAGTGTGTTTTACACTTACAGCTTCTCTAAATTTGGACTAGTCACCTGCTAGGTGTTCAGTAGCAACACTGTATTGCACAATGAGGGTCTAGGTGCTGGCCCTTCCTGGCTTTGGTGGTGGTACCTGGAAGCACTTGAGTGCTGACCCTGCCACCCGTGGGCCCAAATTCCAGACCCAGCCTTGTGACCTTGGAAGATTGCAGGTATTGGGCAGCCCTCTTCTTCCTATGAACCTTTGCAGGTATGGAGTTCAAAGGTTCTCCACCATGCAGCTAGACAAGCTGGCTGTCCCAGGCGCAGAGGTCAGAATGACTTGCCTGGTTGGGAAGCATGGGGAAGTAAGAGTCCTCCACCCAGGAGTTTTGTTCTGGGCTGTGGAAGAGCCCAGGCGAGGGCCTGGGGCTGAAGAAGGCTGGTTTTTGCACGTAGTTAGTGCTACAGTTGAGCCTTTCTCTGTTTCCTAATTAGCAAGTCCAGTGCTTTGACAGCACCATTAATCTTAAGCCAGTCCCTTCTCCTCTCGGGTCTTCATTTGTGAAATGGGAATTTGTGACTGCTACCTCAGATAATTTTCCTGAAGTTAAATGAGAGGAGAGGTGAAAAGCGCTTTGAAAACTGTAAAGCGCAGGGCACAGCAGGGTCGAAAGGCTTTAAATAAGCGCTGCCTTCTAACAGAGCCTTCTGGAGTGTCGTGATAAAGCCCCAGGAAGGAGAAAGGGTGGGAAAGAGCGGGCGTTTTCGTCCCCCATTCTACTTGTCAACTTGGGGGACAGGTAAGATTGTGCCAAAGACGAGGGTCAGCACCTGGAGAGAGAGGACGCTGCGGGGAGGGACCTGGGTGTGTGCTTCAGGAACCCCAAGGGACACGGAGACGCGCGAGGGTTGGGATCAAGGCATTGAAGACAGAGCGACAGCCCTTCTCGGCCTCTCGCCTAGACACCTAGAGCTCGCGCACTGCCCAGGCGGGCTGGGAATGGACGCCGCGCGGAGGAGGGAGTACCTTGGAGACAGTGCTCCCCGCCAGGGGCCTCACCCACAGCGGGGTCACGGGCGGCCCCCTTAACCCGCGTGACTGTGGGATCCTGAGAACATTCCGCTGTGTGTCTTGAAACTTTCTAACCCTAGGAATTTGCAAACCCCTCCCAGTCTCTCATCTAGGGGCTCAGAGACTGGAG
Organism: Theropithecus gelada; assembly: GCF_003255815.1. Taxonomy (NCBI): domain Eukaryota; kingdom Metazoa; phylum Chordata; class Mammalia; order Primates; family Cercopithecidae; genus Theropithecus; species Theropithecus gelada. The sequence continues at coordinate 43,180,478 of NC_037683.1, read as the reverse complement.
GTGCCTTTCTTTTTTATTTTTTTCTTCTTCATTTTATGAACACAGAAAAATCCGTTTGTCCCTCTCCGGGCCCTGCACCAGCCAGCGTCGTGTGCAGGCGCCCCCGGGCCGTGGATAATTAGACGCGTTCTTCCCTAATTGCCCAAGGCTCATTAGAATTCTCCCTAGAGCTGTATCATGTATTTTCTTTCAAATTAACTTTGCTTGCAATTAAGCTTAGGGAACCAGCAACAAAAGCAGACTTGGCCCGAGGTCGTTCACTGCGAAAATGGATTAGAGAACCTTCTTCCCCAATTGAAGGGGGAAAATTCTTGCGGCCAGCGCTTTGGGGGAAGTGCCCCGACGGCAGAGGCCACAACAGGGGAGCAGGAAGCTGCTCACGGGAGTCGGCGTTGGCGGCAGCGGTGGCCTTCCTCATCTGGACGATGTGGGCTCCGAGAAGAGTCAGGATAACGTCCTCGAAATGACTTCTGTATGGTTTGAGCCCAACTCCACACCCATGACTTGGAGCTGCCCTTTGGAGTTACAGTTTACCAAACACATTCATGAACATAATCTCATTTACTAAGAACTTTGTGAGAATTTTCTTTTACTAAAATGTTTTCTTATTACAAAATCAGTACGTGTTCATTGTTTTAAAAGAAATAACAGGTAAGAAAAATAAAGAGGGAGGGAAATAACAGCAAAAAAAATAATTAAAAAAAAAAAAAAAAAACCGGTGGGGCTGGGGACCCAAAGGAACCCATAGTTGGCCCAGAGAATGCGCAGTTAACGCTTAAGTATCTATCTTTTCTGGAGTTTGTTTTTGCTTTTGTCTTTTCCCCTGTACAGGAGGCCTGAGTCTTGACTTTGTCACTACATTGCTGTGAGGTCTTGAACAAGTTCCTTCTGGCACGGGGTGGGCCTGTTTCCCCATCTATAAAATTGGGTGCAGGTCCCCTTTTACCCTTTCACATTTTCTAACGCCTCTTACTTTGGTGACTTGAATGCAAGATGCACTTCTGCAAGGGCCAGGAGCAAGGCTTGGGGGCAAAGGGAGGCAAGCCCTCCCTGTTGGTTTACACAAGAGATGGAGGTCAGTTGCAAGGACATTCCCTGGGAGCTTGCTAGAAATGCTGGTTCTCTGGCCTCACCCCAGACCTCCTAGACCAGAACCTACCTTTCTATAAGACCCTTAGACGATTCCTATGCCCTGGGCAAAGAGGAAGAACTTTGAAAAAAATGTGTTATTGAGCTTAGAGATGCCAGAATAACTTCAAGAAGCCTCCTGTTTCTGGCCCGGAACCCCAGCTAGCGCTCCAGCGCTATCTTATGGCTCTGACTGCAGAGAGCAGAGAGGGCAGGGTGGCAAGGGGACAGAGCTGGAGTGGAGTGCTTCATCTCCTCCTTTGGGTACTTTCTGAGTCTTGGAATCCTAGCCTTTAGACTGCACCTCATCTCCTGTTTCCAGCTATATGGGTGACTGTGACAATGACATTCAACAAGTGCATATCTGAAAACATCTTGAAAGCTGGGGTGACAGTGCCAGGGCAGGAAGCTAGGTCCTGACTCCAGGCTGAGGCACTGTAGGGACCTTGGGTTCGATCTCTATACCCTCCCTAAGCAGCAGTCAATTGCCTGAGTATAGAACAAACTTTGCCTCTGACCCCTCAGCTCCAGCCCCAAGTCTGAGGTAGTTGAGGGTTTAGGAGAAAAATTAAGCTTTCTGTTCAGGACACAATGGCCAACTGGAAGGGGTCCCTGCCTCCAAGTCAGTCTGGGCTGAGGGATCCTCTAGTAGAAAGCCTAAGGTCCTCAGTGCCCTAAGGAACCCTCCCCTGCCTTGAACACATACGAGCTTGGCTTTCTGTGTGTGCTCAGCCTATTCCTGAGGGTAGACATGACAAGATAACTAAGGGGAAATGTCCCTGATGAAAAGCAGTTCCGACAGGGGCATGTACCATGAAGGATGGGGCAGAGGCCCAGATTGGGAAAGCATGTTCCCAGAATCACATGGCACCACATGGGGAGAACCAGGACTCTCATCTGATTGCTAGTATAAGTTTCCAATAGGAATAAATAGGAATACTGTGTGTGTGGAGCCTCCATAGAGCCAAAGAAGTGACTTGTGACTTGCCCAAGATATGACAGCTATAAGTGTCCAAGCTGAATTAGAACCTATGCCTCCCCCAATGGAGACTGCATTTGATTATCATCTTAATGAAGGTAATATGGAAGTAAAAGTAATCCAGTGAGGATGTGAAGGTAAGGGCTAAGGAATGGGGATGGACTGCAGCGTGAGAGATGGACTTCCCTGTTAAATAAATAGCTTAGAACTACCTAGAGAGAAAGTAGTGTATTTAGTGCTTCTCAGGTCAAACTAAGCAGCGAACAAAATTTTAAATGGGATGGACAGGCAGGGTGGGGGCGAGATGGAAGACCCTTAATGAGTTCTGCTCTCCTGCCCCTGCCCTGTCTCCAACATCTCCTCTCCCTGGCTGAGGCCAAAGCCAGCCTTTGCAGAGCCCCTGGCATGGTCCTCAATGCGTGGCCTCAAAAAAGGAATGCTGTCTGCTCCCTGTGGAGTTCCCGATCCCCTCTGCCAGCCCCCCACTCCCTCTTCTGAGAGCGGAAGCTCAGATTTCCAGCTCAGCCCAGAAGGGTTAACCAGGAAGCAGCTAGTCAGAGAGGCCCAGGAAACAACTGTCAGCCCCTCCCAGGGTGAGGAAGAGATTGGGAAGCCAGAATCGGGGTGGATCTCAGCCACGGGGCACAGCACCAGTTTATCTCACTATCTGAGAACCTGGAGCAGCTTCTCAAGTGGGGGTGATCAGGGCAGAGTCCCAGCCATGGTTTCTCAGGCATGGAGGTGCTCTGCAACCAGGCAATAAATTGAGAGCCACCGCCTCCCAGGGCTCAACTCCTGCCTCTGCTCATGGCCCCAGCAGCCAGCCAGGGCCTCCAAAGAGTACTCCTGCCTCCATTCTGTCCCTGCTACCAGCTTACCTCCCTGAAGCTGAGCTCCAGTCCTGTGGAGAAGGCTCCCTGCTGTCTGCAGTAGAACGCTTCAGTGCCTCACCTGGCACTTGGGACCCTCGGTGATCCTTATGTCAAACTTCTTGCCAGCCACCTCTCCCATCGCTGCCTTCCCACACCCCTAGGCTGCAGCCAACACACCACTTGCTGTTCCCTGTCACTCCCATGTGTTCCTGTCATCATGAATTTTCCCTGACCATTCCCTCTCCAGGAACCACCTAACTCCTTGTCACGCCTCCACGGCCACCAGCCCTGTGGGACCCTGTCATCTCTCCCGGATCACAGTGCCAGCTCCCTAACAGGACCCCTGCTTCCTCCCCTGCTCCCTTGGCAGTTTCCCCTACAGCAGCCAATGTGTGACCCAGCTCAAAAGCCAACTAGACCATGTCACTCTCTCACGGAGGCCCAGACCTTGGGACCAGGGAGTGCAATTAGGAACATGGCATTTCCACGAGCAGTCCTGTGAAGGGTTTCTCACACTATGAAAAAAAAACTACATTTAATATGAGTGTTTTCAAAATTTTCCACTCCCACATCTTAACACATTCTTTTATCCCAACTTTTTGTCAAAACCTCCCACAACTATTCAACGTTGTGTGAAGTGGGGTCTACCCTCATTTTCCCTGCACAAGTGCTCATAAAGAAAGAATGGTGTCCTCTCCTGGGAACTGCGGTCAGGGCTTTTGATGGCATGGACCAGATGGACCATGCTGAGAACAACTGTCCAGTGGGCAACTCCAGACAGGCATGAAATAATCCACCCTCTTTCTGGCATATAAATATCGGCTTATTTTGTTATCTGGGAAGAAAGTGTGCTAGACACTGTTAGTTGTCTACCCACCCATCTTCTTCACTTCTTTGCTCACAAGACCCTGGTTTTGTTCAGGTTTCAGTTGGTTGTGTCTTATCCCTTGGCGGTGAATCCTGACTTGCATAAGGTAAGCGCAGTCACTATCCATCACTCTTGTCAGAGATTGATTTGGAAACAGGTACAGGATACTTTCTGGGCCAATGAGATGTTCAGGGAAGTCTGCTGTGGACTTCTGGAACACATTTATTTGGTCTTAACAAAAAATAGGGGAAGAGAAACAGCCCTTTTCTACCTCTGAATATTGAGTGTGACAACCTGGAAGTGTGGCAGCCATGTGGGACCTGGAGGCACCAGCCTAAGAGAACATAGCAGTCTGTTGAGGATGAGGATGGCAGGGCAGAGAGGTGGGGAGGGCCTGAGGACCTGATGACATCGCTGAGTGCTGAGAAGCTAACTCTGCAACTGTTCAACCATTCATGGTCCCTGGAGGCTCCTGTTGCTAGGGATAACAAATGTCCTCCAAGTTTAAGACTTTTTCCTTGGGCTTTCCATTACTTGCAGTCAAATGTATCCTAACTGGCCAGGCATGGTGGCTCACGCCTGTAATCCCAGCACTTCGGGAGGCCAAGGCAGGTGGATCACTTGAGGTCAGGAGTTCGAGACTGGCCTGACCAACATGGTGAAACTCCATCTCTACAGAAAATACAAAACTTAACCGGGCATGGTGGTGCATACTTGTAATACCAGCTACTCAGGAGGCTGAGGCAGGAGAATCGCCTGAATCTGGGAGGCAGAGGTTGCAGTAAGCCGAGATCGCACCACTGTGCTCCAGCCTGGGTAACAGAGCCAGACTCTATCTCAAAAACTACAATGACAACAACAACAACAACAAACAAATGTATCCTAACTGATACAGAAGGTGACCATGACAGGGCAGGGGAAAACTGATTCTTGATTTATTCCTTTTGAGACTTCTCTTGGCCTCTTATAAATAAATGTGCAACTAAGAGATTATCTAGCCCTACCCCTTGTTTTATGAAAGAGAAACCAGAGAAAGTAGCTTTCCATGGTTACAGTGAGTTCTCACTGTACACCCTAGTTCAGGGCCCTTCCACAGCTCCAGGGGTTCAGCAGGAACAAAACTAATAATAATCCCAACATTTTCCAAAAGCCACTTTGTTCAGGGGGTACCAGGCATCTTCACAGGTATTATCTCTTTGGATCCTCACAGCTTCCCTGGGAAGCAGCAGGTTTCAAATCCACCCTTTTCAGGTGAGGAAACTAAGGTCCAAGAAAAGGGGGTAATGAGCTCAAGGTGATGTGACCGTTGCACACAGGAGGGACCAACCCTCAACCGGGGTGTAACAAATCCTCAGTAAAATGAACCAGAAATCTGAGGCCCCTTCCTCCCTGGATGTGGGAATCAGGAGGCTGGGAGAATCGCCTGCTAGTGTTGACTGGAGCTTGGGAATCCTCTGGCTTCGAGCCTCTGAGTAGGATGGATTCTCCACACGCCCCCAGCTTATCTCCACAGGGCATGTAAGGCTTAAAGATAATGTCTTTGAGTGTGTGGGTCCAGTTGCTTCAGATCCAACAAAGTAGGATGGTTAGTGACCAAGCTGAAAGGAACTGGCTTTTGCTAAAAACAAGCCCTGCCATTGTGGGACTCCTGTCACCCCACCCAGAACCCTCCCAGCTTCAGCTAGGGTTGGTTCCACCAAAGCAAAAGCTGCAGGAGCAGGCCTGTAGTTTACAGAACACCTGGGAGAGGCTGTGGGTAGCTGGGTAATTTCCAAATTAATTGCAGGAGAAAACTAACAAAACAATCTGCAGGCTAAGCATCCCGAGAGCTCACCCATGAGACTGACAGCCTGGAATCCAGCAAGTACAATGCCGCCGACCACAGACAGGAGGGCCCTTCCTCCTTTCGGGGAGGAGGGCTGACTTCCAACAAGGACCCGTCTGGGCCTGCAGCTGGGCCAGGAGGAAAGCAAAACTCTAGAACCAAAACAGCCTTTCCACCCAAAACCAAACTACAATGAACATAAGCAGCTTTCCCGGAACTGCAAGTTTGGTTAGACCAGAGAATGATCCCCTGATGGACGCCTTGTTTTCTCAGCAAGGGACTTTTGGGCCTCATTTTGAAAATTTCTTCCTAAATTCAACCTCAGGAAACTAAGGCTGCTCCCACTGCCCCCTGCAGACTATACACACAGGCACCAAATGAGCCTGAAGCCTCAGCTGTCCTCCTTTTTTTTCTTTTCTTTTTTCTTTTCTTTTCTTTTTTTTTTTTTTTTTTTTGAGATGGAGTCTCACTCTGTGGTCCAGGCTGGAGTGCAGTGGCGCGATCTCGGCTCACTGCAACCTACACTTCCTGAGTGCAAGTGATTCTCCTGTCTCAGCCTCCTAAGTAGCTGGGATTACAGGCACCTGCCACTACGCCCAGCTAATTTTTGTATTTTTAGTAGAGATGGGGTTTTGCCATGTTAGCCAGGCTGTTCTCGAACTTCTGACCTCAGGTGATCTGCCTGCCTCAGTCTCCCAAAGTGCTAGGATTACAGGCGTGAGCCACGGCCTGCTGTACTCTTCATAACCATCAAATCTTGCCTTTGTTGATACTTTGCAGCTTCTCAAAAGGCTGTCTGCCTTCGTGAGAAAAGCACTGGTTTAAGTTCTGGCTTTGATACCTGAGAAGTCTTAGTGCCCCCAAAAATCCCCTAATGAGGTAGTGACTATGAACTAGGAATCAGTGGGAGCAGAGTTGAAGCCAGGCAGTCCGGGTCCAGAACTTCTTAGTAGGTGCATGCCACTGTGCCCAGCTCTATGTTTAATCTTTTGAGAAACCACCAAACTTTCCCACAGTGACTGCACCATTTCTCATTCCCGCCAGCAATGCATGAGGATTCCAGTTTCTCCACATTCTTACCAGCACTTGTTATTTTCTGGGGTTTTGTTTGTTTGCTTCTGTTTTCTCATAACCATCCTGGTAAGTGTGCAGAGCTATCGCCTTCTGGTTGTGATTTGCATTTGCCTAATGACTAATAATGTTGAGCATTTTTTCATGCGCTTAGTGGCCATTTGTATATTTTCTTTGGAAAAATGTCTATTCAAGTCCTTTGCCAATTTTTATTGTTACTGAGTTTTAGATGTTCTTTATGTATTTTGAATATTAATTCCTTATCAGGTATATGCTTTACGAATATTTTCTCTCATTTACTAGGTCATCTTTTTCCTTTTTTTTTTTTTTTTTTTTTTAGACGGAGTCTCGCTCTGTCACCCAGGCTGGAGTGCAGTGGCGCGATCTTGGCTCACTGCAAACTCCACCTCCCAGGTTCACGCCATTCTCCTGCCTCAGCCTCCTGAGTAGCTGGGACTACAGGCGCCCGCTATCATGTCTGGCTAATTTTTTGTATTTTTAATAGAGATGGGGTTTCACCGTGTTAGCCAGGATGGTCTCGATCTCCTGACCTCATGATCCGCCCGCCTCAGCCTCCCAAAGTGTTGGGATTACAGGCGTGAGCCACTGCGCCCAGCCTTCACTTTTTGATAGTATTCTTTGATGTATAGAAGTTCTTAACCTTGATAAAGTTCAATTTTTCTTTTTTGTTTGTTTTCTACTCTTTTAGTGTTATACCCATGAAGTCATTGTCAAATCCAATGTCATGAAGATTTTCCCCAATTTTTCATCTAAAAGTCATATAGCTTTAGCTCTTCAGTTTAGGTCTTTGATTCATTTTGAGTTCTTTTTTGTGTATGGTGTAAAGGACCAAGTTCATTTTTCTGCATGATATATCTGCTTGTCTCAACACCATTTATTGATAAGATTGTGCTTTCCCTTATGGCAACCTTGAGCAAATCAATTAAATATATACATGAGGGTTTATTTCTGGGCTCTTTGTCCTGTTTTATTGGTCTATATGTCTGTCCTTATGCCAGTACTGGTTGTTTTTTGTTTCTTTCCTTTTCTTAGAGACAGGGTCTTGCTCTATTTCCCAGGCTGCAGTGTGGTGGCACAATCATAGCTCACTGCAGCCTCAAACTCCTGAGCTCAAGGGATCTTCCTGCCTCAGGCTCCTGAGTAGCTAGGACTACAGGTACACACTACCATACCCGTTTTTTGTTGTTGTTTTTGTTTTCTATTTTTGTAGAGACAGGGTCTCACTATATTGCAAGATCAGGCTGGTCTCAAACTCCTGGCTTCAAGTGATCCTCCCACATCAGCCTCCCAAAGTTCTCAAATTACAGACTTGAGCCACTGCGCCTGGACTGCCCGTATTGTTTTAATTGCTGTAGCATTGTAGTAAGTTTTGAAGTTGGGTAATGTGAAGCTTTCAAGTTTATTTCTCTTTTTCAAGATTAGTTTTGGCTATTCAAAATGCAGTTTCATGTGGATGTAAGGATCGCCTTTTCTGTTTCTGTTGGAATGTTGATTGTATTGAATCTGTAGATCACTTTGGGTAGAATAGACATCTTAACAATATTAAGTCTTTCTATCCATGATCAGAGATATTTTTCCATTTATTAGTGCCTTTAATTTCTTTCAGCAATGTTTCAGTCTATGTCTTTCACCTCCTTGGTTAGATGTATTCCTATTCTTTCATTCTTTTAGCTGCTCATGTATTTCATTCTTTTAGCTGCTATTGTAGATGGAATTGCTTTTCTAATTTCCTTCTTAGATTGTTCATTATTGTTTTATGGCAACGCAGTTTATTTTCTATGTTGATACTGTATTTTGCAACTTTGTTGAATTTGTTTAATAGCTCTAGTAACCTTGTGGATTCTTTGGGATTTTCTACATATAAGATCATATCATCTGTGAATAGAGATAGTTTTACCTCTTCTTTTCCAATTTGGCTGCCTTTTATTTCTTTTTCTTTTCTAATAGCTCTGGCTAGAATTTCCAGTACAATGTTGGGCAGCATAAAGTAAGCATTCTCTTGTTCCTGTTCTTAGGGAGAAAGCTTTCAGTTTTTCACCACCAAGTATGATGTTAACTGTGAACTTTTAAGTAAATACCCCTTACCATTTTGAGAAATTTTCTCTCTATTCCTAGTTTTCTGAGAGTTCTTCATCATGAAAGGATGTTGGATTTTGTCAAATAATGCAACATCCTTTTCTGCATTGAGATGATCATGCAGTTTCTTCCTCTCTTCATTGTATAAAAGTGATGGATTGATTGACTGATTGATTTTCTTATGTTGAACCATCCTTGTATTCCTGAAATAAATCTCACTTGGTCATGTTGAAAATCCTTTTAATTTGCTCTAGGATTTTATCTATTAATCTTTTGTTGAGAATTTTTGCATCTATATTCAAAAGGAATGTTGGTCTGTAATTTTCTTGTAATGTCTATCTGGCTTTGGTATCATAGAAATGCTGCCTTCACGGAATAAATTAGGAAGTATTTCCTCCTCTTCAATTTTATGGAAGAGTTGGTAAGAATTGGTTTTAATTCTTCTTTAAATATTTGATAGAATTCACCAGTGAAGCCATTTGATACCAGACTTATCTTGGTTGGGAGGTTTTTGATCACTGATTCAATCTCTTTACTTATTAGAGATCTGTTGAGATTTTTGTATTTCTTCTTGAGTCAGTTTAAGTAATTTGTGTATTTCAAGAAGTTTGTCCATTTCTTCTAGGTTGTCTAATGCATTGGCATACAATTGCTCATGGTATTCTCTTATAATCTTTTTTTTAATCTCTGTGAGGTTGGTGGTAACGTCTCCACTTTCATTTCTGCATTTAGTTATTTGTGGACCACCTTTATTTTTTCTTTGTCAGTCTAGCTAAAGGTTTGTTCATTATGTTGATCTTTTCAAAGATCCAACTCTTGGTTACATTGATTTTCTCTACTGTTTTTCTGTTCTCTATTTGTTAACCTCCACTTTAACCTTGATTATTTCCTTTCTTCTGCTAGTTTTGGGTTTAGTTTACTCTACTTTTAGAAAAACTAAAATTTAGGCTGGGCATGGTGGCTCACACCTGTAGTCCCAGCACTTTGGGAGGCTGAGACAGGTGGATCATCTGAGGTCAGGAGTTCAAGACCAGCCTGGCTGACATGATGAAACCTTATCTCTACTAAAAATAAAAAAATTAGCTGGGCATGGTGGTGGGCACCTGTAATCCAAGCTGCTTGGGAGGCTGAGGCAGGAGAATCACTGGAACCTGGGAAGCGGAGGTTGCAGTGAGCCGAGATCACACCATTGCACTCCATTCTGGGTGACAAGAGCAAAACTCCATCTCAAAAAAAAGAAAAAAAGAAAAAGAAAGAAAGAAAGAAAGAAAAGAAAAGAAAAGAAAAAGTAAAATTTGGTGTAAAATTAGGTTAGTGACTTGGGATCTTTCTTCCTCTTTAATGCAGTTACTTACAGCTATAATTTTTCCTTCTGAGCACTGTTTTCATTGCATTCCGTAAGTTTAGATGTACTGTATATTCATTTTCATTTGTCTCCAAGTATTTTCTAATATCCCTAATATCCAAATAAGTGATTTCTTTTTTGACCTATTGGTTGTTTAAGAATAAGTTTTTTGGTTTTTTTTTTTTTTTTTTTTTTTTTGAGACGGAGTCTCGCGCTGTGTCACCCAGGCTGGAGTGCAGTGGCGCGATCTCGGCTCACTGCAAGCTCCGCCTCCCAGGTTCAGGCCATTCTCCTGCCTCAGCCTCCGAGTAGCTGGGACTACAGGCGCCCGCCACCACGCCCGGCTAGTTTTTTGTATTTTTAGTAGAGACGGGGTTTCACCATGTTAGCCAGGATGGTCTCGATCTCCTGACCTCGTGATCCACCCGCCTCGGCCTCCCAAAGTGCTGGGATTACAGGCTTGAGCCACCGCGCCCGGCAAGAATAAGTTTTTAAATTTCTGTAGATTCGTGAATTTTCTGTGGGTTTTTTGGGGTTTTGTTTGTTTGTTTGTTTGTTTTGAAACAGGGTCTCACTCTGTCACCCAGGCTGGAGTGCAGTGGTGTGATCTCAACTCATTGCAATCTCCACCTGCTGGGCTCAAGCGATTCTCATGCCTCAGCCTTCTGAGTGGGTGGGATTACAGGCTTGGGCCACCATGCCTCTCTGATTTTTGTATTTTTAGTAGAGATGGGGTTTCACCATGTTGACCAGGCTGGTCTCAAACTCCTGACCTCAAGCAATCCACTCACCTCGGCCTCCCAAAGTGCTGGGATTACAGGCACGAGCCACCATGCCCAGCCCTGGTTTTATTTTATCGATTTCTAACTTCATCCTTTTTTGTTCAGAGCAGATACTTTGTATGATATCTATTTGTTAAAATCTATTAAGACTTGTTTTGTGGCCTAATATATGATCTATCCCAGAGAATGTGCTATGTGCACTTGAGAAAAATATGTATTTTACTGTTAGGAAGAGTCATGTGTATATGCCTGTAAGGACTAGTAAATTAATTTTTGTATATGGTATGAGGTAGGGGTTCAAATTCATTCTTTTGTGTGTGGATATCCATTGTCATGGCACCATTCGTTGAGGAGACTATTTTTCCCATGGAATGGTCTTGGTACCCTTGCCAAAAATCAATTAATCATAGGTGTATGGGTTTATTTCTGGACTCCATATTCTATTCCATTCATCTGTATATCTATCCTTACACCAATATCACTTCAGTAAAGTTTTCTAGTTTTCAAAAAAAAAGGAAAAAAAAACACAGCAGATTCAACCCACTTTCTTCTGGCCTTTAAGTCCAACATGATAATTAGAATGAACTGCTTCCAAAAGGATGTGAATAACACACCTTACAACCTGGACTGAGGTTTTTTCATAATTACACTCATGACTTCTGCTCCAATCTGTGTTTGAACACTCTTTGAGTGAGAGGCAGTGTTTCTTAACATTCCCTTCTGCATATCCAGAACAAATAATACAAAGGGAATCTAGAAACTACCTAAGCCAGATCCTTCTGACAATGCTATAGAAGAATTAGCTAGGATATGCCATATTTTAAAGTACGGCCATGAGTTCAAAAAACAAGTAACACATGGACTAGCTGGGGAAGCCACAATGGGTAACAGCATGTGTTTAAAAGGCTTTAGCCAACGCTAAGCTCCCTGTGAGTCAGGAAAGTCATGAGGCTTCCATAATAATAAACTTCATTTGTAGCAGCATTAAAAGAAATAGAGTGCCCAGAGTGAGGAGGCGATGGTCATACCTGACTTTGCCCTGCTCAGGGTGTCTGAATTGCCCATGAGCTTCACACTTTTTGATGGACATTGATTAACTGGACTATGTCATAGAAGACAAATGGAATGGGGCAGTGGCTACAACCTGTGTCCCAGGAGGAATTGGGTGAATTAGGCTTGTGTAGCCTAAAGAAAGCCAGGCTGGGGTACATTTCCATTTCTTGAAGTGTCTAAGGAGTTTCCAGAGTGGAGAAGGCAGGAGAGGGAGCATAGATAGGATCAATGCTGTGTAGCATCAGATTTCAGCTAATAAAAGGAAGAAGTTTCAGATAATTGGAGGCAGCCAAGGGTGAATGTAGCTGCCTCAGGCAGTAACAAGCTCTTCGTTCTGGAGGGGTGTCCAAACAGAGTTGAAAACACAGTCAGTGGGGATGTTGTAAGGGAATTGGTTCGCTGGGTGGGGGTTGGGTCCAAATGACTTTCTTTTTTTTAGAAAAAGTCTTGCTCTGTCCCCCAGGCTGCAGTGTGATTCTCCTGCCTCAGTCTCCTGAATAGCTGGGATTACAGGCACACACCACCACACCTGGCTAATCTTTGTATTTTTAGTAGAGACAGGGTTTCACCATGTTGGCCAGGCTGCTCTTGAACTCCTGACCTCAAGGGATCCACCCACCTCGGCTTCCCAAAGTGCTGGGATTACAGGCGCGAGTCACTGTGCCCAGCCCCCAAATGACTTTTGAAGACTCTTACAGCCCTAAGTCTCTAGGATATCAGGCATCCACTGAAGACTCTTCTACCTACCCATTTCTTAATTCTACACCCATCCTCTAACAGGCATTCAAGTGACACTCCAAAGGAACAAGGCATTGCAGGCTTTCTACAGAACTATCAATCAGGGTTCTTTGGTCGCAAGTAAAAAAATAAAATAAAATTCTGAATAATTAAACAGTAACAGGAACATATTAGAAGGCATGAGACAGTTCAAAAAACTCAAGGGAGAGCTGAAAAATCAGGCCTCAAAAGAGGACATAATTCAAAACAGTAGCTAATACGTAGGCTCCAGGAACTAATGGATGAGTTGTGAGTCCACTGTCAAGGTAAAGTTGTCACTTACTGAGCCACTGAGCTCACAATTCAGCTTCCAGGGTCACCGTGGGGAGTATGTGATATCTCCAATATCACATACTTCCCTTGACTAGTAGGGGACAAAGCACATTGACTAACAGACAGTTCAATCATGACCAAATCCAATAAAGAAGTCTTCCACAAGCCAAATGTAAATCAGGAAGATGTCATTAGAAGAAAGGGATCCTGGGCTGGCACCATAAAGGATTTGTGCCTTGCTTTTTTCAGGTTAAGACAGCAGGGACTTGCCAAGGAGACTCTAAAGTCTGTTCCTCCGAACTTTCCCATTGCAGTGAGAGCAATAATTTCCCTGACCCTATAAAAGGCATGCAAAGTGTATCCAGTTCAAAGAGCTTGGGTAACATCGACACTTTGAAATGTGGGAACAGATATCTTGGTGGAAAAAGCACTGAGACGTCTGTTTCCATCAGCAAAGAAGACTAAACACCAAAGGAAACAACTAAAATATCTGAATAAAATATCCCTTAAAATGCATTGCTGAGTAGGCAAGAAATTTTTAAAAATCCACAGAGGCCCAAAATGAAATGAAATCGGGAATTCTTAGAAATGAGCAAGCCGTAATTGCCCTGAGGGTAGGTGCCAATCCCGGAGGCTCAGCACTGTTTTGTAGGCTTTTTGAGGTACAAGAGACAAGAAATACTCATCGAGGGCCTGTTCAAGGTAGAGAATGTACAACAAGACTATACAAAACTTGAGATTTCCAAAGGTCTACATACTCAGAGTAGGGGTGAATGAATATAAGCTTATTTTCTTTTTGCCTTGTGTATCCCAGACTTGGAGCTGAAAATGACCCAAAAGTGCCACAGGGGACAAACCAAAATGCCCCCAAAAGCCTCCTCTAGTCAAATAAGCAGAACAGGGGAAGCCTAGCAAGATGGAAAACTTTTAGACAATAACTGCTCCCCTCTAGCCAAACACTACAGAAAACTGTGACCCCAGGCGTAACCACACCAAAAAGGTCAAGTGAGGAGCCTAGGCACAACTTCGTGCCGCTGTGATAGGCTGAATGATGGTCCTCACAGATATCCAGGCCCTCTGAAACTATAAAAATTCTAGAAGATAACACTGGAAAAACCCTTCTGGATATTGGCTTAGGTAAGGATTTCATGACCAAGAATCCAAAAGCAAATGCAATAAAAAGAAAGATAAATAGTTGAGACTTAATTAAACTAAAGAGCTTTTGCACAACAAAAGGAACAGTCAGCAAAGTAAACAGACAACCCACAGAGTGGGAGAAAAATCTTCACAATCTATACATCTGACAAAGGACTAGTATCCAAAATATACAACAAACTCAAACAAATTAGCAAGAAAAAAACAATCTCATCAAAAAGTGGGCTAAGAGCATGAATAGATAATTCTCAAAAGAAGATATGCAAATGGTCAACAAACATATAAAAATTCTCAACATTACTAATGATCAGGGAAATGCAAATTAAAATCACAATGCAATACCACCTTACTCCCACAAGAATGACCATAATAAAAAAAATAAAAAAATAAAATAGATGTTGGCGTGGGTAGAGTGAAAAGGGAAAATATACTTCTACACTGCTGGTGGGAATGTAAACTAGAACAATCACTATGGAAAACAGTGTGGAGATTCCTTAAAGAACTAAAAGTAGAGCTACCATTTCATTCAGCTATTCCACTATTGGGTATATATGCAGAGGAAAAGAAGTCACTATATGAAAAAGACACTTGCACATGCATGTTTATAGCAGCACAATTTGCAATTGCAAAAATGTGTAACCAGCCCAAATGCCCATCAGTCAACAAGTGGATAAAGAAACTGTGACATATATATATATAAAAATTCTCAACATACTACTCAGCCATAAAAAGGAATGAATTAATGGCATTTGCAGCAATATTGATGGGATTGGAGACTATCTTTCTAAGTGAAGCAACTCAGAAATGGAAAACCAAACATCGTATGTTCTCACTCATAAGTGGGAGCTAAGCTATGAGGATGCAAAAGCATAAGAATGATACAGTGGACTTTGGGGACTCTGGGGGAAAGAGTGGAAAGGAGGTGAGGGATAAAAGACTACACATTAGGTTCAGTGTATACGGCTCAGGTGATGGATACACCAAAATCTCACAAATCACCACTAAAACAATTACACATGTAACAAATACCACCTGTTCCCCAAAAACCCATGGAAATAAAAAAATGAAAAAAAAAAAACACAACTGAATGCTCCTCCACCAAAAATAAAATAAAATAAAATTTAAAATATGGAGCCATGCTAAAACAAACAAACAAAAAGGATATCCAGGTCCTAATCCCTGGAACCTGTGAATGTTACTTTGTGGCAAAAGGGACTTAACAAATGTGAGTGATAATTTTCTAATGGAGAGACTACACTGGATTATTTAGGTAGACATTAATGTCATCACAAATGTTCTTATAAGAGGGAAGTGGAGGCCAGGTACAGTGGCTCACGCCCATAATCCCAGCACTTTGGGAAGCCAAGGAGGGAGGATCAGTTGCCAGCCTGAGCAACAAAGCAAGACCCTGTCTCTATAAAAAAGAAAAAAAAATTTAATTAGCCAGATGTGGTGGTGCATGGCTGTAGTCCCAGCTACTTGGGAGGCTGAGGTAGAAGGATGTCTTGAGCCCAGGATTTCGAGGCTGCAGTGCTCAATGATTGAGCCACTGCACTCCAGCCCAGGCAAAAGAACAAGATCTGTCTCTAAAATTTAAAAAATAGTAATAATTAAAAAAGAAAGAAGAAGAAGATTTTATACCCCCAAAATCAAGATGTCATGATGAAAGCAAGAGATTGCAGTAATGTGGCCATGAACAAAGGAAAATTTACAACCTCTAGAAGTTGGAAGAGACAAGGAACAGGTTCTCCCCTGGGACTTCCAGAATGGCAAGAACTAGCCTTTCTGACATATTGATTTTAGCCCAGCGAAACTGATTTTGTGCTTCTGACCTCCAGAACTACGAGAGAATAAATATGTGAGAGGTTTTTGTTTTTGTGTTTGTTTGTTTTTGAGACAAGGTCTCACTCTGTTGCCTAGGCTGGAGTACAGTGGCTCAGTCATGGCTCACTGCAGCCTCAGCCTCCTGGACCCAAGCAGTCTTTCCACCTCAGCTTTCTGAGAAGCTGGGACCAGAGGCAAGTGCCACTACACCCGGCTATTTAAGAAAAAAAAACCCATAGAGATAGGGTCACCCTATGTTGCCCAGGCTGGTTTCAAACTCCTGACCACAAGCGATTTCCTCACCCTGGCCTCCCAAAGTGCTGTGATTACAGGTGTGAGCCACCGTACCCAGCCAATGTGTCATTTTAAGCCACCGAGTTTGTGGTAATTTGGTTTGGCAGATGTATAAAACTAATATAGATATCCACAAGAAACTCACTTCAAATGTAACAATATAAGCAAGTTGAAAATAAAAGGATCAAAAATATGTATCATGCAAACATTAATTAAAAGAAACAGGAGGGCTATATTAATATCTAAAAAAGTAGACTTCAGAAGTAAAGAAAATTACAGGAACAGAGAGAGACGATACATAATGTTAAAAGGGTAAACTAAACAAGAACACATATCAACCCTAAATGTGTATGCACCAAAAAACAGCCATAAAATATGTAAGGCAAAAATTGATAGAACTGAAAGGAGAAAAAGACAAATTTGCAGTAATAATTGGAGACTTGAACATCCATCTATCAACAATTGATAGAACAAGAAAGAAAATCAGCAAGAATATAGAACTCAACAGTAGCAACAACAAGATCTAACCAACATTTATAGAACACTCCACCTAAAAGCAGAATACATATGCTTTTCAAGTGCCTATGAAACATGTATTAGCATAGACCATATCTTGGTCCATTAAAAGAAAATAAAAGATAATTGAAACCTTACAGAGTGAGCTCTCCAAAGTCTTCAGAAGTTCTCTGAGACAGATAACAAGAAAATCTCTACACACTTAGAAATTTCTAATTAGTCCATGGGTCAAAGAGAAAGTTTCAGAAATATTAGAAAGGGAAAAGCATGAAAGTGATTGAAAATAAAGATACAACATATCAAAACTTACAGGACACAGCTAAAGCAGTCTTGAAAGGGAAATTTGTAGCATTGAAGGCATACATTAGAAAAGAAGAAAAATCTCAAATCAGTAACCTAAACTCCCACTTTGACTTAGTCCATTTTGTGCTGCTATATAATAGAATGCCTGAGACTGGGTTATTTACAATGAACAGAAATTTATTGGCTCATGGTTCTGGAAGCTGTGAAGTCCAAGATTGAGGGGCCAGCATGGGTGAAGGCATTCTTGCTGTGTCATCTCATGGTGGAAGGGCAAAGAGAGAGCAAGAGTGGGCTGAACTCATCCTTTTATAAAGAACCCATTCCCAAGATAAGAGCATGAATGGTCACAAGGGCAGTGAGCTTGACCCAAACACTTCCCATTAGGCCCTACCTTTTAACACGGCTACACTGGGAATCAAGTTTTCAATACATGAACTTTGTGGGACACGTTCAAACCATATCACACCTCAAGAAGGTGGAAAAAGAAAAAAATCCCAAAGCAAATACAAAGAAAGAAATAATCATGAGCAGAAATCAATGTAATTGAAAAAAGGAAAACAACACAGAAAATACAATATTTCTTCCTTTCCAATCTATATGCTCTTATTTCCTTTTCTTGTCATTTTGCACTGGCTAGATCATTCAGCACTGTGTCAAATAAGTGTGGTGAGAGTGGATATCCTTGCCTGGATCTTGATCTTACAGGAAAACATTCAGTGTTTCACCATTAAGTATAATGTTAGCCAGAGGTTTTTGGTGGATATTCTTTTTTTAATTCTAGTACCCTTGCCTTTACATAAATTTTATAATAATCTTTTCTACATTAACAAAAGCTCTTGTTGGGATTTTAATAGAAATTATGTTAAACCTGGTATATCAATTTGGGCTTTTTTTTTTTTTTTTTTTTGTGGCAGAGTCTGCACTCTGTTGCCCAGGCTGGAGTGCAGTGGCGCCATCTTGGCTCACTGCAAGCTCCGCCTCCCCTGTTCTCGCGATTCTCCTGCCTCGGCCTCCCAAAGTGCAGGGATTACAGGCGTGAGCCACCGCGCCCAGCCTTTTTTTTTTTTTTTTTGAGACGGAGTCTCGCTCTGTAGCCCAGGCTGGAGTGCAGTGGCCGGATCTCAGCTCACTGCAAGCTCCGCCTCCCGGGTTCACGCCATTCTCCGGCCTCAGCCTCCCGAGTAGCTGGGACTACAGGCGCCCGCCACCTCGCCCGGCTATTTTTTGTATTTCTTAGTAGAGACGGGGTTTCACCGTGTTAGCCAGGATGGTCTCGATCTCCTGACCTCGTGATCCGAATTTGGGCATTTTATAGTTTTTAGCATACATTTCCTGGTACAAGTTTTGTCAGATTTATACCTAATAATTTTTTTATTTGAGTGATTATAAATGGTATTATATTTTTAATTTTGATGTCCACATGTCCATTGCTAATATATATAAATCTAATCAATTTTAATGTTTATGTCGTATTCTATGACCTTCCCGGACTTCCTTATTAATTCTAGAAGTTCTAGGCATTATTTACCCAATTTCAAGACTTGTTTTGTAAATAGCTGCAGTAATAAAGACTGTGGTATCAGACAAAAACATAGATCACTAAAACAAAATAGAGAACCCAAAAACTGACTACACAAATATACTCAACTGATTTGGAAAAGATGCAAAATCACTTCAATGGAGGAAAGATAGCATTTTCAACAAATGGTGCTAAACAATTGTACATCCACAGGTAAAAAAAAAAAAAAAAAAAAAAAACTCAAAGAATCTTAAGTAAGCCTCATACTTTACACAAAACTTAACTTAAAATGGATCATGGACTTAAATGTAAAATGTTAGACTATAAAGCTGTCAGAAAAAAAATAGAAGAAAATCTTTGGGATGTAAGGATAGGCAAAGGGTTCTTAAACTTAGCACCAAAAGCGCAATCCATAAAATGAAAAGTTGCTAAATTTGACTTCATTAAAATTAAAAACATTTGTCTTTGAAAAATCATTTTAAGAGAAAGAAAAGACATGCTACAGACTGACAGAATGTTTGTAAACCGCATATTTGACAAAAGATTTATATCTAGAATATACAGACAACTCTCAAAACTGAACAGTCAGAAAACAAACAATTCAAGTAGAAAATAGACAAAAAACACAAAGAGATGTTTCACCCAACGGGATATACAGCTGACAAATAAGCACATTAAAGGATGTTCAACATCAGTAGCCATTGAGGATGTGCAAATTAAAACCACAATAGGATAGCACTGCACACCTATAAGAATGGCTAAAATAAAAAATACTGGCAAAGAATCAGAGAAACTTGATCACTCATACACTCTGGTAAGCAAGGTAGCAGGGTAGCAGTTTCATTTTTCTTTCTTTCTTTTTTTTTTGTGTGTGTGAGACAGTATCTCACTCTGTCATCCAGGGTGAAGGCAATCATAGCTCACTGCAGCCTTGAACTCCCAGGCTCAAGAGATCTTCTCCCCTTCATCTCCTGAGTAGCTGGGACTACAACCACCTCCACCACATCCAGCTTAATTTGTGTGTGTGTGTGTGTGTGTGTGTGTGTGTGTGTGTGTGTGTGTGTGTGTGGAGATGAGGTCTCACTGTGTTGCCCTAATTTTCTTTTTGTTTTTGTAGAAATCGGGTCTTTCTATGTTGCCTAGCCTCGTCTCGAACTCCTGGACTCAAGTGATCCTCTTGCCTCAGACTCAGGAGTTACTGGGATTGCAGGTGTGAGCTACCACACTGGGCTGACAGTTCCTTCTAAAGCAAAACATGCACCGACCATACAATTCATTAGCTGCACACCTGAGAATTTATTCCAGAAAAATGAAGAATTATGTTCACACTAAAACTTGTACTTGAACATTTATAGAAGCTTTATTTACATAGTAGCAACAAATAATACTGGGAATAAACAGATGTCCTTCAACAGGTTAAATATGGCACATCAGTGGTTAAACTGTGGTACATCCATATCATGAAATACTACTCAGCAATAAAAAGGAATGAATTGTTGATATATACAACACTTATCTGTAATCTTCAGGGAATTATGCTGAGTGGAAAAAGTCTATTTCAATATATAACATTTATATATCATTGGTGAAACGAAAAAAATATAGAAATGGAGAACAACTTAGTAATTGCCCAGAGTTAAGGAGGGGGTGTGGGTGGGAGGGAAGTGGCTGTGAACATAAAAAGGCAATATGAGTGGTGCTGGACATGTTCCGATATTGATCTGTGTAAGTATATCCTGGTTGTGATACTATACTACTGTTTTACAAGAGGCTACTCTTGGGTGAAACTAGGTAAAAGATACATAGGATCTCCATGCATTATTTCTTGCAGTGCATGTTAATCTCTGAGCATAAAAAAGAAAGTCACTGATGAATACATGCCTTATGATTCCATTCATTACAAATGCAAAATGGATAAAACTAAATCATATCTTTCTTGTTTAGGGATTCATACCTCTAGGAGTGGTGTTAGAAATACTTTCAACTAGTTTGAAAGATTCATCATCCAACATCCCCTAACAGCAATTAGGTTTACTTCTCTTTGAGGGGGGAATAATACAGGTGTTATTAAGAAATTTTAGGCAGACAGATAGTAAGGGTAAAGGTTCTCAGTGGAAGTTTTCCTGTTATAAGAAACAACCCCCTCGCCCCCAACCATCTATTTTCTAACAGAAAAGGCGGCTTGAAGGGCCCGGCACGCAAGCTTTGATATGCAAATGTTGGCCATTAGAAACTGGGTTCACTCTGTATGGTGATTCCCACCATCTTCTCCTTGTCGCCACTTGTGCCAAGTGTGGTGGCCACCTCCAGATGTGTTCAGAACATCATGGCGACTCGCATTTGCATATTAAAAGGCTAAGGTGGGAAGGCCAGGATTTTCATGGGCTGTGTGAATGACACACGTGGTCAAACCAATCCCCTGGTCCTTATGAAACCAGACACTGCCTCCTCCAGCCTCCCTATATAATGGACTGCCTTTCTTCTGCACACAGGGTTTCTCTTTGTTCCAAGTCCTACTCCCTTGTCTTTGTATGGGGGAGATGCTTTCTTCTTTCTTCCTTCTTTCTTGCCTATTAAACTTTTTGCTCCTTAAAACCAAAAAAATAAAAACTTTTTGACTAGTTCAGCACATGCATCAACCAGTCAGAGTGGACACCCAGCCAATTGGAACAAATGCCAGCTATCAACAACAGGAAACACTGTACTGTACCTGACTTAGTGCAAAGGGGCCTGGGAAATGGAGTTGCTGGCTGAGCAATTGTTGTGCAGTGATGACTCACACCATGGTACCAGATGCACCCATCCTGGTAGACAGCTAGCTGGCCCTGCCTCAAATCACATAAGGTACCACCAGCTTCCATCTCAGGCGTCTGCTTTCAACCCCTGCATGTCCCCTCCACCGCACCCTATCATCCAGACCAGCTAGTCCACCCAAACCATTTCAATGGCAGCAAATGACACACTTCCAGTGTGGTCAAGGAGGGGAAGGTGAGGGAAACTCTCATCTACAATGGATTCTCAAGTCAGCACACCCACCCCAGCCTTCCCGCTCTTTGCTATTAGACAAATGATGAGACTAAGAGAGGAAAAAGGCCCTCCTTGGGATTACCCAGCAAGTCAGGAGCAGTCCAGGACTCTGGCTGCCTGCACAAGGCTGGCAGCAGTGGGACATGTCTGCCCACCTTTCATGGAAGCAGCCCAGGGAATTAGTCCCGATGCCAACGCCTGGCTCTGGGGTTCCTGACACCTTTTCTTGGATCTAGGCCCTTTCAAAAGGAGCATTTCAAATAGGAGCCATCAACACTTACAGAGGGTGGGTCTTAATCCATAGAGGATCATTAGCTTCACCCAAGTGATGGGCCATCCATCAGCACCTCCCCTTCTTCCACCAATTATGTATCTGCTAATTATCCGGGATTAAGAATTGACATGGAGCGACATGGTCATTAACCACATATTTGCACGGCTTATTCATGTTAGTGGGGCTGCTCCATCTCACTGAGTCTAATTGGACATGCCCACAATGCTGCACAACACATTTACATCAACCTGGTTGTCAGCAGCCAATGAAGGACCACAGGATGTGTTTGGTTCCAAAGGGACTCGGCTCTCGGCAGAAGCTTGTTTGCAGGCACACTGAGCGTCTTGGCTTTCTGGCACTGTGAACTACAGCTTAACTTAGAGCATACATTCAATCATTTCTCAAACAGGCACAGCACTGGCCCCAAGAGGGTCTACAAAGATAAACCGGGCACCATTTCTCCCACCTCGAGGAGGTTTACCTTCTGCTCTCCATGATGTGACTGTCTAGCAGGTCACCTCCTTCCCACCTGGGGCATGTGTGCCATCTACCAGCCCACTCCACATTCTCTGTGCAGGTCTCAGTGCTCTTCCTTCAGCCTGGAATTCTTCTGTCCATCTGGCTCTGTCTGAAGACGCCACCTCCTCTGTGAGGCCTCTCCTGATTTCTGAGACCACACAAATCTCTCCCTGGGCTGCATTTTCATGGCATGCTGCCTTCAGTCAAGGGAACGCATGCAAGCAGAGAGAGCTCAGAGGTGTGTGAGAGAGAAAAGCAGCATGTGTGGTCTCAGAAATCAGAAGAGGCCTCACAGAGGTGGCGTCTTCAGACAGAGCCAGGTGGACAGAGGGATTCAGGCTGAGGGAGTAGCACAGAGATCAGCAAGGAGAATGGTCTAGTGCATGGCACACATAGTACTGGTGGGAAGGGTGTGGCCTGACAGACAGGGTCACGTCATGGAGATCTATGAGTGTTCTGTTAGGGTCTGGAAATTTCTCCTCTAGGTGTGAGGAACCATGGAAGAGATTTTGTTTTTTCAGTGTGTATGCATAGGTGGATGTGTTTTACTAAAGTTTTTATTGAAATGTGACATATGTATAGAAAAGCACAAAATTTTTCACAAACTGAACCACATCTGTGTAATAGCACTCAGATTAAAACAACAACAACAACAACAACAACAAATTATTACTAAAACTCCAGAGGTCCACTCTGGCCCTCTTTCAGGAACTACTTACATACAAGAAAAATAACCATCCTAACATCATAAACCAGTTTTTGCAATTTTCTTGTGTGTGGTTTTTTCACTCCACATATGTTTGCAAGATTCCCCCATGTTGCTAGACATACATGCGAATTGTTGTTGCTCATTGCTGGTTAACATCCCATTGTATGGATGCACTGCAATTGTTGATGAGCTTTGTGCAGTTTCCAGTTTGGGGATGTAAACCTTCCTGCAAATGCCTTTACGTGCTCCTCTGTGGGTAAATCTGCTGTGTACATACCTAGGAGTGGAACTGCTGGGTCATGGGCTATGCATATATCTACTTGAGTAGATACTACTAATTTCCCAAAGTTGTTCTACCCATATACACACCCACCAGGAATGCACAGGAGTTCTCATTGCTCTATATTCTTGTCAACACGTGGTATTGTCAGTCTTTTTGTGTTTTATGCTTGTTTTTCTTGAGAGGAATGACCACCTGGGGGAGGTGAAGTCCCACTTGGGTTGAAGTATACTCACTCTGGCAGGAATGAAATCAGTGGTAATACAGCTAGAATGAAAAAGGCCAATAAAAAGAGACACCATAGAAGTGGAATATACAGGACTTGCACACAAGGTAGAAGTGAGCTTAAGAGGGAGATGGAGGAAGGTTTCTGTATGAGGTGGCTGGGGGGATGAGGGACATCAGATCTAAAGCCAGGAGAAAACATCCCAATTTAAGATACATCATGTTTGAAATGTAGGACAGTGAGATGAAGATGTCCAATAAACTGTTAGCTATATGAGTCTGTTGCTTAGGGATGAGGTAAAGGCTGTAGACGGAGTTAGGAGTTATCACAGAGATGGGAGTTGAGGCTGGGGTATGGCTGAGATTTCTCAGGGGGTTGTGTGGAATGAAAGAGAGAAGGGCTGAAGACCAGACACCCAGCTTAGGGGATGAGCGGAGGAAGAACAAGAGACAACATCGCTTCCCTCTGAAATGCTGGCACGGACTGTGAAGCATGAGTCAGGCCCTTCTAGCCCCAGCAGCAGCCTCAACAGCCTGGGTCCATCTCACCAGCCACTCAGTTTTCTCCTGAATGAACTTGCATCACTAACCTCAGAAGCTGTGTTGCGAAATCCGCATCAGATTGCGTACCTCTGGTGGCGTCCTAGGGACAATGGGCACTAAAGACTGATAGCATCCTGGGGTTGGAGTCCTCCTCTCCACCTCCACAACATCCCTGCCAATCAGTTATCCAGCACCACAAGCAGGGAACTCATAACTTCCCACGGCATCCCATTTCCTTGTTGAGCAAGTGAGGATCTAAGAAAACCTTTTCTTGCAAATGCAATCTCACGATACTGAAAGTCAAAGGAAAAGATAATGCTATAACTTAATGGTAATGATCCAGGACAGAGTAAAATGCAAGGACTCTGCATCCTGGAAAATCCATTTCTATTAACATACCCATCAGCATTTTCTTGTTGGGGTTAGGGTCATGGCGTTTGACTCCCCACAGGAAGCTGCAGTGATTTCATTACCATTTACACACTGGTTGGGAATGTGCTCATCTGCTGCAGGCATTCCTCTGGCTTCATCAAGCAGTGAGTACAAGGGCCCTGGAATCTGGCCAGTCTCTCAGGACTGAAGCAGTGCATGCTACAGCACAAATCTACCAGGCTGGACACGTGGGAAGAATGAGCAGCTGTTAGATGAGAGCGAGCCCACTGCAAGGAAAGAGGGCAGAATGCCATTCTGTTCACCAGTTTTTCGTGTGTGTTTAGCAGCATGTGGTCTTGTGTGGGTCTCTGGAGAAGAAGAAAGAAGATGGAGCTAAGAAATGGTTGTCACCCAGCTGGGCGCAGTGGCTCACACCTGTAATCCCAGTACTTTGGGAGGCCGAGGCGGGCGGATCACGAAGTCAGAAGTTCGAGACCATCCTGGCTAGCATAGTGAACCCTCACCTCTACTTAAAAATACAAAAATTAGCCGGGCGTGGTGGCAGGCACCTATAGTCCCAGCTACTCAGGAGGCTGAAGCAGGAGAATCGCTTGAACCAGGAAGGCAAAGGTTGCATTCCAGCCTGGGCAACAGAGTGGCACTCCATCGAAAGAAAAGAAAAGAAAAGTAAAGTAAAGAAAAGAAAGAAAGAAAAAAGAAAAAAAGAAAGGGTTCCTACCCTTGGGGAGACTGGCAGCAGAGGCAGAGACAGGCATGCAAAAGGAAGATGTAGCTGAAATTTTTTTTTTTCTTTTTTTTTTAGACGGAGTCTTGCCTTCTCGCCCAGGTTGGAATGCAGTGGCACTATCTCAGCTCACTGCAACCTCTGCCTCCCAGGTTCAAGCGATTCTTCTGCCTCAGCCTCCTGAGTAGCTGGGATTACAGAGGCATGCCACCATTCCCTGCTGATTTTTGTAATTTTTAGTAGAGACGGGGTTTCACCATGTTGGCCAGGCTGGTCTTGAACTCCTGACCTCAGGTGATCCACCCGCTTCGGCCTCCCAAAGTGCTGGGATTACAGGCGTGAGCCACTGCGCCTGGCCTTTTTGCTTTATTTTTATAAATTAACTTGGCAGTGTTTTTTTTTTTTACAAGGTAATATTTATAAAGTGTTTTTATAATAAAATAGTATTGGCCAGGCACAGTGGCTCACGCCTGTAATCCCAGCTCTTTGGGAGGCCAAGGCAGGTGGATCGCCCAGGAGTTCGAGACCAGCCTGGCCAACATGGTGAAACCCTGTCTCTACTAAAAATACAAAAATTAGCCAGGCATGGTGGTGCATGCCTGTAATCCCAGCTACTTGGTAGGCTGAGGCACAAGAATTGCTTGAACTCAGGGGGCAGTGAGTCAAGATTGCACCACTGCACTCCAGCCTGGGTGACAAAGTGAGACCCTGTCTCAAGAAAAACAAAGAAACAAAGAGATAAAAATAAAATAGTATTAAAATGATTTTTTTAACAAAAACCAGTGGTCCCTTGGCCTAGCCTGCTCTACCTCCAAGTCCTATTCTCAGGAGGTAGCAACTTCCAACTCTTTAAGCTTGCTTTTATGTTGGTTACCTGCATATTTCTAAGTCATAAGCTATGTCAGAGACTAACAGCCCTCTACAATCCATGTTCTCTTTTTCCTGGGTGTACAGCTAGATCTCATTCTTCAGCTCCTGCTCCTGTCTCCTCTTACCCCTTCCAGGTCCCCAGCCCTGAAGTTAGAGGCAACTGAACTCTAGCCAATGAAATGTGAGCAGAAGTGCTACTGCCACTTCGAAGCCTGGTCCCTAAAACCACCATGTACTCCCATGTACTCCTCTATGATCTTTCTTTTTCTTCTTCTTCTTGTTTTAGTTTTTCATTTTTTAATTTATTTTTTGATGGAGTCTTACTCTGCTGCTTGGGCTGGAGTGCAGTGGCACAATCTCAGTTCACTGCAACCTCCATCTCATAGGTTCAAGCAATTTTCCTGCCTCAGCCTCCCTAGTAGCTGGGACTATAGGCAAACGCCACCACGCCTGGCTAGTTTTTTGTATTTTAGTAGAGATGGGGTTTCACCGTGTTATCCAGGCTGGTCTTGAGCTCCTGAGCTCTACCATGCCCAGTTTATGATCTTTCTTCTTATGGCTGCCTGGAATGGAGATGATGTCCTGGCAGGCTCTGGAAGCCACACACTAAAGATGAAAGAGCGTTCATTAGGCTGGGTACAGTGGCTCACGTCTGTAATCCCAGCACTTTGGGAGGCCAAGGTGGGCAGATTGCTAGAGTTCAGGAGTTCGAGACCAGTCTGGGCAATGTGGTGAAGCCCCATCTCTACTAAAAATACAAAAATTAGCCAGGCGTGGTGGCACATGCCTATAATCCCAACTACTTGGGAGGCTGAGGCACAAGATCATGCCACTGCACTCCAGCCTGGGCAACAGAGTGAGACTCTATCTCAAAAAAAAAAAAAAAAAAAGCATTCGTCAGCCAGTGTCTGAATGAGGGAAAGAAGGAAGTCTGACCTGCCAGTCTGCTTCTACCCGCCCAGTACCATTACAAAAAAAGAATTCTATTATGTTTGAGTTGGTATGCCTTTTGGCATCTATTTGTTATAGCAATTAGATTACCCTATTATATATCCATATATTGATTATCAAGTAGAAAATGCACTAGTAACAGAAACCTGAAGATAGAGTGTTATTTTCTCTGACATCAAAAGTAGTTCAGAGTTAATATTGCAGTCTATGATGCCAAAGGGACCTGGCTCCTTACAGCTTTCCCTTTTATAGCTGTGATCTTCAGGGTGTGACCCTATACCTCTGTCTTAGTCTTTCAATAGAGTTGCCAGAGCTCCAGCCATGTCTGCAACTCGGGCAGGAAGCAGTAGAGGGATGAAAAGGCACAAAAGAAAAGTGCTAGTTGAGTCAACCGCCACAGAGAAAGAAAGATTTATTAGGGACTTAGGGGGAGGGTGAAATAAGAAGTGACTGCTAATGGGTACACAGGATTTCCTCAAGGAATGATGAAAATGTTCTGGAACTAGATAGTGGTGATGATTGTAGAACTCTGAAACTATCCTAAAAAACACCTAATTGTACACTTTAGGCCAGGCACAGCGGCTCGCACCTATAATCTCTGCGCTTTGGGAGGCCTAGGTGGGCAGATTGCTTGAGGCCAAGAGTTCAAGACTAGCCTGGACAACATACTGAGATCCTGTCTCTACAACAAGTTTTAAACATTAGTCAGTGTGGTGGTACACACCTGCAGTCCCAGCTACTTGGGAAGCTTAGGTGGTAGGATTGCTTGAGCCCAGGATTTCGAGGCTGCAGTAAGCTATGATTGCACTACTGCACCCCAGCTTGGGGAACAGAGTGAGACCCCATTTCTCAAAAAAATAATTAAGTCATCAAAGTGTACTAAAATGGTGAATTTTATGGTATGTGAATTATGTCTCTCTCTCTTTTTTTTTTTTTTGAGACAGAGTCTCGCTTTGTCAGCCAGGCTGGAGTGCAGTGGCAAGATCTCAGCTCACTGAAACCTCTGCCTCCTGGGCTCAAGCAATTCTCCTGCCTCAGTCTCCCAAGTAGCTGGGATTACAGGCGTGTACAACCACGCCCAGCTAATTTTTTTTTTTTTTTTTTTTGAGACGGAGTCTTGCTCTGTCGCCCAGGCTGGGGTGCAGTGGCCGGATCTCAGCTCACTGCAAGCTCCGCCTTCGGGTTTACACCATTCTCCTACCTCAGCCTCCCGAGTAGCTAGGACTACAGGCGCCCGCCAACCCGCCTGGCTAGTTTTTTTGCATTTTTTAGTAGAGACGGGGTTTCACTGTGTTAGCCAGGATGGTCTCGATCTCCTGACCTTGTGATCCGCCCGTCTCTGCCTCCCAAAGTACTGGCATTACAGGCTTGAGCCACCGCGCCCGGCCAGCTAATTTTTATATTTTCAGTAGAGACGGGGTTTCGCCATGTCACCATATCATTGTCTTTCACCTCCATATTTTGTCCCACTGGAAGGTTTTCAGGGACAATAATACACGTGGAGCTGTCCTCTCCTATGATAACAATGCCTTCTTCTAGAATGCCTCCTGAAGGATCTGAGGCTATTTTACTTCTTTTTACATAAGTAGAAAGAGCATGCTCTAAAATAATGATTAAAAGTATAGTATAATAAATACATACATCAGTAACATAGTTGTTATTGTTGTTGTTATTTTTTTAATTGAAACAGAGTCTGGCTCTGTTGCCCAGGCTGGAGTGCAGTGGTGGGATCTCGGCTCACTGCAACCTCCACCTCCCAGGTTCAAGCCATCTTGCCACCTCAGCCTCCCAAGTACCTGGGACTACAGGCACACATCACCATGACTGGCTAATTTTTGTATTTCTTTTTTTTTTTTTTTTTTTGAGGCGGAGTCTTCACTCTGTCGCCCAGGCTGGAGTGCAGTGGCACCATCTCGGCTCACTGCAAGCTCCGCCTCCTGGGTTTTGTATTTCTTATAGAGATCAGTTTTCACTATGTTGCCCAGGCTGGTTTCGAACTCAAGCCATCCCCTGTCTCAACCTTTCGAAGTGCTGGGATTATAGACATGAGCCATTGCACCCAGCCCATAGTCATTTATTATCAAGTATTATGTACCGTACATCGTGTATATGCTATACTTTTATAAGACTGGCAGCACAGTGGGTTTGTTTATACCAGCATCACCCCAAACACGTGAGTAATACATTGTGCTCTGATGATACAACAGCTGGATCTTGCTAGGCGATAGGAATTTTTCAGCTCCATTATAATCTCACGGGACCACCATCACATATTGCAGCCCATTATTGACCTAAACATCCTTAGGCTATGACTGTACTTGGGTTAAAGATGATAATTACTGTAATTGGTTGACTATTCTAAGGATAATAATTATAGATAAATACAAACATGTATGCAATATAATGGATATGATTAATGTTTATTTTTAAAAGTTGTTTCAGTTTAGTCAGCTAGTAAATATACATATATCTTGTTTTATTTAATATACTGATACTTTGTGTTTCAAAGTGATAGACATAAACTTCAGATTTAGTAGTCATTTGTATTTTTATATAATGGCACATATCTAGATTCACATGTATAAAAGGATATCAGTAAATCATTTATTATACATCATGATGTAATGCTTATATAAAATTACTCAAATATTTTATGCCCACATTAGTAAAGTTTCCTTTTTTGTCACCAAAATATATATTTTTTTAACTCCTGGTGCTTTCTAACATACTTAGTTAAGTTCCTAATAATCATTGCTCCTAGGCCGGGCACAGTGGCTCAGCACATGGGTGGGGAGGATTGCTTGAGCCCAGAAGTTCAAGACCAGCTGGGCAACATAAGGAGCTCTTGTCTCTACCAAAAAAAAAAAATACAAAAATTAGCCAGGCATGGTGGTGCATGCCTGCAGTCCCAGCTACTCAGGAGGCTAAGGTGGGAGAACCACTTGAGCCCAGGAAGTGGAGGTTGCAGTGAGCTGAGATTGTGTGGCTACACTCCAGCCTCTGTGACAGAGCTAGACCCTGTCAAAAAAAAAAAAAAAATTGTTCCTTATTGCCATGTGTTACAATGTCACCTGCCTTGTCTTCAGATACTTATGATTTATACAGGCAAACCTTGCTTTATTGAACTTCACTCTATTGTGCTTTGCAGATATTTCATTTTTTACAAATTGGAAGTTTGTGGCAACCCTGCATCAAGCAAGTCTATCAGTGACCGTTTTTCAATGGCATATGCTCACTTCATGTCTGTGTGCCAGTATTCTTTAGCAATAAAGTATTTTTTACTTTTGTGGATACATAGCAGATGTACATATTTATGGGCTACATGAGATATTTTGACACGGGTATGCAACATGAAATAAGCACATCGTGAAGAATGGGGTATCCATCCCCTCAAGCATTTATCCATTGAGTTGCAAACAAACCAATTACACTCTAAGTTATTCTAAAATGTACAGCTATTATTGACTATACAGTCACCCTATTTTGCTATCAAATAATAGGTCAGATTTATTCTTTTGAACATTTTTAATAAAGTATTTTAATTTATTTTTTTTAAAACATAATGCTATTGCATACCAACTTTTATGTGCACTGGGAAACCAGAAAATTTGTTTGATTCGCTTTATTGAAACATTTGCTTTATTACAGTGGTTTGGAATCAAACCTATAATATTTCCAAAGTATGCCAGTATCTTTTCTCCTCTAACTACACACACACACACACACACACACACGTACAGAGAGAGAGAGAGAGACTTGCTCTGTCGCCAAGGCTGGAGTGCAGTGGCTCGATCTCAGCTCCCCGCAACCAGCACTTCCCAGGTTCAAGCGATCCTCCTATCTCAGGCCCCCAAATAGCTGGGATTACAGGCATGCACCACCGCACCCGGCTAATTTTTAGTGTTTTTAGTAGAGGTGGGGTTCCTCCATGTTGGCCAGGCTGGTCTTGAGCTCCTGACGTCAAGTGATCTGACTGCCTCAGACTCCAGAAGTGCTGGGATTACAGGCATGAGTCACTATAACCGGCCATCCTTTAACCATCTTTTCTTGATTTTTGCCTTTCCCAAATCCAGGTCTCATATTCAAAACAACAAAATTGTTAAGATGTTTTCATATCTAAACAACATTTGGGTGTTCTAAAGTAACCACCAGCTAACACAATGGTTTGCTCCTATACTACCTATGAAAGGAATGACAAAAGGAATAATTCGGTTTGTATAGAATATTGTGCATTATAGTCATAACTGCTATAAGAACTCCCAAATCAGGGTGGTGTGCAGGTTAGGGCAGAGTTTTGGGAGAGGTGAATTGTTCTGTACAAAAAAGAGAAGAATCATAATGCTGCGGGGAGGGGAGGGACCTGGGAGAGGGGAGTGAGCAGCCAGCAGGGCCGGGCACCGCCTGAATGAAGGACAGAAGGTGAGAGCCCTTAGGGGCACAGCAGCACAAAAGACTTTGGGAGAAAAGGAATTAATGAGAGGGAATTTTAAGTTGTTTGCCATGGTGTGTGCTATGGACCTCCTTCCCTCCTGTCATCCTTACACTGTCTTTAGAAAAGTCATTTTTTGTGTGTGAAAGGGGATTCTTCTGGAAGTATTGAAGGATGCAGGGATGAACTGTTGGTTTGTTTCTGAGATGGAGTCTTGCTCTGTCACTCAGGCTGGAGTACAGTGGTGTGATCTCAGCTCACTGCAACCTTCACCTCTTGGGTTCAAGTGATTCTCATGCTCCAGCCCCCTGAGTAGCTGGGGTTACAGGCATGTGCCACCAGGCCTGGCTAATTTTCATATTTTTAGTAGAGACAGGGTTTCACCATGTTGGCCAGGGTGGTCTCAAACTCCTGACCTCAAGTGATCTGCTCACCTCAGCCTCCCAAACTGCTGGGATTATAGGCGTGAGCCACTGCACCTGGCCTGCAAGGATGAATTGTATGTGCGTGTTGATGCAAGGCAAAAACACATCATGAAGGGAAGCTGGAATGGAAATATCCAGGGTAAATTCCTGGAAATGAGAAAGACTTTCAAAAGCTGTGGAATTGAGGGGGTGTCAAGCTGAGATCTCAAGGGGTAATGGACCCAATTAATGCCTAGGTTCTAGGTGGGAGAAACAGGAAGTAGCATAAGGGATATATCTGACATGATGAAAAGATGGAGTTGGAGAATAGGAAGGCCCAGAGAAGGATGGGGAGATTTAGAAGGAGCTAGAGGGTTAAGGGTCTTCTGGACTAAATAGTGGGGGTGGGGGAGACTATGAGGTCACCTGGCACTCTTTGTCCTTCCCATGCCCACCCTAGAGAAACTGAAGCCCAGATGCCAGCAGAGATTAAATCTTTTTTTTTTCGTCTCTCTTCCTACTTTTCTAAATGAATTATTACGTTAGCCCAGAGAGACAACTAAGATGGGAACTCTCAGGAAAGAAGACAGCATCATCTTTATGGACAGGGAGAGGTTAGGGTTGAGACTAGGGCTTCTACTCAACACTCACAGACCATCTATCTGGATGTGGTAGAGGGGTTCAGGGAAAATTCCCAGCCAGGGATTGAATTATTAAGAGTTCAGAATAACCGAGGGGAAGCAGAGTCTTCACCCTGTTCATCAGTCCTTTCCATTTAGTTGTGCTGGCCAAGCCTTTCTTTCGTTTTAGGGCTGATCTGAATAGCAACACTGAGCCTCTGAAAGCTTCCAGTCGGAGGCTGGAGCCCTAGTGCTGTCCTTGTGGAGCTGAATCCCATCTCAAGGAGCAAACCCTATTGGAGATTTTGTCCCCTTCCTCAAGAGAGGAATACACAGATAACCCTTCTCTACGGTTTTCAAAAGAAGAAAATAGAAAAACGCTTTTACCCACGTTACAAATGAATAAAAAGGAAGTAACATAAAGCTCCATTCCTGCAGTGGAGAAACACTATCCATGAGCACGGTCTACCTAGAGAGGAGAGATAGCATTGGACCTCAGCCCTCCTTCCTTTCTTGTCTTTCAGCATCAATGCAGAGAGAAGAGGAGCAGCAAAGAGGGTGCATTTCCAGGAAAGCGTCTTAGTCCGTTTGGGCTGCAATAACAGAATACCATAGGCCCATAGACTAAGTGGCTGAAATTGATCTCTCGCAGTTCTGAAGGGTGGGAAGGTCAAAATCAGGGCACTGGCAGATTCAGTATCTGGTGAGGCCCACTATGTCCTCCCATAGTAAAACAGACAACGGGGTTCTCAAGGGTCTCTTTTATTAGGCCACTAATCCCATTCATGAAGGCTCCTCCCCCACAATCTACTCACCTCCCAAAGGCCCCACTTCCTAATACTGTTGGACCAGGGATTAGGATTTCAACACATGAACTGGGGGGATATAAACATTCAGTCAATAGTAGAAGGTTCTGCCTGTTCAGCCTAGAACTCTCAAGGTCTAACCTTAATCTCTCCTTTCGCATGAGGACCCCGGTCTACAGCCTCTAAGGCTGTGTCAGCTGCTAGAGCTCATTACTCTCAGAAGACAAAGCCCCCAGCAGGGACACTCAAAAAAAGGAATCTGAATCTGGAATACTTAGCTGATTGCCTGCTCTGTCCATCCCCTGAAATGAAAGAATGATAGAGACGGCCCATGGGCCTCACCCACTAGATGGCGCTGTGCGATGCAGTGGGAAGAGTAGCTAGAGGTGAACCTTTGAGGTTCTGATTTTGGACAAATCATTTAACTTCCCTGAGGCTCAGATTCCTCCTTGAGATACACTTGGCCTGTATCCCCTACAGCACAGGTATGTAGATCACACGGGATAATGTGTAAGAAAGCACTTTTAAGTATAACACGTGGTGACATACTTGAGCTTGTGGACTGTTGTCACTGACCACTCCACTCTGTACCAGAGGCTGGGGCTGTCAGAATCTAGTGTCCCAGGACCTTCCCCAGTCTTCTCTATGAACCCTTTGCTCCTACCTTCACCACATGTGACCGAGTCCCCTGGTTTCCCAGCTGGGAGAGATTGCCAGAAAGGAGCTTATGTTGACAATGGACTTGCTTGCTCTTTGGAAAAGCAGGTATTGATTAATCTCTTCGCCTTTCCTGTACCCCTTTTCCTAGCATGGCCTGTGTGACTCCAGGGCCCTAGTGCTGCTGGGGTTGGCATGGGAGGGGAATCCCACAGGAAGGGAATGTGAAAGAAAGCCCCAGCATGAGGAACAAGGGAAGTGCCACAATGCCCATGATGTGGGAGAATGTAACTCCCACCAGGCCTGCTGGGCCTTCTACCTATCCCCATTCTGCCTTTTTTTTTTTTTTTTTGAGATGGAGTCTTACTCTGTCACCCAGGCTGGTGTGCAATCGTGCAATCTCACCTCACTGCAACCTCCACCTCCTGGGTTCAAGCGACTCTCCTGCCTCAGCCTCCTGAGTAGCTGGGATTACAGGCACCTGCCATCACACCTAGCTAATTTTTGTATTTTTTGTAGAGACAGGGTCACCATGTTTGCCAGGCTGGTCTCGAACTCCTGACCTCAAGCAATCCTTCTCCCTTGGCCTCCTAAAGTGCTGAGATTACAGGTGTGAGCCATCATGCCCAGACCCCATTCTGCTTCTGGCTGAAGCTTGTATCTCCTGACTTTTGCAGCCATCTGGGCAGGCTTCCTGATGACGGCAGCTTGCAGCAAGATGATTCCTGCTGGGAGGGTCAAGTAGATTGACCATAGAAGCTGAACTTCTGCTGTTTATGGGGGTTGGGGAAGACGCTACTCCTTCCGGTTCCCCTTTAACTTCCACAGCTCCTCTGCCTGGGCCCTCTCTCCCTCAGACGCCTGTCTCTAGCCGACTCTGCCAGCAGGTGTTAAGACGGTAGCTTGTCTTCCTCAGCCCTGATATCCAGGAGCTCTAGAGATACAAGTCACAAAGAGAGTGCATTTCTAGGTTAAGGAAGAGAGAAATGCAGGAGGGATTTTTCCCAAACAATGGGAAAAATCAACTGAAATCTTCTGGGTCTACTTTACAGTCAATGTCTTGCTGACGTGCAAAACACCACAGGCTCCCAACCCTTGTGGAATACTGAAGACAAATCAGTCTGGACACTTCTCAGCAGCTCCCAGATCCCAAAACCTGGCAGAACCATTTGCAACATGAATAGAGCCAGCTCTCCTGGGGTCTGCCCTCTGCACAGCGAGTTCCTGGAGGTTACAGTCCTGGTCTCTGGTAGTTGATCCCCACTAGATTTTCCATTTGTCTTATTCAGTGCTCTCCTAATGGCCCCCAGCCTAATTTAGGCTGAAGAATCTGCATTGCATCCCCCGCCCCTGTCCCAATCCCAGCCCCACCTCAGGCCCACCTTCAATCCTCTCTCCCATTCTAACTCTCACCCCAGATTAGGGCCTGTGGGGTATCTTTCCCTAGAGCCCAGGAAGAGGTACAGTCTCTCATCCCAAGGGAAATTCAATACCTGAATTGGCACTTGTTGCAAAAGCAACTAGAATATTTGTGGCATTTACCTTTTTTTTTTTTTTTTTTTTGGTCCAAAGATCTCAGGAAACCTCGAATCCTTCGGCTCTCAACATTCCTCAGGATAGCGTGGCCTCTCAGACCTGAGCACCCATCTCCATCCTTGCTGGAGAATGTCCCGTCAGCAGCAGGATCTGGGGGCAATAGGAGCACCACCATTGAAAAAGCGTCATCCAACACCAGCCCCACCTGGCACAGATACAGCCTGAGAACAAATTCTCATCCAAAGGGCAAGCGTGGACACATACAGTCCTCTGTGGTAAGGGTCAAAGCAGCAAGGAAAGATCTAAGAAAGATGGCACCAAGGTGACCGGAAGCTTCCTGTGAGAGGCCCAGCAAAGTTCCAGTAGGGAATGACAGGCAGAGTATGGAGCCCAACTTGAGGAAGGATAAAAAGGAAAAAAAAATCTATTCTGGTGCTTAAAAAGCTACCCCATGAGGAGCCTAAGGTCCAACTCTGAGGAGACAAGAAATAGCTTGAAGTGTCACTAAAGGAATGACTTATCTGGGGTCCAAAAGAGAACCTAGACCACAGCCATTCACTTGAACAAGAAGTTGGACGAATGTCCCAGGCTGGAGACCACTGGCATGGTTCATGACTCTTGCCAACTATATACCGCCCCCTTCTGGGAAGTCCTGTATCTTCCTGGAAACGGAAACCTTGGCACCCTCAGTGAATCAGAATACTGCCTGAATACCTCTTGGAAGCTTTCCTTTCTTGATTCAAGTGCTACATAGGCACTAGAAGCCCAGGTGGTATGGTTTTGAGTGTGGCAGAGGTAGAGGTATAGCTTACCTCTCAAGGTGGTTGAATCCATAAAACTTAAGGTGACAGAGGCCCAATCATGGCTCTTCCCAAGTCCACCTTTCTCCCTCAGCCACCCATGCTTCCATGATGGCTAAGCTGAGGTTGCTTAGATCCTTGAAATAAACCGTTAGATAAGTTGAAGCCAGCAGACAAGAGAATCACAAAAAAATTCAGTCCTCACCCCAGAGATTCCTTCCCTGCTCCCTCAGCTATAAGCAGGAAGTCCAGAAGGCCCTGAGATTTGGTCACAGAGGACTGTGAGTCCAAGAAGGAAAGCAGGCAAACTTTTAAGCTCCTCTTACCATCTTCATGGACAAAGCGTGTCAGAGTGAGACTGTAAGGGGGACAAGAGAGGCAGTCCAAAATCACTTCAAGTCCGACAATGGCAGGACATACCCAGTGGATGAGAGTGGAGTTATGTCCCAACAGACTCTGGCCATAGAGGAGCAGTACTTAGAGGCAGAGGACAGAGGGCAGAGGGTCTGAAGCAGCTCAGCACAGGGGAGAGCATCTTCTCAGAGTTTTCACTTTAGGAAAAAGATTTGGAGATTTAGGGATTCCTTCAAGAGCCACGATGTCGAGGAGATAGGAAGTCCAAGGAGACTCCAACTACTAAGCCACACCCAGAAGATGTCCTGAAAGCCAGTGAGCCAGGAGATGTCCAGAAGCTAAATGGCCATCTGAGTGGTCAAGGGCTCCAGTGACCAAGAAATGCCCCCCATCACCAACAGTACTGGTGCCCAAGATCTGGAATGTCTAAGCCTTAAAGATGAGTTGAGGCTCAAACTGGAGGTAAAACTGCCAAGCCAGCCTCAGGTTTCCCAATGACGTGCCCCTTGCCTCAAATAGCCTAGCTACTCCATTTCCTTTTTGAGTGAGTTTTGATAGTTTGTGTCTTTCAAGGAATTGGTCTATTTCATCTAAGATATCAATTTATGAGCATAGAGTTGTGTGTAGTATTCCCTTAATATCTTTTTAGTATCTGTAAGGCCTGTAGTAATGTCATCTTTTTCATTCCTGATATATTAGGAATCTGTCTTCTTTTTTTTCTTGGCCAATCGGGCTAGAAGTTTATCAATTTTATTAATCCTTTTAAATAACCAGGTTTTTGTTCACTAATATTCCTCTGTTGTTCCGTTTTCAATTTCATTGAGTTCTGCTACAATAAATCATTTAATTTCTGTTTTGTAACTTTTCTCTGGATGCTTTCAAAATAGTTTTCACTACCTCTCATTTCCAGTAGATTAATGATGATGTGTCTGGACATTGTTTTCTTTGAATTTATCCTATTTCAGATTTGTGGAGTTTCTTCTTTTTCTCTTTTCGTTCTTTTTTTTTTTTGTTTTGTTTTTAGACAGGGCCTTGCTCTTTCATCTAGGTTGGAGCGCAGTGTGCGATGGTGCAATCATGGCTCACTGCAGTCTCAACCTCCCAGGCTCAAGTAATCCTTTCACCTCAGCCTCCCAAGTAGCTGAGACATGCCACCAGTCCTGGCTTTTTTGTTTTCTTTTTCTTTTTTTTTTTTTTTTTTTTAAGAGACCGGAATCTCCCTATGTTGGCCAGACTGGTCTCAAACTCCTGGGCTCAAGTGATCCCCCACCCTTGTTCTCCAAAGTGCTGGGATTATAGGTGTGTGCCTGGCCTTGCTGATTTCTTAAATCTATGTATCTTTCACCAAATTTGGGGAGTGTTTAGCCATTATTTCATCAATTTTTATTTTTGCCATCTTTTTCACCTCTCCTTCAGGAATACAATGGCATGCATATGCATGACCTTTAATATTGTCCCATAAATTCTTGATGTTCATTTTTTAAGTGTTTTTCCTCTGTGTTCTTCAGATTGGATCATTTCAAGTTCCAATCATTGCAAGTTCACTGACTCACTAACTCTCTTCTCTGTCACTTTCACTTTGATATGGAGCCCATTAAACTGAATTTTTATTTTAGATATTGTAGTGTTTAATCCTAAAATTCCGTAGGGTTTTTTTTTTTTTTTTTTTTTTGTAGTTTCTATTTCTCTCCTGAGAACTTCTATCTTTCCATTCATTTCAGGAGTGTTCAACTTTAGTTCTTATAGGACAACTATAACAACTTCTTTAAAGTCTTTGATAATTCCAACATCTGAGTCATCTTGGGATTGGCATCTATTGGTTGTCTTTCCATTGATAATAAATTTTCCTAGTACTTTTTTGAGTGATTTTGGATTATAGCTTAGACATTTTGAATACATCATATGTCATTTAATGACAGACATATGTTCTGAGAAATGCATCACCACTTTTGTCATTGTGCAAACACCATAGAGTGTACTTACACAAAACCAGATGGTATAGCATACTACACATCTAGGCTACATGGTATATCTTATTGCTCCTAGGCTACAAACCTGTACAGCATGTTACTGTACTGAATACTGCATGCAATTGTAACACAGTGGTATTTGTGTACCTAAATATATCTAAACAGGAAAAGAAACAGTAAAACTATGATATTAGGATCTCAAGGGACCACTGTTGTATATGCAGCCCATTTTTGACCAAAACATTGTTATATGGTACACGACTGTATTATGCTGTGAGACTCTGGATCCTATTAAAGTCCTCTGGAGAACACTGATTTTTTTTTTAACCTAACAATTTTTCCCAGTTAGGTTTAGACCACAAATTATGACTCACTTTCTGTGGGCAAAGGTTCCAAAGTCAGTTCAGTTTTCAAAGCCATCCCCTGTCTCAGCCTCCCATTTAACATCACTTGCTTTCCCTTGGCTCATTAGTTTTAATCATTAATTATTTATGTCATCCTACTGTATTTTTAAGGTATTGTCATACGTGACCTTGTATCTTGGCAAAGATCAGATATTAGGCAAAAAACTAAGAAATACAAATCTCCAGCTCCAGTATGATGAGGAAGTCCCTGCCTTGAGGTCCCTGAGTGCCCTGGATGCCTTTCCTATCCCCTCTTGGACTCAGATCCTGCCTTGGTTCTTCCAGTTCTCTCATATCTCAACTCCTCCCCTAATCCCAGCAGAACCTGAACTCCCAAGTCCGTTGGCAACTCTACTGCACCTCCAACACAGGCTCTGCTCCATCACCTGCCAACATTACAGCATGGCCTTTCTCCTAGGTCTGCCCACCTCTGCATCAGTAGAGCCACCTTATCCAGAGGGGCACAGCCAATCTTGGACTCCAAGCCTCCCCTTTACTGTTGACTCAAGTGACTGAGCTCAGACTTCCCATTCTGACAGTGGCAAGGTCCAGCCCTAGGTATGCGGGAAGAGCAATTCCTACCACTCACATAGCCTAGCTCACTACCTGCAAGTAGACAGTGAACCAGTGGGTGGAGCTGACGAGTGAGTGGATCTGCAGGCAGAGACTCCAGACTGGATGAACCACACAGTTTTGGCAAGCATTGGGTCAAGGAGCTCTCTGGTGGCTCAGCCCTGCCAGCAACATCATCCACATGGGCGCCTGTCTTCTGCCTGGAGGCACAGCACCTTATTCATAACCCTGTCTCTGGAAGAACAGAAAACATCAGTGCACCCTCAGGGACAAAGTTGCCCGGACTTAGCCAGTTTGCCTGTTCCAAATTGGCTCAGCTCCACAGCCAATGTATGACCCGGGTGGTTTTTGGTATTGTGATCCATATGTTATGCTCTAGGAAAAAGTAAAAATGCCTCTAACCATATTTACTAAATGGAAGAGAGGGAGGATATATAGTTATCTATTTAAATATATATGTCTTATTTATTTAATTTATTTATTTATTGAGATAGAGTCTCGCTCTGTCACCCAGGCTGAAGTGCAGTGCGCGATCTCAGCTCACTGCAAACTCCGCTTCCCAGGTTCACGCAATTCTCCCGCCTTAGCCTCCTGAGTAGCTGGGATTATAGGCGTGTGCCACCATACCTGGCTATTTTTTGTATTTTTAGTAGAGATGGGGTTTCACCACGTTGGCCGGGCTGGTCTCAAACTCCTGACCTCAAGTGATCCACCCACCTCAGCCTCCCAAAGTGCTGGGATTACAGGTGTGAGCCACTGTGTCCAGCCTAACTTATTTATTAAGATGCACTAACATATCCAATCCATTCCAGCTTGAGTTCTAGACATTTTACTTTCCTCATGTTCCACATATAAAAATAATGCATGTTTGTGATTAGACAGAAAATTCATAATGTACTGAACAGAATAAAGCAAAAAGTCCCCTTCTGCAGTGAGTCCCGAGAATCCGCCCCAAGGTAACCATTGTTAGCATATTTTTGTTTATCCTTCTAGAAATTTTCCACAGATGTGCAAACATGGGTTTGTGTAACCTCCTCATTTTACATATATGAATGGGATAATACATACTTGCCATTTATATCCTATTCATATGTTTTCTCACATGGCTACATAAATAAATCCTTTAAAAATAAACAGTCTCTGACTTAGAAGCATGTGATATCCCAAAAATGTAACCTTTCTGTAATAACCTTTCTGGAATTCAATATAACCTTTCTGTAAATAACCTTTCTGGAACTCAAAATGAGTTTCAGAAAAATAATGTTCTAAATCGAGGAGTGGGATCAGGGGTTTTTCTGGAAAGGGCCAGATTGTATGTTCAGTTTTGCCCACCAGTCTCTGTCATGTCTTCTTCTCTGGGTTTTTTGTTTTTGTTTTGTTTTGCTTATGATCCTTTAAAAATGTAAAGACCAATCTTAGCTCTCAGATAGTGCCAAAACAGGCTGTGGGCCAGATTTGGCCTTTGGACTATCATTTGCTGACCCCTTTTCTAAATGGTGGTTAGGGCCGCAGCTTAGCTCCCAGAAGCACAATTAATCCATAATATTACTGAGATACCAAACAAGATAATATATTTTAAATTGCATTGTAAAGTCTATACTAATATGAAGAATTATATAGTTTTTCAGAGTTTAGCATGGGATAACTTAAAAACAAAAGTTAACACAGAATTTAAAAATGTTTTTTATATCTTCAATTGGATGAAGAGTTAGATATATTAGTGAAGAATCTCAGAATTTTCAAGCTATCTATGAGGCAGAAGATAACATTGTATTACATCTAATCCTACTTTTTAAATTTTTATTTATTTATTTTTTTAGATACGGGGTCTTGCTCTGTTGCCCAGACTGCAGGACAGTAGCATGATCATAGCTCACTGCAGCCTTGAACTCCTGGGCTCAAGCAATCCTCCTGCCTCAGCCTCCTGAGTAGCTGGGACTACAGACACACACCAGCATGCTTGGCTTCCTACCCTTTTTGTCAACACAACATAAACACACATTAACTCAAATGTGATTCTTGTGGTGTGAGTTCATATGCCAAGTGCCCCCCTCCACTGAAAAACAACATATCACTGAGTTTCTGCACTGCGGGCATTGAAAATGCTCTTCTTCCATCTGGTGTTCACAGCCACATGCACTGGCCTAAACCTTGAACCTTCTGTGAATTGCATCTGCTGGAACCTACAAAGGCAGAGAAGGGGCAGAAAGGGTAAGAATAGGGTAAATGCTGGAGAGTCATTTTATGACTTACCTAGATCAGGAAACTAAATTTTTTGTTTTTGTCTGAGATAGGGTCTTTGTCTGCGGCCCAGGCTGAAGTTCTGCACCATGATCTCAGCTCACTGTAGCCTTGACTTCCTGGTTTCAGGTGATCCTCCCACCTCAGTCCCCCCACCCCCTGAGTAGCTGGGACCACAGGCATAAGCCACCACGCCCCGTTTTTTAATTTTGTGCTTATATAAATATATATACATTTGTATATATATTTGTATACCCCCAAAAATTTTTTTAGAGACGGGCTTTTGCCATGTTACCCAGACTGGTTCCAAATTCCTGGCCTCAAACGATCTGCCCACCCTCAGTGGCCCAAAGTGCTAGGATTACAAGCATGAGCTGCCATGCCGCACCAGGAAACTGATTTTTAACAACATAAACATCTCTATTATATATTTGAGCTTTAAAACTTATGACTTGCCCCTTCTCCATCATAGAGGTAGGGCTTGTTTTAATAACCTCATGCCGTGATTACAATTTTATTTTCATATATATATATTTTCATATATATAAAAAAAATTATTTATTTTTTTTTTTTGAGACAGAGTCTCGCTCTGTCACCCAGGCTGGAGTGCAGTGGTGTGATCTCGGCTCACTGCAAACTCCACCTCCCGGGTTCATGCCATTCTCCTGCCTCAGCCTCCCAAGTAGCTGGGACTACAGGCACCCGCCACCACGCCCAGC
Organism: Theropithecus gelada; assembly: GCF_003255815.1. NCBI lineage: Eukaryota > Metazoa > Chordata > Mammalia > Primates > Cercopithecidae > Theropithecus > Theropithecus gelada. The sequence continues at coordinate 43,137,769 of NC_037683.1, read as the reverse complement.
TATTTTTTTGTATTTTTAGTAGAGATGGGGTTTCACTATGTTAGCCAGGATGGTCTCAATCTCCTGACCTTGTGATCCACCTGCCTCGGCCTCCCAGAGTGCTGGGATTACAGGCGTAAGCCACTACACCCAGTCTATTTTCTTATAAATGAAATGCAGAGATTCTCCTATAATACCTGGGCTAGGATTAGGAAAGAGAGTAGGAGAGAAAGGGTACTAAAAAAAAACCTGTGAGCTGGTGACTGCCTGCCTGGGCAGTGAAGGTGGTCCATGGTACTGCACTTCTGTAACCCCAGAAAGGAAACCCAGATGACAGGGGGAAGATGTTTTGTGGCATCACTGAATCCTTTAGTGAGGAGCACTTTATGCTATTTCCCTTAGCAAAACATCATCTTGCTTGGTAAACACAGTCATTTTAATTTTTATGTATTTATTTATTTTGAGACAGAATCTGGCTCTGTCACCCAGGCTGGAGTGCAGTGGCATGATCTCAGCTCACTGCAACCTCCATCTCCTGAGCTCAAACAATCCTCCCACCTCAGCCTCTCGAGCCCAGCCTAAAAACATATTTCTATAATTAAAAAGACAGGCTGGGCACGGTGGTTCATGCCTGTAATCCCAGCACTTTAGGAGGCCGAGGCGGGCAGACCACTTGAGACCAGGAGTTCGAGACCGGCCTGGGCAACATGGTAAAACCCTGTCTCTACCAAAAATACAAAAACTAGCCAGTCATGGTGGCGTGTGCCTGTAGCCCCACTACTTGAGAGGCTGAGGTGATTAGATGGTTTGAGCCCAGGGGCAGAAATTGTAGTGAGCTATGACAGAGCCACTGCATGCCAGCCTGGGCAACAGAGAGAGACTCTGTCTCGAAAAAGAAAAAGAAAAAAAAATTAGCCGGGCATGGTGGCAAGCACCTGTGGTCCCAGTTACTCAGGAGGCTGAGGCAGGAGGATTACTTGAGCCTGGGAGGTCAAGGCTACAGTGAGCCGTGATTGCACCACTACACTCCAGCCTGGGCAACAGAGCAAGACTGCCTCAAAAAACAAAACAAAAACAGAAGCCATTCATACATTGAATTTTAGGGACCCCCCAGATCCCCTTGAAGTCTGCTTATCTAGCCAGGTAAGCCAGAACAGAGTGGTAGAGAAAGGCTATCAATAAAGAGAAGCACAATAAAAAATATTACCTACGTTTACAGGTCATTGAAGAGTTCAGAAGACACTTTCCCAAGCATTATCCTTGCAACAACTCTGTAAAGTCACAGAGCTGGAGGCAGGGTGCAGCGACTTGCCTGAGGTCACAAGCTAGCCCATGGCAGGGCAGAAAGTGCTTGAAGTTTCTGAGGCCAAGCCCAGTGCTCTTCACATTTCCCATCCTGCTTCCCAGGAGGTTCCATGCAGATCCTGTGGGAATGGGCGTTTCTGCGCTTATTCCTCTGTGCATTCTTCATGAGTGGTTGGATTTCCATGGACTTCACTCTGCCAAAGAGTCCTGTGCTGAATCATATGAACTGCTGACCTTCCAATAAACCAGCATGATTTGCTAAGCATCTGCTCTTGTACTAAGGCAGGCGGTAAGGCCAGGCTAGTGGGTTAGAATCCTAGCCATGCAGGTGACCAGCTTGAGCATGTTACTTAACCTCCACCCAATGTATGAAAAGCGCATAGTCCAGTTCCAAGGACATTATAAAAGTTCAGTAATGCAGACTTTCATTTTTATGGAATCTTCTCCTGCTTTCTCTGGGACCGCAGCATTTAAAAAACCCTACCAATAAGAGGTCGATTCACGTCAACTTCATTTTCTTCTCTCCAAGAAAAAAAGTCACACACACAGAAACAAAGTCAATGCCTTGTCCATGTGTGTTCATGGGCTTAGCTAATGAGTCACCTGGTTGTGCACAGATCCACTGCTGGAATAATCAATCCCACCCATGAAGCCAAGCTTACAATTTAAGAAAAATTTAATAAGTGCCACTCGTCTTTCTAATCTCTGCTCACATGTGACTGACAAGCATCAGTCAGCACTGCTTGTACAAGTTACTGTTCTTCAAAGCTGGGGCAGGTGGGCCAAATGCCAAAATTACCTAACCAGCTTGAACTCCTGGCGTTTTCCTCCAAGCCAGTGAAGGGGGGAAGAATACCTGCTATCAAGGGCTCCCCCTACAGGTACCAAAAAGCAAAGGCTAAAAAGAACTGTTTCCTTTCTTTTGAAAAAGTTTCTAAGGCAGTCCTGAAACCGTAACTTTACTTGTTGACATAATCCCTTTTCCAAAACTCAGGCCAAAGAGTCTTAAGAATCTAAAGGACCAAGAATCAAGCAACCTCTTCCTCTTGACGTACTCACCTCCCACCTATAAAGGACCTCCCAAATGTGATTTTGATACAAATAGGACACAAAACGACTCTAGAGCTGTAACACTATTTTTGATAGTCATAATTATGGCACTTTTGAGTTTTCTTGTAGCTCATTTCCATCTCATTTTTAGGATTAGTGTATATTTGTGTGTGTGTGCATGAACGCACCAAAATAACTTCGATTCCAGACATAAAATCAATGACAGTTTTTAAACCACTTGATGGAAGGTTTGAGGGAACTTTTATCATTTACTTATTTTGTGCTACATTTCAGGTATATTTAATTTTCTGGGTTCGTGGAATAAGTTCCATGAACAGGTTCGTAAATGGTTGCCTGCTCTTGAAGGCTTCAAAAAAAAAAAAAAAGCTTGGATGGATAAATAAAAAGTTTCCAAGACATAAAGGAACAGAGAGCTTGTTTCAAATTTGTGCTTCTATTTCTCTCTGAGGGATGGAAGTTCACCAACCAGAGATGCGCATTTCCTCACAAAGGACACTTGAAGTTGTGCCCACAGAGACAAATGCTCATACGGGGACTCAGGAAGGACTGGGGTTCAGAAGAGGCTTGAGATCGTGTTATGAGAAACAGCTGAAGAAAAATGGGGTGCTCAGCCTAGGGAAGACCAAGGGGTGGTATGACAGGTTAACTTGGGAGGGCGACCAGCCTGTGTGGCCTCTCTAGTGAGCAGAACTGTCAGAGGACAGAGTGGATCTCACGTTCAGGAAGAATGTTTTAATAATGAGCACTGCCCATAAAGAATAAGCTACATAGGTCATGGGTGCATACCTCATCTCTGAGGGTGTTTAGGTGGGGCCTGGAAAGGCCAAATAGTGGGAACACTGAAAAGACTCAAGAACTGGCAGAAAACGGAGGAGCCAGATTATATTTAACATCCTTTTTATTATTATTTTTTTTTTGAGACAGGGTCTCATTCTGTTGCCCAGGCTGGAGGGCAGTGGCACGACCTCGGCTCACTGCAACCTCCACCCCCTGGGTTCAAGCGATTCTCCTGCCTTAGCCTCCTGAGTAGCTAGGATTACAGGCATGCGCCGTTACCGCCCAGCTAATTTTTGTATTTTAAGTAGAGGTAGGGTTTTACCATGTTGGCCAGGCTGATCACGAACTCCTGACCTCAAATGATCCACCCGCCTCGGCCTCCCAGAGTGCTGGGATTACAGGCGTGAGCCACCGAGCCCAGCCTAAAATCCTTCTTAGCTCTAAAATCCTGAGACTGTATAATAAAACCCCAAACAACTTAATAGTCCTCTTGTTATAAGGCTGGTTGGTTACCATCCCCCAGAGTCATTAACATATTAAACAAAACATTTTGTGCTTCAAGCCCTGATTAAGCTTCAAAATAACTTTTCAAAAGAAAAGACAACAAAATCAAACTAAAGTGTAGCCTATACCAGTGTCGACTTCCTTCCTTTAATGTTTACTATAGTTATGTAAGATGGAACCACCAGAAGAAGTTAAATGAAAAGCTGGGTGAAGGGTACGTGGGACCTCTACTATTTCTGCAATTTCCTGTGAACCTCTGATTATTTCAAAATAAAAAACTTTAAAAGATCAAATTAGCCCAGGCACAGTGGCTCATGCCTGTAATCCCAGCACTTTGGGAGGCTGAGGAGGGAGGGTTGCTTGGTGCCAAGAGTTCAAGACCAGCTTGGGCAACGAGGTAAGACCCCTGTCTCTACAAAAAATTTTTAAAATAGTGGGGCATGGTGGCATGAGCCTGTAGACCCAGCTACTCAGGAAGCTGAGGTGGGAGGATTCCTTGAGCCTGGGAGGTTAAGGCTGCAGTGAGCTATGATCAGGCTACTGCACTCCAGCCTGGGCAAAAGAATGAGACCCCCATCTCTAAAAACAAATCAAAAACCAAGAATCAAATTAAAGATACTTCCCCAAGAAGTTCTAAGTAACATCAAAAGCAACTACAAACCAGTTTGGCTTAGGAGTACAGTGTCATCAGCCACAAATGACTCTGCACAAGCATCCACAGGCAGTAGGGCTCATTTCAAAACTATTCAAGACTATTCCAATCAGCTCATTTCAATCAGCTATTAAGATTTACAATCATGATTAGGAAAGCATGTATCGTGTTGACAGGCATCTAATTTGGTTATGTTGATCATAAATCCTCAGTTATCTGGGATCACATCATTAAAATCACCTATAGGCAACACATTCTTACAACTGCTTCCTATGTGATACTACAGAGGACCCATGTATAATTACTGTATTTCTAAAACTATAATACAGTAATTTGTTTATGTCTTATTTCTTCCATTAACCACGACTTGCAACAAGAACTACATTTTGTTCATCTTATCACCAAAACCTAACCCATGGTAGGTTCTCAATAAATAGTTGCAGAGTGAGTATATTAAAAAACAGTAATTATAGGCCAGGCACGGTGGCTCACACCTGTAATCCCAGCACTTTGGGAGGCCGAGGTGGGCGGATCACGAGGTCAGGAGTTCAAGACCAGCCTGACCAACATGGTGAAACCCCATCTCTACTAAAATTACAAAAATTAGCCAGGCGTGGTGGCACACGCCTGTAATCCCAGCTACTCAGGAGGCTGAGGCAGGAGAATTGCTTGAATCCAGGAGGCAGAGATTGCAGTGAGCTGAGATCACGCCACTGCACTTCAGCCTGGGTGAAAGAGTAAGACTCCATTTCAAAACAAAAACAAAAACAAAAACAAAAAAAACAGTAACAATTTTCTTGAACTTCTGGGGGTGATTTCCTTCTCTGATACAAAGACATCCAAAGAAATCTCAGAGAGTCTCTATTTTAGAATCAGTATTAAATATATATACATATATATGTGTGTGTGACTATGTCACAGAGTCTCTGAAACACAGAAGTTTAATCTCAAAAACTATCTCCAACTACTTGTTTTTTATTTATTAGTTTCCTAAGATATAGGTTTGATCTGGAATCAAATAGAAAGGTCAGGCTTCTCCAGACAGACAGGAAAACCAGTATGAATTATTAAACAGATCCCCTCAACTTGAAAGTCTCTGCTGGAATGACCTTTGTCTAATTTTATCAAGTGCACCAAGAACAGCTTCTTTCAGAAATTAGAGACAGCATCACCTTTGGATTCTTTAATATCGACAGATCAAAAAGCATTTCGTGACTTCTCTGTATTTTATATCTCTTAGTTAAGTTTATTAATTGCATTTTTCAAATAAACATTTTGAATAGCCCAAATCAACAAAAGCCACGAGATCACAAAGTGTTGCTTCTCGGCACAACATTAGCTTGTTCAGAAAATCCAAAAGCCACATCCAAAAATCAATGATGCTATCTTAAAGACATGAGGGAGGCTCCTTAAGACCCTAGAGACACCAAGGACCCCACAGGGTCCATCATATAAACAGGCTCAGAAGCCGGCTTGATCCTGAGAACCTCTGCAAAGCCATCACCAAACCAGCAAGTGACATGCGCTATGTCTATGGTAAAGTAGAAAAGGCGGTCCTGGCAAAGCTTCCGGCGGTACACAGACCGAGGATCCGCTGACAGCACAGCCTCAATGGCACGCTTTGCTTCCTCTGCTGACTGAAAATATTTAAATGACGCCTGACCAGCATCTGCAATGAAAAAAACACAACTCAATGAGCACTATCATGCAGGTTGAATTTCATTACAGCAAACTTCAATGTGGAATTTGGTTGGTTCCTTAAAGATCATTTGACATGGAAAGGGTTTGGAAATCTATTTGATCATTATGGAGACTGTCGCTTTCAAGAGGTGTTTATTGTCATTAGGTTTAACTTATACACCCCCAAATTTTTGTTTTACTGAACAGAAAAATCATGGTAGTATTTTTCCTTAGTCTTCTAACTAGGAGAGGTGAGCTTTCGTTTTCTGTCAACCAAAATGTCACTTTTCTGACATCCAAAATGTCACTTTTCTATACTCAATGTAGACTTTAATTCCTTGTCATTTTCTTCTCAGAACAGAGACAAGGAAATGCATGACAGTCCCAGCATCCTCAGAAAGCCACAAGAAAGAGAACTAAACCCACACACACCCAGAGCACCAGCTACAGGCAAGAGAGGCTGCACCAGAAAGCTGGTGTCACAGCCCCACAGTTACCAGTAACGTCCCTTTGCTTTGGGACTCTCTCACATTTGCTGTCCCGAAGGAACAGCAAAATTTCCTATGTTTGTAGGATTTTTAATGTATTTTAATTTTTTTAAATAGTGTATATAAAACATAAATTTAAAAAGTAACTGTGATCTAGTTTTTCATAACTACAACATCACATACATCCAAATGAAGGCCGGCCCCTTCCAGGGAGGCACAGACCTTAAAAACACTGTCCCTGCTCAAAATATCATCTCTGGTGGCAGTGGATCTTTATCCCTCTTAGAGTGGATTTGATTTCCATAAGTAGCCAAAAATCACTGTGGGCCATATCTAATAAGCAAGTTGGGTAAATAAAGCCATGAAGTACAATTTTTAGTCAAAAATCAATTATATGGTCTGGGCACAGTGGCTCATGCCTGTAATCCCAGCACTTTGGGAGGCCAAGGTGGGAGGATCACAAGGTCAGAAATTCAAGACCAGCCTGACCAACATGGTAAAATCCCATCTCTACTAAAAATACATAAAAAATAGGCCAGGCGTGGCGGCTCATGCCTGTAATCGCAGCACTCTGGGAGGTTGAGGCGGGCAAATCATGAGGTCAGGAGATCAAGACCATCCTGGCTAACATGGTGAAACCCCATCTCTACTAAAAAAGTACAAAAAAAAATTAGCCAGGTGTGGTGGCGGGTGTCTGTAGTCCCAGCTACTCAGGAGGCTGAGGCAGGAGAATGGCGTGAACCCGGGAGACGGAGCTTGCAGTGAGCCCAGATCGTGCCACTGCACTCCAGCCTAGGCAACAGAGCAAGACTCCATCTAAAAAAAAAACAAACAAAAAAATATTAGCCAGTGTGGTGGCACACACCTGTAATCCCAGCTACTCAGGAGGCAAGACAATCACTTGAACCTGGGAGGCAGAGGTTGCAGTGAGCAGAGATTGCACCACTGCACTCCAGCCTGGGTGACAGAAAGAGACTGCATCTCAAAAAAAAAAAAAAAAAATCAATTATATGGCAATAAGATTCCTTTACTGCATGGCTCATAGAAAATGGCTCTGAAGGCGACTCAAAAATGAGGAAAGCTCATCACACTCCCCAATGATGGCATTTCTAGGAGAGGCTTCAGGCCTCTGGTTGGCCGTCCATCTGGCATGGGTGCCTTCTCCCAGTTCCCTGCCTACTCATCCTACCAGGCTCCGCTCAAGCACCGTTTCCTCCCACACTCCCTCCCAGACCCAAGTCAGGATTCTCCTCTCAGGGTGCCCACAGCACTCTGCCCAGACCTTTACTCCAGCACCAAACTTCCTTCCATTTCAACACCTCTAACCTCTTCTAGACTCAGAGCTTCCTGAAATCACTTCTTATTTCTGCAACAGCTCTCAATTTTGCTGTTTGCTATCAATCAGTTCCTGTTTTGTAGTTACACTGCGTAATTTCTCATTTTAATCATTTTTTTAATCAATAAGGCATATTTCAAACATCTGACACATATTGCACTGCAGTTTAAAAAAACAAAACTTTCCAGGCCAGGCGTGGTGGCTCACGCCTGTAATCCCGGCTACTCAGGAGGCTGAGACAGGAGAATCGCTTGAACCCGGGAGGCAGAGGTTGCAGTGAGCCGAGACCGCGCCACTACACTCCAGCCCGGGTGACAGAGCGAGACTCCATCTCAGGAAAAAAAAAAAAAAAAAGGAAAGAAAAACGAAAAGAAAGAAAAACAAAATTTTCCCTAGTAGGTTGCATTCAACAATAACCACAGGACAAGTGGTAAGTGTAAACATAAACTATCCAGAAGACAGGACTGTTTCGTTCCACCACAAAATCCTTTTACAACTGACCAGCTTCCTCCCATCAACTGTATACAGTGATGAAATTATTTCTATCAACAAAACTTTTAAAAACAAAGAGATCAATTTTTAAATCAAAAGCTCTGTTTAAAAGTAAAGCCTTAGGGAGGAACGAGAAGCACAACCCTCAGGTGGCATCGGCACTCATGACCACGCAACTGCCACATCCAGAGGTGCAGGGGGTGCTCAGCATACAGCACCTGGCTGAGGTTGGCATGTTGGGGCTAAAACCAGTTCCTGAGCCCTGGCAGGTGGCTGCCTCCACCCAGAGGAAGGGGTGGCTTTTCCTTTGCAAAAGGCAACAGTGTAGGCTGGCTGTGGCTCTGACAGGAAGAAATGGGGAAATCTTAGTGTCCGCTGGCATGTGTCTCTAGTCCCAACTTTTAGACTTCTTTTGCCATCAGAAGAACCTCCTTCAGGTTGGAGTATCAAAGCCAAATACCCGCCTAGCCTCTTCATTCTCTCCCTGCTAGTAAAGCAGGGGAAAATCTAGTATATTTGGTTGTGTAACCCTTTATTTTCTGGATATGGAATGAAAGTCTTCATTTTCTCAATAAGGAACTCCAGCTTGCCTTTGCATGTCACTGAGATGTGACATCCCAGAAATCACACAGGTAGTGATCTGACCCCAGAGATGGCCCCCTGCTCTCCGGGGATACCGACATCAAGTTCCTCTGCCTTTTACTTCTCCCAAGATCAAAACTCAAGTCCTTACAATGGCCTATAAAACCCTTAGGTGACCTCATCCCTTTTCTAGTGCCTCTTTGACCTCATATCCTTCCACTCAGCCCTCCTCGGTCCATTCTGGCCACCTGACCTCAAACATGCCATGCACCCTCCACCTTGTGGCTGTGCACTGGCTGTCCCTCAGGCCAGCATGTCCTTTCTCCGGACAGGCTAGCTCATGTCTTCACTTCTTTGACCTTTGCTCATATGTGTCTTTCTCAGTGAAAGGCTCATATGGCCCCAGTGGGCCACCTATTTAAAACTGCAGGCTGGGCGCGGTGGCTCAAGCCTGTAATCCCAGCACTTTGGGAGGCCGAGACGGGCGGATCACGAGGTCAGGAGATCGAGACCATCCTGACTAATGCGGTGAAACCCCGTCTCTACTAAAAAAACACAAAAAACTAGCCAGGCGAGGTGGCGGGCACCTGTAGTCCCAGCTACTCGGGAGGCTGATGCAGGAGAATGCCGTAAACCCGGGAGGTGGAGCTTGCAGTGAGCTGAGATCTGGCCACTGCACTCCAGCCTGGGCAACAGAGTAAGACTCTGTCTCAAATAAATAAATAAATAAATAAATAAATAAATAAATAAATAAATAAATAAAACTGCAACAGGCTAGGTGCAGAGGTTCACACCTGTAATCCCTGCACTTTGGGAGGCTGAGACAGAGGATCCCCTGAGCCCAAGAGTTCAAGACAAGCCTGGGCAACAAAATGAGACCCCATCTCTTTAAAAAAAATCAAAATAGGCCAGGCATGGTGGCTCACGCCTGTAATCCAGGCACTTTGGGAGGCCAAGGCGGGCGGATCACGAGGTCAAGGGATCAAGACCATCCTGGCTAACACGGTGAAACCCTGTCTCTACTAAAAATACAAAAAATTAGCTGGGTGTTGGGGCAGGCACCTGTAGTCCCAGCTACTCGGGAGGCGGGGGCAGGAGAATGGCATGAACCCAGGAGGCAGAGCTTGCAGTGAGCCGAGATCGAGCCACTGCACTCCAGCCTGGGCGACAAAGTGAGACTCCATCTCAAAAAAAAAAAAAAAAAAAAAAATCAAAATATTAGCCAGGCGTAGTGATGCACACCTGTAGTCCCAGGTACACAGAAGGCTGAGGTGGGAGGACTGCTTGAGCCCAGGAGGTTGAGGCTGCAGTAAGCCATATTCTTGCCACTGCACTCCAGCCTGGGTGACAGAGTGAGATCCTGTCTCAAAAATAAAGTAAAATAGTAACAACACCCCAACCCTGCTGTATTCTCTCTTAAATTTTTCAGTAACTCTTATCACCTTCCAATATTATATAATGTTGAGTATGTTTGGTATAATAACTTGATTGCTTATTATGCTTTTAGTTTGTTTCTCTCCTCCCCATTAGAATGCAAGCTCCACAAAAGCAGGGGTTTTTAAAATCTGTTTTGTTCACTGATGTACTCCAAGAACCTAGACCAATGTCTGGTACCTAGCAGAAGCTCAGTAAACAACTGTAGAATGAATAAATGAACTTCCCTCTTTATATGGCTAGGCTGGCTCCTTACTGAGTTGTAACACAAAGAAGAGCTTTTTGCAATCTGACATCTCCTTGGCAACCAGCTTCTTCTTTTTGATGGAGTCTCACTCTGCCACCCAGGCTGGAATACAGTGGCACCATCTCGGCTCACTGTAACTTCTGCCTCCTAGGTTCAGGCAATTCTACTGCCTCAGCCTCCCGAGTAGCTGGAATTACAGGCACCTGCCACCACAACTGGCTTTCTGTATTTTTAATAGAGATGGGGTTTCATCATGTTGGCCAGGCTGGTCTTGAACTCCTGACTTCAAGTGATCCACCCACCTCGGCCTCCCAAAGTGCGAGGATTACAGGAGTAAGCCACCGTGCAAAAGAGGTATGATGTCTCTCCAGTGACTATGCTTTTCGTTAGCTCTGCTGCTGGCCGGAAGACTCACTCGAGAGACTCTCCTTGAAGGCTTGCTGAAGTAGGCAGGCATGCTGGGAAGCCCACGTAGCAAGGAACTGCAAACAGCCTTTAGACGCTGAGGGCAGCCTCCAGCCAACAACCAGCAAGAATCTGGGGCCCCCAGTCCTACTACAACTGAAACTAGTTACTTCTTACTGGTATCGCTGTATCCACATCTTAACAGCCCCTTCCTTCATCCTAGGCTACTGCTTGGGATCTGCTGTGAGCTGGGGGAACCAGATAACATTTGTTAAGAACCAAGTGTTAAAGTAAGCAGGCTCCATGTAAGAGCCCTGTGGCCTCTCTTCTGCAGCGAAGTGTATGCCTCTAGCTGTGGGACTTTGTTGGGGCAAGTTCTGTGCTAAGAGACTCTTCCCCTCTGACTCTGGGCTCCTAGAGTCCTCTGTGCCAAAGGCTAAGCTGTCTTATCACTTCTTATTTCTGCAACAGCTCTGAATTTTGCTGTTTGCTATCAATTGTATCAGAATACAATGCAACATTTCTCTAGTAAGACAGTAAAACAAATAAGAAAACTTTAGGTACATAAGTACAGAACAAGCACAATTCAGCTTCTGAATGATGCTTGAAGACTCTAAGAACTACTGTTAACAAGCAGACAAGGCGCTGTAAGTCATGGGCCACCTCGTGAGGCAGCAGCCACTCTCTGCCAATGCTTTGCTGACAGCCTGGAACTAACTGTGCTGACCACACAGTTGTCCAACAAGACTCATTGTATGATGGTGCTGCAAAAATATTATTTTATACCTGTTTCCTAAAAACCAGTCACACTGACAAACACTCCATATAACTGCCCTCACAAATACCAAACTTGGCTAAATCTCAGAGTAAAAGTTCATCTCTCATTCAGAATGAAGAAACTGAAGATACCTGATTCACCCTGTGAACTGAGCTGCCCAAGGTCCATCTCGGCATGAGGAGTAAACCGCACTTCTAAAGTGGCCACAGGGGCCTCTGTCACCCAGGCAGGAACCACGCTGCAGGGAGCTCCATCAGCCCTTCCAGCAGGTAAGTGAGGGGCCATGGGCTGAGTCTCTGCCCTGCTTCCTTGCAGGACTGCTGCTCCTTCCACTCTCTCTAGCTTCTTGTCTGTACCTTTCTCTGAAAAGCTCTTCTCCGGGCCATATGGGCCAATTTGTTCTTCTGACATACTGGAACTCTGATCACGTCTTGATTCCAAACCAAAATCCACTGCTATCTCCCTGTGCATAGGGAATGCTTGCTGAATTCTGGCTGTGTCACTGTGTGTCAGGTAGTTTTCTTCTGAAGTTCTGTCTTCAGGACATTTAGGTTTCTCCTTAGTGCTATGGTGAGGTTGTGGCTCATCACACACTGACAGCTGTCGCTGGTCACAGCTGTCAGTCTTGCTGTCAGACTGGGACGCAGTGTTTGGTATATGTTGGTTATTCTGTAAATTAAAGTCTGCTAAAGGCTCCATCACATTTTGCGGCGAGTCATACTCAGCTATGTAGGGCTTGATGTCTAGTACTGGTGTGCCATGTATCATGTCAATTCCAGAAAGGTATATAGCTCCACCTATGACATAAAAACATGAAAAATGAAGAACACTGCAAACACTTGGAGAATACAATCACACCCCAGAATCCTCTAACACTGTCTGCTTATGCCTCACTGCGCTTACTCATAATTCTCTCACATAGACCTGGAACCAACACACATCCTTCTTGCTACCTGGTAGCCTATCCTCTTCTCTACCTATCAAACTCCTACTTGATCTTTGAGGCCCTCAAAGTACACCTTTTACAAAGCCTTTCTGGCTCCTCCAGACAAAAGTATTCTTTCCTACAGTCCCCATAGAGAAGCCTGTGCACAAACCTCTGCCAGAGCCCTTTCCCCGTGGTAGGGCAGTGACCAGCTTAGAGTCTTTATCCCTAGACAGCAGGCAGGCCCCTTAACACAGGCTGGGGCCAACTCATCTCTGTATCACTGGTGCTTCTGTTCCAGGGATATAGTAGTCCTCAATATATCTCTGTGGGACCAATGAAGGTTTCTACTGTGGCAAACAGATCCAAAGGTGGCCCTGTGACCCGCACCTCCTGAAGTTCATGTCCTTATATAATCCTCCCCCTTCAGTTGTGACTGGCTTCTAACCAATAGAATATGGCAAAAGAGGTATGATGTCCCTCCAGTGACTATGCTTTTTGTTAGCACTGCTGCTGGCTGGAAGACTCACTCGAGAGACTCTCCTTGAAGGCTTGCGGAAGTAGGCAGGCATGCTGGGAAGCCCACGGAGCAAGGAACTGCAAACAGCCTTTAGACGCTGAGGACAGCCTCCAGTCAACAACCAGCAAGAATCTGGGGCCCCCAGTCCTACTACAATGGCAAGGAAATCAATGTGGCCAACAGTCTAAGTGACTTGAAGCAGATTATTCCACAGTCAAGCCTCCAGATAGGAACTCATCTCAGCTGACAACTTAATTGCAGTCTAGTGAGACCCTAAGCAGATGATGACCTAGTTAAGCTGTGCCCATCCTTCCAACTCACAGATACATAATAATGTTTCAAACACATAACAAATGTGTGTTGTTTAAACTGATGATTCTGTGGTAATTTGTTACACAACAATAGAAATCTAATACATCCATGAAGACTCAAAAGATTAAGCAGCACATAAGTCAGCATTACCAAATACTAAAGACAAGTCTCCAGCTGTCCCACTGGACATATGCTGTCCAGTTCCTGCTACACATAGTCATCTACTAACCTTACTCTTGGAAAATAGGTCAAAAGAGAACAGAAAAACGGCATGCAGTCATATTTGACTTCGTCTCCATTTAAGAAAAATGTAACTAATACAGGACCCTGATTTCTGACACATGCTTATTATGAATGAGCCTTGAACTCTGGAAGGATGATTCCAGACTTGCTAGATGATGAATTACGCCTAATATCTGTAGGAAAAAGAAAGGCACTGTAGCATAAGTTAAAACTTCAAAAGATTTAGTCAGATGACCACCTGGCTGGATGCTATTAGACAGATTATCTAACATTAAAGAGCCCTGGTTTCCTCACCTATGAGGATTGCTACTGTGTCAAACCCACAAAGCCACTGTGAGATAAGGTACGTGAACACTGTTTACTAACTGTAAAGCACTGCACAAACACTAGTCGTCATACAGCTTATATAGTAATGTCTACAGTGCTACTGTGTTTGCCTTTTAACCTTTCTGACTTGACCTGCCCAATTGAAACATTAAGTTCTTTAGGGCAGGGACTTCTACTTTTATCTGATTTGTTTACCACTATAGCTCCAGCACCTAGGACAATGCCTGGCACATAATCAGTGCTAGAAAATATGTGTGGGTTGCATAAATAATCATAAAATCTTCTAGTACTTGCTACCCACGTTGGTTAGCTATTATAAATGATAAAAGTCAAGGTGGATCAGCTACTGAATTTTTCTGGGGAAACTACCTAAGGCCCAGTTGAGTACAATCCAGTGAGAGAGTTCAAGTTCTGGGAGAGAACGAACAAAATAACCGCTCTCATCTATTTAGTGTCCAATAGTTTCAGAACTTTTGTCTTACAAGATTCTCAAAATATTCTGTTGAATCACAGAGGAAGTAGGTCCTTCTCCTTTTCCCACTTCACAACCAGCAGGCTGAAGCCTAGAATGGTCTCCTGACTCCTAGTTTACCTGCCATTTCATCTGCTGCCTGTTAGGTCAGAATGGACTGCTTTTCATAAATGTGTAACTAGATTATATATGAACACACAGTTAAAACTAGTTAGTTTAGAACTTCTACAATCTGACCAATGTTTGTCCTTGTAGTGTGATTCATCCCAGACTCCTGCCACATAGCACAGTTGATATCAGCACAGCAGCCATGATGTCTGTCCATTTCCCCAAGACTGCAAGGAAGGAATGATATACCACCAGTCTATGTGTCTTCCATATGTGCATGTACAATGAGTTATTGTGTGTTAAATTGGAAAGTGTCCATTTAATCATTTTGTATTCACTGCATTCCAAGTCAGAGAAACTGTGGTTACTAATTTAATGATTATGAAATTTTTGTTATTTCTAAATAATTTAATGGTTTTGGATATATGCAATAACATAAACTCTGAGCATCCTATGAGAGTTTATTTCAACATTTTTCAATGCTAACATTCTTTTATTCATTGTATTTTCTTCAATGTCTGGTGGTTCTCAGGAAGTTAACATCATTGGTACTCATCTGAATAAACAGCCAGTGGTGAATGCTGTGTTTATTTTACAAGGCTTTTCTGCGTAAAGAAAAAGGTAAAAGTAGAAATGAAATGGGTTACCTTCTACCTTTTCCAGCTTGGCCAGGGTCAGTCCTATCGCATTGGGACGATGAGGGCTCCTTGTGGAAAAAACTCCAGTCTTTGCACCATTCAGCCTAGGAGGCTGCACCTTTGCCTTACAGCTCAAATGACCATTTTTATGAAAAACAAACAAAATCCTATAAAAAAACAAAACAAAACAAACCACGGAATAAGAAAAGAGCACAAGTTATTTTACCACAATGATCTGATGGGGGAAAAAATGCAATCTTTCACAAATTAACAGAAATCATGTTTTAAATAGTATTAACTTGTAATCTAGCAGGAAGAAAATAGCACCATCCCCCTTCCTTCTCTCCACATCCTTTGCAGCTAACACAACAACTGGCACACAGTAGGAACTTAAGAGATGTTTGTCAAGTGCCCAATGAACAATATTTACTGTCTGCTGTTTGTCAGGTAGTACGGTAAAATAATTTTACACTCACTTCATGCAATCTTCTTAACTATCTTAAATAATATAATTTATCCCCCATTTTTGGGATGAGGAAATTGAAGTTCAGAAATGTTAAATAATTTTACCAGACCTTCCTTTTTTTTTTCATTTGGCATGACCAGACCTTCCTAAGTAAGATACGAAACCAAGAAGCCATGAAGAAAAACTAACAGATTTGAACTCATGAAACCACAACATTTATACTACAAAATGTCAGCCTAAGAGAAAATGTTTGCTACATACATAATGGACCATAGGTTAGTATCTGTGGCACATAAATTGTTCCTACAGATTACCAAGGACAACCCAATATAGGACACTATGCAAAGAACATGAATAAGTAATTCACAAAAAAATGACAAGTAGCTAAGACCCATATGAAAAGATGTTGAGCTTCACTAATAATTAGACATTTCTAAATTTAGAAATTAAGCTAAAAAACCAAAATACTCTTTTTCCCCATCAGGCAAAAATGTAAAACACTGATAACATATTGTGTTGGGAAGGGTGTAAGAAAAAGGCCATTTGCATATATTATTGAAGTATACATTGGTTAATTTCAGAGGATAACTTGGAAGTAGTTCTCTAAAATTCTAAATATGCTTACCTTCTAGTCCAATATATCCACTTCTGACATCCTGTCCATAAAAATACACAAGTGGCCAAGAATGTTTCTAAGGGAGTTTGTCACAGTATTATAACAATATAGCCCTCCATTAACAAGAGTATACATGGTACATCTATATTTTGTAATAATAGACAGCTATTAAAGCAAAAAAAAAAAAAAAAAGGTAAATCTACCGTTATGAAAGCTCTCCATGGTATATACTGTTATGTGAAGAAAACATACTTTTTTTAAAAAAACAAATACTCACTCTGTATGTATACATTTGTTTCTATGTGTATTTGAAAAAGAAAACATTAAAAGGTCTGGCAGAATCTACACCATGCTGTCAACAGTAATAATCTCTGATGAGGGGTTGGGGTTGGGGAGAGAGGAGGAAAATAGGAGGGATAAGGAAAAATCTCTTTATATACTTCTGAACCCATGTTTTACAACTTCTGAACCCATGTTTTACATCATCAATAACTTAAATAATTCAATCAGGGTCATAATACAAACTAGGTCAGAACACACATTTTCTTTCTAATCTAATCTTGTCTCCAAATTAACATGAAAAATAAACTATTTCAGAATAAACACTTAATTTTTAGGTCTTCACCAACAAAAACAGACCGATTTAAACTGCTGATGTTGGGGTGAAGAAGCATGAACACAGACAGAATTTGAAAAGACCACAAACAATGCTAGTATAACACAGGCCCTAATATAGGTAACACTTAAAGTATCCAGATTTCTACAGCGTCTTGTCTTTTAGGAGTATATTTAATTCTACATGAGTCTAGAGCAGGATCTGTAAACTTTTTCTGTAAAAGGTCAGGGAGTAATATTTTAGGATATGTAGGCCAACCAGTCACTATATAGACTATTCAACTCTGCTGCTATAGCACAAAAGCAGCCACAAATAATACATAAACAAATGGACATGACTGTGTTTCCATAAAAATAATTTACCAAAAATGGGCCATAGTTTACGGACCCCTGGTCTAGAGGGCAGAATAATGACCCAGGGGCAGAGTCAAGGAGGTCTGTAATTTCCACTCAACAGAAGGCATTCATCACAATTAGAACCAACTGCAAATGGAAC
Source organism: Theropithecus gelada (assembly GCF_003255815.1). Taxonomy (NCBI): domain Eukaryota; kingdom Metazoa; phylum Chordata; class Mammalia; order Primates; family Cercopithecidae; genus Theropithecus; species Theropithecus gelada. The sequence continues at coordinate 43,120,301 of NC_037683.1, read as the reverse complement.
ATGCCACCTCAGTGGATCCCAAGCTTCCCTGAGGATGTCTAAATGACACAGACAATCATATGCACAAATACAGTACAAAATTCCATACAACAGGCTGGTCCAAAGGTCGTGAGTTATCTCAATCAATTGTTCACAGTCAGTTACAGATTGAACTTTTTGTTCTACTTTTCCCCCCTTCTCACTACTGCACTTGTCTTAAAAAATAAAAAATAAAAAAAATCCACGCAAAAGATGAGAGTTCCAGCCTGGGCAACATGGTGAAACCCCATCTCTACCAAAAATACAAAAAAGAATTAGCCAGGCATGGTGGTGTACACCTGTGGTCCCAGCTACTCAGGAGGCTGAGGTCAGAGGATACCTTGAGCCTGGGAGGCAGAGGTTGCAATGCGCCGCTATCTCACCACTGTACTCCAATCTGGGTGACAGAGATCCCGTCTCAAAAACAAAACAAAACAGAAAGATGACGGTGGTCTGGATGGCAGACTCCAAGGTTGCCTTCAATTGGAGTACTTTATTTGGGGGCAAGTTCTGGCCCAAAATCCTACATCTAACTATAAAATAACTTACCAAACATGAGAAAACTGTTCTAGGCCCATCAGGGAATGTTCAGGATTATTAAAGATGCTCTTTCTAATCCTCAAACAGGCTCGAGAATAGCTACAAATGGATGGCTGTCTTGGAGTACCATTCTTGACCGAGAAACAGGATTCCAAGTAGCCGATTGGCTCAGTTAAAAGATTCCCTACAGGAGAAAATTAGTTAAGAAATTATTAGTCAAAAGGTCAAACCAAGTTGTAAGAAAACATGTTTTCTCTAATGCATTGGTTTCATAGTTTTAAAATATTAGTGTTGTACAACTATAAAAATGATTTTTATAATGTTCATGAATACGTATATTCTCATCATTACACACACACATCATTCCATACATAGTAATATCCCTTTAGATATACTAGAAAGAATAATGGTCCAAGAAAGAATGAAACGAAGGGGGCATTTTCAGAATACCTACTATGACCATAATTAAAATTCTATGCTACCAGTACTAAGTCATGTGACTTTGGCCAGGGCTATGAGGGCTTATTTATTTATTTATTTATTTATTTTACTTTTTTTTTTTTTTTTTTTTGAGATGGAGTCACTCTGTTGCCCAGGCTGGAGTGCAGTGATGCGATCTCGGCTCACTGCAACTTCTGCTTCCCAGATTCAAGCATTTGTCCCGCCACAGCCTCCTCAGTAGCTGGGATTACAGGCACCCGCCACCACACCCAGCTATTTTTTTTTTTTTTTTTGTATTTTTAGTAGAGACAGAGTTTCACCACGTTGGTCAGGCTGGTCTTGAACTCCTGACCTCATGATCCGCCCACCTGGACCTCCCAAAGTGCCGGGATTACAGGCATGAGCCACCATGCTTGGCCTATGAGGGTATTTCTAATAGAGGAGACAGCGTACACAAAAGTGAGAAATGTCATAGCATATCCAGGAAACAAGCTATTTTGATTGGCTGGAGTATGAAATAAGAGGCAGAGAATAATGAAAGATGAGGAAACACTGGGTATATATAAGTAAGGATGTCTTCAATTGAAAGCAACAGAACATATGAAATAAACTAATTTAAGCAATAAAGACAACTTATAAGCTCATAGTGCTAAAATATTTAGAGGCAAGGTAGATTTCAAGTGAGGCTTGGTACAGTAGCCTGCTGCCCCTCTAGAATGTAAGCTCCATGTGGGCAGGAGTTTTTCTGTCTTGTTTATTGCTGCATTTTCACTGTCTAGTACATTGCCTGCAAGGGAGTAGGTACTCAAAAAATTCATGTTGCATGGAAGAAAAGATTATATATGTCTAAGCTGATTAACGTGGAAATTGAAAAAGTAAAAGAATAATATGTATATAATCCCACTTATGGAAATTTGTTATATATTTATTTACCTTCTTAAACATGCACAGGTATGTTTGGAAAGCTATCTGGAAGGATATGCACCAAATGTGTTTTTTGTTTGTTTGTTTTTTTGAGACAGAGTCTCGCTCTGTTGCCCAGACTGGAGAGCAGTGGCATGATCTCGGCTCCCTGCAATCTCCACCTCCCAGGCTCAAGTGACTCTCGTGCCTCAGTCTCCCAAGCACGCACCACCATGCCCATCTAATTGTTTTTTTTGTTGTTGTTGTTTTTTTTTGTAGAGAAGGGGTTTTACCATGTTGGCCAAGCTGGTCTCAAACTCCTTACCTCCAGCAATCTGCCCATCTCGGCCTCTCAAACTGCTGGTATTAAAGGGGTGAGCCACCACACCTGGCCAATATTCACCAATTTTTTTCAACAGTGGTTTATCTGGGTGGTAAGATTTTTAAACTACCTTTAAATTTAACTTTGTAATTTCTATAATATTTGAAATTTTTTCAATAATCACAAATTAGGCCAAGCACGGTGGCTCACGTCTGTAATCCCAACACTTTGGGAAGCTGAAGCGGGCAGATCACCTGAGGTCAGAAGTTTGAGACCAGCCTGGCCAACATGGTGAAACCCCATCTCTACTAAAAGTAAAAAAATTTAAAAAATAATAATAATAATTAGCCAGGCATGGTGGTGCATGCCTGGAGTCCCAGCTACTCAGGAAACTGAGTCAGGAGAATCACTTGACCCTGTGAGGCAGAGGTTGCAGTGAGCCAAGATCACGCCACTGCACTCCAGCCTAGGTGAGTGAGACTCCATCTCAAAAAAAAAAAAAAAAAAAAAAAAAATCAATTTTTTAAATAACATATTTCAAAAGAAAAAAAATGGCCAGACACTATCAATATAAATTTAAAGTCTAAGGTTTCCATGGCTACCACTTTGAATTTATCGATAACTTTTTTATTTTCACATTTCATGAGAGCGTTATCAATTTCTCAAAGTTGATATAAAGGCACTTCAGACTTTCATTTTATTTCCTGCTTCCGTAAATCTACCCTACCAGCATAAGCAGTAAGACTCTAGGTCCGGGGCTGTCCCTCACAGTATCTTTCATTACTCTTCACTTCTAGAAGCTATATTATTTGATACATATATTATATGCAACATACATGTAAGTTATACGGCATGAATAACTGAAATATATATATAATGAAACCCCACGTACACACCACCCACCCCAAAAACTAGAGCATTACCAACGACTTGTGTCTTTTTAGGTTGTTTTCCTCTTATCTCACACCCTTCTTTTCCCTCTGAGATAAACAGAAGCCTGAATTTGGTCTTTATCACTCACTTCCTTTCAAAGTATGATTTTGTTACATGTACATGCATGCCTAAACAGCATTTCATTGATTTTTGTCTTTAAGATCTATAAAAACTGGCACCAAACTGTAAGGTGTCTTCTCAGACTTGCTTTTTCTCTCTCAATATTATGAGGCTAAGATCCATCCATACTCTGTATGTTTTTGGCAACTTTAATTTTTCTCCAAGTATGTTTATAGACATTGTTTTTTGTTTTTTTTGTTATTTTTCTTTTTGATCTTCATCCATGCTTCTGTGGAACAGATATAGCAGACATCTTAAAAATGAAGAAACTGAGGCCAAACGACCTGGTGCATCTTCTTTATGTCTGGAAGATAAATGGCCAAAAAAGACTCCTAACCCAGCCACAAAATTCCTGTGTCTCGTTTTCATTTGTTCAAGAGACATTTTCTGGCTGATACTCTGGGCACACTGCCTATGAGTTAGCCCTGCTCCACCGAGAGAGAGACAGAGAGAGACAGAGAGACAGAGAGAGAGAGAGAGAGGGAGGGAGGGAGGGAGAGAGAAGAAAGAAAAGAAAGAAAAGAAAGAAAGAAAGAGAAAGAAAAGAAAGAAAAAAGAAAAGAAAGCAAAGAAAAGAAAGGAAAGGGAGAGAGAAAAAGGAGAAAAGTAAAGAAAGAAAGAAGAGAGAAAAGAAAAGAAAAAAGAAAAGAAAGGAAAGAAGAAGAGAAAGATGGGAAAGGAAGGAAGAGAGAAACACTATTTTCCAAGTGTCTACAATTGCCAGACATTGTGTTAAGTTTGGAGAAAAGATACAAACCAAGAACTCTTACTACAGTGGAATTAATGGTTGGGGAGACCCTCACACCATACTTCAATATCATGGAAAATGTCCTATCAGCAGTAACGTAATTAAAGTCATCCGCCCTTGACTGTTTGATTTGGGGCCTAGGAATTTATATTATAGCTGATTCATCACTTCACTGAATCAGTCTATGCCTGTTTTTCAGATTACACATATGATATGGCTGCCAATTAGATTTATTTCTATCCTCTTTGTGCATCTCCTTAAGAACATAAGCAAGACAACACTAGATTAGCAACGAACTGAAAGTATACTGAAGAGGTACTTTGTAAGAGTTCTTCTAACTCTGCTACTCTGTTTGGGACCAATCTCAAAATATCAAATATCCATATTCTAATACGTCTGAACTCTTCTGGGACATATTTATATATTCTCTGAATATATATAAATATATATATTATTCTCTGAATATAAATATATATATCCCCAGGAGGCTGGGGATAAGGCTATGAAATACAAATGCTATTTGAAGCAGAGACCTGACACTGTTTGTCCAGGGGAATTCTGGTCTTCTTGCCTATCTCAAAACAACAAAAACCCAAAAGAACAGTAAATACCTACCATTTGGTAAGCACTGTGCTAAGGATTTGGGGGTACAAATAAGAACCAGTTCTCATCCTCAAGGGTTTCCAGTATATTGACAGAGAAGGACAAGTAAATCCACAATTCTAGCTAGGCGCCTTTGCAGGGATAGAGATAAATGAGCACAGGTATACCAAAAACCAGCACAAGAATCTCATGGAAAAGGGGAGAAGTGGTTCCTCAAAGGAGCACGAGAATTAGGACTGGTTTCAGAATGGAGAAAGGATAAAAACAACACAGGGCCACTACACTAGCTCTGTGACCATGGGAAAAACTAGCTTCTCTCTCTGAATCCGTTTTCTCATCTATAAAACAAGGATAATACCTACTTTTGAAAGCTGTAAGAGTACTAATAAAATATGGAAAGCATCCAGTAAAATAGAAAGTGCCCAGCAAAGAGTGCTTTTTAAAGTCCCTGCTCAGGCTTTTTCCTCATTTAAATATTACAACTGTATTAACTGCGTAATAAGTAAAAAGCCAGTAAGTAATCAACGTGGGGTTTTTTTGTATATAGGATTGTCTACATATCTTGCTCTGAAAATAAGTTCAGGTCCTTTTCCTTTCTGCCTGGACTATGAAATTACCCTTCTTAGGCTTTCTGTTTCCACTGCAAGTTCTTCCCCTTCTCAAAATACTCTAGACCAATCCTCAACAATCCTAGAGTTTCTCGTGTTATGCTAACTCTTTAAACTTTTCATGGTCTCTACTGCTAACAGACTTTGTACTTCTTAGCCTGGCACTCAAGGTTCTTCACAATCAGAACCCAAAGGTTCTCACCTCCCTGTTCCATCTAACACTTTAGACTTCTAGCTCCCCAAACCTATACTGTGTAGACTTCTGAGCCCTGGCTGCTGCGTTTTCCTTCCTGTCAAAATATTAGACCTGTTATCTTGCAGTGTGCAACAATTTTTTTTAAAATAAGCACATTTGACCAGGTAATAGCATTTCCAAGAAATTTAACAAAGTTCAAACTTTAGAATGCACACAAACATTTCGGCTTCAAGAGCTTTCTTTTAGAACAATGCAAACTGACAATAACCTAAATGCTCAGTAACAGGAAGCTGGTTACACGAATTAGAGTACATCTCTAAAACAAAGCGTTATGCTGGTTGCAGTGGCTCACGCCTGTAATCCCAAAACTTTGGGAGGCTGAGGCAGGTGGATTGCTTTTAAGCCCAGGAGTTCGAGACCAGCCTGGGCAACATGGTGGGAGCTTGCCTCTACAAAAATTAATAATAACAAAACAAAGTGTTAAAATTAACATTAATTGCCCTGTTAAGTTTTTTTTTTAATTCTTTTAAAGTTACTAAACAGTAAGGTCGTATAGTATCTCACTTTTCAAGTGTGTATGCAAAGAAACAAGTATGGAAGGTAGACACCAAGATATTGACAATGGCTTTCTCTGGCAGGCTATTTTACTTCTCTTCCATTCGCTTTCTAGTTTCTAAAGCTAAAATATTTCTCTATGAAAACGTGTGAGTAAACAGAAACAAATTCATGCCTTTCTAGGCCCAATTTAAAACTATTTTCTCCGACCGAAATTTTCCCCTTCTCTCTCCTCGTTCCTACAGCGCAGGATGCCTCTCTCCTATGGCATTTACTAATTCCTAACCCGCCTACCACCACCCCCCATACACTATGGCAACGAAACCCCTGAGAGAAAAGCCGCTACGCTACACTTAGCTGCTCCAGCTACTGAGCCAAGACTAGGCGGACAGTGCAAGCCTTGTAACAAAGCCGAACAACCCCGATGACGTCATCCCACTCGCCGAAGTACATCACGTGGTCGCCGCAGCACATGACCCGTGCCTTCGCCGTAGGTAGGAGAATGACGCACGTCAGTTCCAGATCTTGCGTTTCACACCCCGCTTGGCAACGAAGACCTCTCCAGAGTGTCGCACTGCCAGTCTCTTGGAAGTTACCTGTCTCCAGAGCCGGCTTCACGCAGCCGCACGGGGTCGCTGTAGGCCGACGACCCGGCTCCTCCAAGCCGCGCATGGCTACTGGTTGCTGAGGTGCTTACTCGACGCATCCAACCTTCCGCTTCCGCGCTCCATGCCTGACGCATGCGCAGTAGCCTCGCCGGCGGGGTCCCGCGAGCCCAGGAGAGTGCGCGCGCGCGCAGTGTGGCGCTGAGGGACGTTTGGAGGTCTCCATGGGGCGTCGAACCCCTATCCGGGGCGTGTTCCTTTCCGGGACCCCAATCTCGTTTATCTTAGACAGAGCTGCTGCAGTTGCCCGCCCTCCCAGGGCAGGCTGCGTCTCCGGGTTCCCGCGCTTTCTGAGAGGCAACACACCTCGATGAAGAACTCGCAACTATGTCTCTCTCGAAACTATTAAGCAACCTACACGTCCAGTATGACCCTAATTTTTAAAGGATGTGTATATGTAATTACCACAGAGCGGAAGGCCTGGACGTTAAGAAATGTTAAGAATTCTCCTCTAGCGCCTGTGGTCCCAGCTACCCCGGAGATTGAGGCGAGAGAATCGCTTGAGCCCAGGAGTTTGAGGCTGCACTCCAGCGTGGGTGACAGAGCGAGACCGTGTATCTAAAAAAAGAAAAAAAAATTCTCTTTGGGTGGTGGGAAAACAGATGTGATTATCCTTTTTATGCCTCAATTTTTCCATAATAGAAGTTATGCTTTGTCAGAAACAACCCCAAATAAGTCTTATTTCAAGTGTGGCGAATATTATAAAGGAGCCCTACTATGTGCTAGGGGTTAAGGAGTGGGAACTGTTTCTTGTGCTCCACACCTTACCAGAACTGAAGAGAGAATGGAATTGTAAGAGTCAACATGCCATGTACATTGTGGGGATTATTGTCTTTTCTGGACAGTTCTGAGAAGCTAAGAGCTAATATGAATAATTTTTTAATCCAATGCAATGACCAGTTGTCCTTGCAATGATAGCCTATCTTTTACCCACTTGTAATGCTGTCTCTCACCTATAGCTAGTTTCTATGTACATAATTCTCTTTATGGGAGAAAATTTTTAATCTTTTATCTTTTTATCTGTTAACATCTGCAGTATAAAATATTCAAAAGCATATGAGTCCACAGATTGAAAAGCCTAACAACTATGAAAAGATGTTTCCATGTCTGTCCATTTGTCATTGATTTCTAGTAGAAAATAACCAGCAGTAGGAGCCAAATAATTAAAGATTGTAGTTTAAAAAATGAAATAAAACTGATCAAATGCATATAGTGTCTTTTGGCAGGTCATTTTTACATGACAACTTGGAAAAGGCTGCCATTTTTTTTTTTTTAGGAGGAACAGTTCTGTGCAGCTGGAGAGAAGTTTGAAAACCAGTGTGTGTGTATGTGTGTAAAATTGGGCCGGAATTACTGCACTTGCCACTAGATGGTGATGTTGCTGAAAATGATAGTCCCGCTTAATTTGTGGAAAGAGTAGACTTGAAGAGAGATACTTGCCCGCCTGGAGGGCATGGTAGATGTTGATAATCACACACAAAAAATATGTAATTATTAAGTGTGACAAGTACTGAAATGCAAAGCTGATTTGAATATACTAGTGAAATAGATTGATACCTCTTTTAAAGGTAAAATGTCTCTTGACTGAAAACAGGAACTTAAATATGCAGCACATTTATTAGTCTATGATTTGAAGTTCTTATTATCTTGTCTGGAATTGTATGTGATTATTTGCAGTTTGTAAGACTTAATCTCTCCTCCAGAGGTAAGACCTAGAAATCTGCCTTAAAGAAATGACCTAAATAATTATGTGGTCTTCAGCTTGTACTTTGAGAAGCACTTCTCAGTAGGGTGATTCTTAACCTCTCATTTGGGTGAAGGACCCCTTTGAGAATCAATTAAAGCTTTGAACCATCTCACACATCATTTTGGATATAATATCATAGGGTTCATGGATTTCTAAGAATCTGAGAGGAGGGCAGCACAAAGTCAAGCTAGGATTCTTGCAAAAGTTTAATTCTATCACCTCAAGGTTCTAAGCCAAGAACGCCAGAAGAATTTTAGATGCATACTGATGTTTGAACAAGAATGGTGAGAAGGCAGAAGTTGTGTGTGAATACAGAAGTGATTTAAGAGGGCAAGCAGAAAGGGTCCTGAGAGGTGGAGAGAGGAATTCTGCTTCCTCTAATGTATTGCATTCCTCTTTCCCTCTACTCCCCCATCTCATTTTTGTGCTGCTGTACACTGTACATATGCAAATCTCTTAAGGTCCATCTTAATGCAACACTCTTAGAACTTGAGACTTCAGTTTACTTTTTTTTTTCCTCTAATTTTGGCCCACTCTGGCAGGTGAAATTGAGAAGCACATTCCAAAGAAGAAACAAAAAGCACTGAGGAAGTCAGATGTGACTTTGGGTGAGTACCTTCCCTCTATGATGTTATTCCCTCATATTTAAATGGGGGTGATAATCACCGCCTGGCCTATTTCACATACTTTTGTACAGATCAGATAAAGTAGTTTATGTGAAAGTATAAATCTTGAAGTGTCATTGAGAGGTAAGAAACTATTACATGGTTGTGGCCGGACGCAGTGGCTCACGCCTGTAATCCCAGCACTTTGGGAGGCCGAGGAGGGCGGATCACGAGGTCGGGAGATGGAGACCATCCTGGCTAACACGGTGAAACCCCGTCTACTAAAAATACAAAAACAAATTAGCTGAGCGTGATGGCGGGCGCCTGTCGTCCCAGCTAGTCGGGAGGCTGAGGCAGGAGAATGGCGTGAACCCAGGAGGCGGAGCTTGCCATGAGCCAAGATGGCGCCACTGCACTCCAACCTGGGCAAGACAGCCAGACTCCATCTCAAAAAAAAAATAAATAAACTATTTTGTGGTTGTGCTGCCCTCAGTATGTTGTGTAATAAATATAATGGGGGTATGAATCATTGTACAATGAATATATCCTGATGGTAAAAAATTTAACGTACACACAAAAGGGAGTAGGCAGATAGGATGGAAACAATATTGTAACATCCCACTGTAGCAGTGGTTCTCAACCCTAGCTCCACTTTAGAATTGTTGGGAGAGCTTTTTAAAAAAAAGCTCTGGATTGGACCCTGAAGCCAACAAAGGACATTAGTGGAAAAACTCATGAAAACGGAATGTCTGTAGTTAATGAGTGTAACTATCCTGATTTCTTAGTTTTGACAAATTGCCCATGGTTATGTAAGACGTTAACATTGGTGTAAACTGGGAAAAAGGTATATAGTAACTTTTGTACTATCATGACAACTTTTCTGTAATTCTAAAATTATTCCTCCAAAAACTATTATTTGAAGCATAAAACAATTAAAAAATAAATATACCTATGCCTGTATGTCACCTAGATGGGGGAATCTGAATCCCTGGGGGAGAAGTCTGGACATATATATATTTTCGAAACCTTCCCAGGCGAGTCTAATGTACCAGGAGAGTTGAGAGAACCATTGCTCTCTCATGTTCATTATACCATGAATGCCTGAGGGACTGGGACCCTGTCTTGTTCTTTGATGTAGCTAGTACCTAGCACAGTGCCTATATGGAAAGCTTGTGCAAGTGTGTTCTTGCTGAATGAACCTTTATTTGCAAACATTTCCTTAGTCTTCTGTAATAACAGAAGGAAAACTGAAAACAAAAAATACCAGGGTAGATTTTCAGACATCTTCCCATCCAGAAGAGTTTCTATTCCTGCCCCGGTCTCTTGTCGTTTTCAGTTAATCTTTGCCATTATCACCATATTTATCATATTCCTACAATACTAAAATTGCCATTCTGTTGTTCAAAAATCTTACTTCATTCCCCATTATTTAACAAGTGATATATTTCTTGGTTAGGTATGCAAAATTCTCTGTGCTCTACTAATATGAGCTTTTTAGCATGCAAAGCCTACTGCTATTTCATATGGTCTCTATATTAACTGTAGTTTGCCTGCAGTTTTGAACATGTTTTGAACTCACCGTTCTCTTTGTCACATACAATAATGCTGCTTTCCACATCTATGCAAATCATTTCCATCTTTCAAGGCTTCATGCCTGTGTAATTTTTTCAGGTCACTCCAGCAAAAAGTGAGCATTCTCTGTTTGTATCTACCATTCAAATGGCACCAGCACTTACTATTTTCTTTTGTAATTATTTGCTTTCTGTTTTATTTCCCCATGAAACCAAATTAACCCCACCGTGGGGTGTTATATATGTCTTCTAACCTCCACAGTTCTTAACATGATGTCATCCACACAGTTAAGCATGTAATAATGATTTAATGTACATTTTGCACAAATGCAATATTTAAAAAGTAAAAATAGAAAATCAAATTTCAAATACAAAAGTAAACTACATTCATCACTCCAAAATATCTTTTAAGGAGAATTGTTAAAACTAACCAAAAGAGCCAACTAAAGCCTGAATAAAAATTTGATGCTACTGTTTCATTAGTAATGAACAGCATTTACAAGAAAACTATACACTCCCCAAAGTGTAAGTGTTCAGTCTTAGTCACTTATCTGCTCTTAAGACTTAAATAAATGTTCTTGGGGGGAAAACCAATTATCCAGTCCTCCCCGCTTCCTTATTTGTCTCTTCCCACCACTATCCTCTCCCAGACATATACACACATACACACACACATTCACACACACTCTAGCATGATATTGTCTATGTGGCAGAGCCTTAAAAAATGTTATTTCTTTCAGATATGGTCTACAAGTAGAAAAAATAATATTAATGAGCATTGTCAAAAGTTTTACAATATTTTGAGAAAATCACGCATAAACTGTTAAGCTCTATGTTCCATTGGACCCCAACTTTATGGTTGAGCATTGTTAAAACAAAACATAACTATAGACATCATTTTCTGGATGAATCTCGTTCAGAATTGCTGGTATTTCTGGCTCTTCTTTGGGTTTTTCTTTTGTTTCTGTAAAATCAAATAAAATGAAAAAATAGGTTCAATAAATTGTATTGGGACAATTGACTAACCATTTGGAGGGAGAAAAACTGCTTCACAACATACACAACAACAAACCACAGATGGAGTAAATATTTAAATATTTAAATACCATAAAGTTATAGAAATAATAGTGTTTTTAGTAATCTCAGGATTCTAAGCAGAACACAGAGACCAGGAACTGTAAAGGAAAAGACTAGCAGGTTTGAATATCTAAAAATTAAAATTATATATGGCAAAAACCACTATGAACAAAGTTAAACGAAATCAAAGACAACTGGAAAAATATTTGCAACATATACATAGTAAAAACCATTATTTAAAGAGATTTTTTAATCAGAAAAAGATAGAAATCAAAGATGTTGAATGGGACAAGGATTCAAACAGGCAATTCTTTAAAAATTATATTTATAATGATTCTGAAAAGTTGTCTAGTAACATTAATTATAAAAGGGGGTGATTAAGACGGTTAGGTGAGTTTTATTTTTTAACCTATCGCTTCTTGGCCTTTTGGCTAAGATCAAGTGTATTTTTTAACCTAGCAGACAGGCAAGGATTTTTAAAATGTCATAATGTACAGTGCTGACAAGGGTGTGGGGAAAAGGCACCTGTCTTGTGTGAATCACTACCATGTTTCTGGAGGCTAGTCTGACTGACTGTATATTCAGACTTTAAATGTGGGTACCCTTTGGCCCAACAATTCAATTTCTAGGGATTGATTCAAAGGAAATAATCAGACAAACTTAAGCCTCCAGTGCCTCCATTTCCTTATATTTAAAATGGGAGTATTATTTATCCAGTAGAGCTTTTGACATTGAATAAAGTAAACCATATAAAATATATAATATGGTGTTGGGCACGTAGAAAAGTACCTGATAAGTGTTAACTAAATAAATGTTATTCCCAATGATGTTCATTGAACATTGTTGTAATAGTAAAACTTGGCAGTAAACTGAGTGTTCATCCTCATAGAGACTGGTTGAATAAATTATTGCACATACATATAGCATAGTACTATGCAGTTGCTACAAAAGACATCATAAAGATGGCTCCAATACATATTGTAAATGAAACCAAAAACAAGTTACAGAATAGGATGAGTACTGTCTCATTTGTTGAAACAGAACAACCTTAACATTGGAAACTGGAGATAGAAGATGGTATTAAAGGAGACTTTTACTTGATATTCACTTACATATTGCTTTATTACAATGAACACTTACTACTTTATAATCAGCAAAAATAGATATTGCCATTTAGTTGGTCAAACAAAGCCAAAAATAAAATGAGCATTAATTAATTGACCATATCGATCTTGCTGGGTTTAGAATGAAGCAGTTAGGAATCAGGACACTGTGTTGGTTAGAGCTGCTTCTCCAGCAGGGTACTTTGTCAGTGAACGTACTGCTTCACATGCCTACTTTTTACTGCAATGTATTTCTTTAAAGTAGTTCTTCAAAACTGGTATTACTTGGAAACCAGCTAGCCCTATGTTTTTGTTGCACTCATTTTTTAGGATAAAGAGCAAATAAACTACTGAAGGGATTTCTTTAGAAATCCCTTTCCTGGGGATAACTATGGTCTGATAGACTCCAGTCCATTTCTTACACTGTCTACAGTATTGTACGAAGAGAAGTGAAGTTCTCAGTTATGTCTCTGAGGCAAGTGAATTAAAGAACGGTTGCATTATTTTCAAATTGCTATACTTAGAAAAAAGTTTTTCAGGAACAAATCTTGAAATAGAAACGGTTTCCGGTAAACCTGAAATCCTACAGGAATGAGTTCCCTAGTAACAGCTTTGTATTTTACAGCTTTGTAAAATATACAGCTGTATGTTTTACAGCTTTGTATCTCCCTTGGTACTTTGTACTATGAATTTACCTGCCTTCCATTTATCAGGCAAATTAAATTTTCTAGAAAAAGTTCATTCATCAAGCTTTCTTGTTAATGTAGACTTAATTGTTTTTTAAAATATTTTGCAATAATTCACCCTATACTGGGTTCATTTCACTGACTATAGCATCTCATAATGGATGAATAGTATGAATAAGTACTACTGTACATGCTTACATTTTAATTTTTTAACTCTTTGAAATATGCCAAGACATACATTGGTTGCATGAACATATTGTTTACTTAAAACTAGTCAATAAAATTAATAGTATCCATTGACATAACTGAGAATAACCCAGGATTGTCAGAGAAGGTTGTAAATCACTACTCCGGGGGAGATATACCTACCTTGGTGCTATAAACAGCCCTTACCTTGAGGAAAAGTATAAACATCTTTAGCATCTTCCTGGTGTGCTTTAGGATCCTGGCCTTGGGGCCCACCTGTTTCTTGGTATGGTTCTGGAAAGCATTCTTTAGGCACATCCTTATTTTTATAGGTCTTAGTGGAGAGGTCTTCAGGCCCCGGGGTTTCTTGGTATATTTCAGGTGAATATTCTTCAAGCTGGGGTGTTTCTTGGTATATTTCAGGTGAATATTCTTCAAGCCCAGGTATTTCTTGATACGTTTCAGGTGAATACTTTTCAGACCCAGGTGTTTCTTGGTTTATTTCAGTTGAATAGTCTTCAGAATGAGGTGTTTCTTGGATTGTTTTATGAGAGGGAGCTTTAGGCACAATAATTTCTTTATGTGTTTTATGAGGAAGGTGTTTAGGTTCAACTGATTCTTGGTGTGTTTTTGTGGAAAGGTCTTTAGGCTCGGCTATTTCTTGTGTTTTAGGAAAAAAGCCTTCTGCCTCAGCTTTTCCTTGATCTGTTTCATTGTATTCCTCTGGTTCTGCTGGGTTTTGGTCTGTGTCAAGAATATAGCCTTTAGGCACATCTGGTTTGGGGTACGCTTGAAGGGAGCATCCTGCCAGATCAGCTGTGTCTTCAGATGTTGGACAAGGGAGGACTTTGGGTACAGCAGCTTCTTGGCACATTTTAGGAGACAGATCTTCTCGTTTAGCCATATCTTGGTACATTTTGAAAGGATGGTCTTGAATTACAGCTATTACTTGGCATGCATTAGGAGAGTTGTCTTCAGTTTCCACCATGTCTTGGCATATTTTGGAAGAATTGTCTTGAAGTACAGATATTTCTTGGTACATTTTAGGAGAGAGGTCTTCAGGTTCAGCCACATGTTGGCATGTTTCAGAAGAATGGTTTTGTACTGCTATTTCTTGGTACTTGGAAGAATTCTCCTGATGTATAATACTTTCTTCACATATTTCAGAAAAGTGTTCCTCAGGCACAACTTTTTGCGGGGAGGCTACTGAAGGAAATACTTTGGTTATGCTCCCTAGTGGCTCAGTTTTTTTCTCTGTAGGTGCCAGTACTTTCTCCACTATTTCCTTTTCTATCTGTGACTGAGGCTCCACCTTCAATTGTGTATTTTGTTGTCTCTTTCTGCCTCTTTGATTTCCTTTTCCTGTTCTCTGCTGCTTGCGTTTTTTCTGTTCTCTGCAGAAAGAACAGAATTAGTGTCAGCAATGGTGCTACAGAATTCAAATAAATGCTTGTAATAACAGTGCCAGGTCCCCTACTGCCTCATTGCACAAGGATCATGAACTCATCACTTAATCTCTCTGGGCCTCAATCTCCTTGTTTGTAAAATGAAGGAGCAGCTCTAGGTGTTCTCAGTTCTTAGGAGAGGGAATGTTTCTCCAGGACTTCTTGGCATTGATACCTTGCTTACCAGGAGCCTTCTTGGTGAGGGTAGTGGATGCGCGCATGTGTATGAACGCGCGTTTGTGTGTGTGTGTTACAGCATATTCTTAAAGTTTAGTTATGGAAAATAAATAATTCCCATTACAAATTAATAGAGTGGCATTCTGGTTTATACACTAGTCTCTTTGCATTTAGTCTATGTGTGTTACTTCCCTACGCCTGAGTAAACTCATACAAACCAAGTTTCTAGACCTGCAATCCAGGCACGGCTCCTCATCTGTGCAGGCTGCAGGTGGAGGCTATATATTGCTTGATTATCAAATACATTGTTTTGTGTAAAGAATTCTAAGTTGCTACAGTATCTCTCAAATGAGATATATTGTAAGTGGGTCAAAGGCTGCAAAAACACTTCTTGAAGTTAAGAAACCTGGTAGATAGGCATGAGTGGCCATATTATACTTAATCCTAATTAACAAATTAAAGATCTAGAAGATGAAAGGATATGCATGGAAATTGCAGCCAGTGACAAATTGTTAGGCACTGCAAATATAACCAAATACAGATGGCTAATACAGATGGGCTGGGGGCTGGGGAAAGTACTATAAATAAGCATTTCATCATTTTTCTAAATCTACTGAAATTCTGTTTCATGCTACCCGCTCTATGGAGCCTTCTCTAACAGACTATAGGACTAAAATGTTCTCCCAGCTTAGCTCTCCTATAGGACTTACTGTGAGTACCATGCTAAAGACTAGGAATGCAGGCTGCCTCATACTGTAGTTATTTCTGAAGAAACTGTATTTCTTTTAGTAAACATTTTAGACATTCTTTGGAGATAAAAACCAGAGTTTTTTTGTATCTTTACAGTGCCCATCGTTCCTTGCATATTTAAAAAAAGTATGCCCTGTTCCATTTTTTTGTATATATTTGAAATTTCCATTGTAAATAAGTGTTTTTAAAAGATTACCTCACCAAACACAGTTTGAAGTCAATATCAAAAAAGCATATATGTTCACTTCTAATATGAGGCTATAGAAAAAAGAAAAAAAAGATACAGATGTAACAGAACAGTCTAAAATAATATTGAAAATTATATTTAAAAAAGGAAATCTAGGTCAGGCATGGTGGCTCACGCCTTAATCCTTGGGAGGCCAAGGCGGGTGGATCACGAGGTCAGGAGTTCAAGACCAGCGTGGCCAACATAGTGAAACCCCGTCTCTACTAAAAATACAAAAATTAGCCAGGCATGGTGATACGCATGTGTAATCCTAGCTACTTGGGAGGCTGAGGAAAGAGGATCGCTTGAAACCAGGAGGTGGAGGTTGCAGTGAGCTGAGACTGTGCCACTGTGCTCCAGCCTGGGTGACAGAGTGAGACTCCATCTCAAAAACAAAAACAAAAATGGCCGGGCGCAGTAGCTCACACCTGTAATCCCAGCACTTTGGGAGGCCAAGGTGGGCAGATCACGAGGTCACGAGATCGAGACCATCCTGGCTAACACGGTGAAACCCCGCCTCTACTAAAAATACAAAAAATTAGCCGGGCGTGGTGGCGGGCGCCTGTAGTCCCAGCTACTCGGGAGGCTGAGGCAGGAGAATGGCGTGAACCTGGGACATGGAGCTTGCAGTGAGTCAAAATCGCACCATTGCACTCCAGCCTGGGCGACAGAGCAAGACTCCATCTCAAAATAAATAAATAAATAAATAAATAAAATAAAAAGGAAATCTAAAGATGACGGTTATGGCACCTCAGCATTTTGAACTATTACTACAAGTAACCAAGGTGACAAGATAAATTATAAAATTCTTATAAATGTTTTGAAAAAGATATTAATAGTATACCCAAATTCCTTAGGAAACACATATTTTTTCCTAGATATTAAATGTGAAATAATTCATTATTTAGGTATCTATGTGAGGAGATCTGAGTAATATAATAGTCCATGTCTTCCCTGGTAGTTTTTCAAAAAATACAAAAAATACCTATGTGGCATAAACTTTAGTCTGTAGTCTCTCATGATTGTAGGCAAGTCACTTAACCTCTACATGCCTTGGTTTCCTTGTAGGTGAAATAAGGTAAATAATATCTGCCCAATTTCATGTGGTGGTTATAAGAATTGTATATAATGACTTACATGAATTAATTATTCAAATATAAATTAGGACTCTAATATGAATATAGGAAACTCTTATAGTGCTTGTGTATGTCAGGCACTGTTTAAATAATTTAGTTATTTTGTTATCTCATATAATCTTCACATCAGTCTATGAAGTAGATAGTATTATTTTCACTTTGCAAATGACAAAACTGAAACACAGAGATGTTGAGTAACTTGCCCAACACTTGTATTTGATAATCAAGCCATATACATTATCCACCTGCAGGCTGCACAGATGAGCCGTGCCTGGATCGCAGGTCTAGAAACCCTGAGTATGAGTTTACTCAGGGGTAGTGAAGTAACACACACAGACTAAATGCAAAGAGACTAGTGTATAAACCAGAGTGCCAATCTATTAATTTATAATGAGAATTCTTTCTTTTCCATAATATTTCCAAGGGTTCTGGCTACGAAGTAGGGGAACCAGGCTACAAATCTAGTCATTGTGGCTTTAACAGCCTGGCTCATAACCATGCGCTCTGCTGCCTCTCTCTGAAACTAATAAAATTGCACTGTATGGTATGTTGTAGTGAGAAAAGAGGGCGCAGGCCTCAGCATTATAGAGATGTATCACCAGAGCAAGTCCAGCCAGCTGCCAAGAGGCTCACCAAGGTGTTATCCATTTGAGTGAATACCCTCAGCCCAGCAAGCCCAGAAACCTGACACTGTTAGCACACTGAGACTACTTCCATTTATCAGGGGCAGAGCTCATCAAGCAGATTTAAGGAGACTTACATATAAACCTAAAGACCAATTTTTAAATGAACAGAAATACAAAGTCACATAGTAGAAAATACCTGGGCTGGCCAGGCACAGTGACTCATGCCTGTAATCCCAGCACTTTGGGAGGCCAAGGTGAGCGAATCACTTGAGGCCAGGAGTTCCAGACCAGCCTAGCCATCATGGTGAAACCCCAGCTCTACTAAAAATACAAAAACTAGCTGGGCATGGTGGCCGGTGCCTGTATTCCCAGCTACTTGGGAGGCTGAGGCACAAGAATCACTTGAACCAGGGAGGCAGAGGTTGCAGTGAGCCGAGATCTCGCCACTGTACTCCAGCCTGGGCAGCAGAGTGAGACTCTGTCTCAAAACGAATGAATGAATGAATAAAAGAGAGAGAAAAAAGAAAAGGAAAGGGGAGGGGAGAGGAGAGGATGGGTGAGGGGTGGGGATGGGGAGAGAAGGGGGAGGGGGTGGGGGCAGGGGAGGAGAGAGGAAGGGAGGGGAGGAGAGGAGAGTACCTGGGCTCTGGGCTCGCAAACAAATGCACTGTCTCTGTAGGTAAGTACTTGGGAAGCCAGATAATGATTGGAAGATTGCTTAGTGGGTATGGAATTTGGGAGCTAATTGGATAATCTTCAATAGACCTGCCACAGGACCCCAGTACAAATATTTCTACTGTAAAATAATACACCTGTTCCTAAAAATCCTCACTTTCTGCAAAATTATCCTCTATAAAGTTACAGTGGTTATGGAGGTGGGGCAAATAGGCTTGGGACAAATGATTCAAAGCTTTTGCAACATTTTAACACTAACTAAAACAGTAATTGGTACCAGGAGAGAGAACTTGCTTGGTCCATACAAGTAGTTTACTGTGGCTGGAGGCTGCCTCAGGGGATAGTAAATACAAATATAGTGTAATTGTAGGCTTAAAGCTGCTGAGACCTGAGCTCTGAGCCAGCGGGGTTGCCATTAAGTTGGGCACAGGAGAGAAGTGCAAGCTGCCACTTGGTGGAGAGCTGCGCAAGGCTGGTGTTGTGCCTATCTGGGGAAGGAACCCTGCATGCCGGCTGAAAAGAATCCTGCCTATACAACAGCCAGGCTGAAGGCTTTTTTTTCCCAACTGAAGGCTTTAATTCTCTTCCCACTATTCTGGCTTCTTTTGACTAGGAAAAAATCATGAACCGACACAGCTCCCACATTATACTGACATTGTTCTCCTATTTATCAATCATATGTGAACTTGGTGTTATAGAAACATCTGTTGTAGCAGAACAGACAGTGCTCCATAGTGGGGTTTGGGGGTTTAGAAAATGCCCTTCATTAGGAAAAGTGCTTTGCTTAAATTAGTGGTTCTCAACTGGGGGTGATTTTGCCTGTCTCCCGCCAACCCCACCCCAGAAGACCTTTGACAATGTTTGGAGACATTTTGTTGTCACAGCTGGGGTGGAAGGTGCTATTGGCATCTAGAGGCCAGAAAATGCTACAAAACATCTGCAGTGCACAAGACAGCCCCGGACTGAGAACAAGAAGTTCTCCTGCCCCCAGTGTCAGCAATGCCAAGGTGGAGACACTTTGGCTTAGATGGATGCTGCACTTTTGGCTCTTTGGGCTCCCCTTCCAAGCAAGCAAGTCCCCAGTTGTCACAATCATATTTGAAATGGATGCAATTAGATGCCGCCTAATTTACAATCATGTTCTTGTACCCCTTTCCTGCATACAGGTGAACATACAGGTTATCTAAACTCTTTGTCACTCATTTACAGGGAATGTTTTGGCTCACTCCATGGAGAGTTAATCACACTCATTCAGTAAATATTTAGCTAACAGAAAGCTTGGAGAACAATCTTGGAGGCTTCTTCAATGATGCTTCCCACTCCCAACAGGGTGCTTCTATGTTTATATTACCACAGGAGCTAAACGCCAAGCTTCTCTACAATATAATTTGGTTGCTCAGTGCTTTAATTAAAAGAGACCAGGGAAAAAATTATGTTCCCACCATGTTACCAGCTGTGTGTGTGACTTTCGGCAAGAGATTTAATTCACTGGAGTCTTAGTCTCTGTTTTTCTGTAAAATAGGGACAACCATGCGTGATTTACAGGATTGTTGGAAAGATAAAATACAGTGTGTAAAGTGCACAGCACTACTTGATGCATAACATCCTCAATAAATGTATCAGTTCCCTTTCTCTTGTGGTGCTACCATACCCAAATAGCCATTGTGACGTTTCCTTTTCTTGCACTTCAGCTTTTCTTTTTCTAAGTCGTTCTCTGTTTCTCAAACTCCAGGTTCCAATGACTTCTGTAATAAAATGAAAGTTATTAGAGAAAGTGATGAACCATGGTGTTTATCAGCAAAAGTCCTGTAGCCAAGTGGCAGAATCTCTATGCTAGGTTTTTCTCCTAGCTTTTTGAGGACAAGGACTGCATCTCATTTGTCTTTGTATCTCCAGAAAAAGCCTGAAAGCAGACATTCAGCAAATGTTTTTGAATGAGAAGGTCAGAGACCTACTCATACATAGTATTTGTACGTAAGTGTGCTACCAACCTATTAATTTCTTCAAAATAATTTTATATATTGTACAAATAATGAAAAAAGCAGCCATATTTTGCTGTCTTTAACATGATAATGTGTTTTCCTTTTATTCCTCACTTCTATCCAGTGCTTATATTACACAAAGTTGTAAGAATAGCATAGCACAATTTTATCCTTTTATTAACCTAGCATTATATTAGAACTATTTTCCATGATGTAGTCTTCATAATGATAATTTTAATGACAATATGATACATAGTCTGGTTAATGTACTCTCATTTACCCAGTCATTCCTCTTGGATTGAGCATTTAGGTTGTTGCTAGTTATCTTTGCCTTGTATATCAAATTATAATAAGCATATTCATTGCATATAGGTTTTCTTTTGGATTTCTTCCTTAGAATGGTGTTTCTTCAAGTTCTTTGGAAAATTAAGAGTTTGATCAAAAAAGTTTTTGCTGCCATCTAAGGTTGAGAAAAACTAATGAGTCTTTGATGTAGAGCTTCCTAGAGCCTGTGAAGTGATACGAATCCACACTGGGACCTCTAAAGAATACAGCATGCCCCTTGAACAATGGTTCCTCTTGTTCTTGGGATAAGGGTTATTTATAGTGAAAAATTCTACCTTTATTTTTACTAACCTCTAATTAAAATTGACAGTTCCTTCAATTATGAATGTAGGTAACAAACCACAGTAGTTTTGGCAGTATATGACTTTTTTTCAACTTTTATTTTAAGTTTAGGGGTATATGTGCAGGATATGCAGGTTTGCTACATAGGTATACACGTGCCATGGTGGTTTGCTGCACAGATCATCCCATCACCTAGGTATTAAGCCCAGCATCCATTATCTATTCTTCCTGATGCTCTCCCTCCCCCTCAGCATATGACTTTGTCCCTGTAAAGAAATCACACATTTTTATATCACATTATACTTGTTGCAGATACCTTAAAATATTACCTACAGGCTATGATTTGACTTGATACTATTATTAGACCCACCACTGGATATTGTAATCTATAAATAATCATATATATTACTATATCACAATTTTTTATTTTGATATTTGTATCTTAATATAGTTATTTCCTTTGTAATCTTATATATTTAATTTTATGCCTTTAAAACTTTTCTTCAAAGAAGGAGTCTCTGGGTTCATCAGAATGCCAAAGAGATCCATGTAGCAAAAAAAAATTTTAAACAATGTCTTAGGGTATCTCAAGGACTAAGGTTCCACAAAACATTTTGAGAAATGCTGCTTTAGGATCGATCCAAGGGCTGAGATTAGTGAGTCAAAAGAATAAGCAGTATTATAGCTCTCACCGCTTATTGCCAGATCTCTTTCCAAAAGTTAGACGAAATTTGTGCTACCATAGTTTTACCACAACCATCTAATGAAATTATTGGATGAACTACCCGATGAAACTATTGGGTAGTTTCATTAGCTTTCATTTAAGTATATTTCCTTTTTTTTTTTTTTTTGGCCAGATCCATTGAAAAGAGAAAACTATCATACCCTGAATTCTTTTCAACAGCCACCAGCTCTTAAGGTATTTTTCATTACCTGGAGAATGGTTCTCTTCTTGGTGAGGATCAAGTGTCTGATGGTGCTTCAAATGAGATTGGTGCTTTCCCAAATCCATCTTGCTGCAATACCTTCCTGCTATTTTGGTCTGACTTCCACAAGCAGCCTAGATCCTTTTTAAAAATATCAAAAACAACTAACACTTAAAAAAAAAAAAAAAAAAACCACACACACAAGTTTGCCTGTCACTTGACTTCCCGCCTAAAAGTTTTATCTGGTTGGACCACAACTGCAGGCTAATTCTACTTTCTTTATCACACTGCACAGGTGTGAGTAGGGGAAATGGCTGGTGCTAGCAACCTCTAGCATAGCTTGCTATTTATACAGGGAAACTCTCTGGCCACAGCCTGGCATGGCACAACCTCCAGTCAGCACTCTTTCGGTTCTATCTGCCAGGAAGTGTCTGGATCCGATGTTCCTTTCTACAGATGGAAGTGGCCTGGTGTAGAAAGAACACAATCTAGGCTCCAACCAGCTCAGTGGCCCAGGGCAAGTCACCTCCCTTTTCTATGGCTCTCTTTCTGCATTTGCAAATTGGGTAAATAATTCTTGCCTGCTTCATATGGTTCTTGTTAAAGTAAAAATAATGGATGTGAAAATTTTTAGAAAGTGTGATATATATTAATCTTACATGGTTTTCTGTATGTGGCTTTTTTCACCTTAATCTGTTGCAAAATAATGTACAGTTTTGCTGTGTATGCTGTTAGACAAGAAATAGACATAAATAACCAAATTAGAAATTCACAGCAATTTTGTACGCCTTTTTGCTCACTGAATCATTCACAAGTGACTCAAGATAACTAGTGAAATCCATTGTTACTCATGTAGGGGAAGGTGAAAGATTATTTCTTAATGAAAGTATCACCACATTATATCCCAGAAATTAAGTTGAAATCATCAAAGGAACCATCCTGCCTCCAAGCAGTCACCCCATTTGTGAAGAAAAGGAGCCACAGACTACTATGGTTCAACTAAGGAAGAAACCCTGAGCACCTCCTGATAAAGGAAGCCAGTCTGGGAGATGCAGGGTTAATATATGTGTACTGGATTCAGATTGAATTGAAGTGAGTTTGAATTCCAGTATTGGCATTCCCTAATTCAGTGACCTGAGGCAAGTTAGATAGCCTTGGAGTCAATTTATCTATCCATAACATGGGGACAATATTGGTATCTACCTCATAAAGTTACTAGGATGATTAAGACCAGTAATCCATATGAGGCATTTTATGTGTGCCTAACATATCGAACTTGGTCAATAAATGTTAGCTACCAATAAAAATACAATAACCAGATTTTGGTACAGCAAGTCATAGTTTAAATGCACTAAAGAAAGAGAAAGTCTGAAGAGGATTCTTTATAAAGAAAGACCTTTGTAAAGTGAATAGATGCCCACTACTTCCATGGAATCTTAAGGCATTAGAACTGGAAGAGCCCAAAATCATCTAGTCCCTGCCTGTTTTATATACAAAGAAACTGAGAACCAAGGAGGAGAGTTGCCTACACTCAGTATTTTATTACTTATTGCCAGCAGCATCTCTTACAGGTTAGGAGATGGGTCATCATTTTGTGTGCTTGATCTTTCCTTGTTATAAAAATGTGTGTGTCATGTAAACATATTAGAGAAACAAGCTGTCAAACACACTAAAGGGTATCAAGAACGACGTAACAAACACCCAAGTATCTGCCACTAAAACTTAACTTGGTTTTTAATTACTAAATCCTAATATTTAGCTTTACCTCTCTCAGTTCCCCAGTCTTTCTCTTAAGTAAATCTGTGTACCTAAAAATTCAGGTAACTTCAGGGAGCCCCTACTCAAAGTAATCCTGCACGGAACAGCAGATATTCTTTGTAATTTATCTCTTGAAAATTTGGATTTTCAGATATGGGGTTTAAAGAACTCAAACTAATTTTAAAAATTACAAAATAGTGTTTTTTAAAATATTGATTCCTTTATTTGATATGTTTTAATTCTTATTAGTTAGGTTGTTTCTTACATTAGGTTAGTTTAATAAAATAACATTATAGAATCCCTCTGGGACACCTCCAGTGGATGCAGAGGTACTTCTTGAATAAAATTATCCTTACTAAGAGCTTGTAACACCCAGTTCAACAATTCAGCAAATTTTACTTAATGCCCCCTCTTATGCTACATACTGAGTAAGGCTGTGAGGCTATAGAGATGGATGGTGCAGTGCCTGAGCCCTGTGCCCTGTAGGCTCATAGAGGAGAAAGTGTGTACATCTGTATTGCAAGGAAATAATACTCTTTATGTCCTGTTACAACCTACCTAAGTCAATTCCACCCCTGCACCGTGTTCCCTGTATCTAGAAGCAGAGTGTGGAGGGTCTGTAAGAGGGTGGGGTTTCAAGTTAACAGTAAATTGAAGGTAATATTGGGTGGAGGAGGCCAGTGGAGAGATACTTTGGAGCAAACTAGATTGGAAGTCAGGCAAGGTGTCTCTGGCATGATAAACAGGCCAGAGCGGGAATTTGAGACAGAAATAGCCTACAGTAAGTTTACAAACCATAGTTCACGGACCCTTCTCTCTGTAGAAAATTCTAATTAGAAATTTAGTTAGAATTCTCTAACTAGAATTTCCAGAATGTGTGTTAGGCATTAAAGTCCACATGTTTTTTTGACAAATGCTGACTTGTTCTAGAGTTATTTGCATGTATACATAAACCTCTCTCTAGGCCACAAACCCTTAGAGAGCAGATACAGCTTCTGATTCACTTTTCTGTCTCCACAGTATGAGCTGGTGGGAGGCTTGGCTCACTGTAGTCCCCATAATCACCCTCACTCCCTGCTTCATGAACATGCAGCCTGGGACAGTACTTTATACACTCAGGGCTTGAGGCTGCTGTGACTTAATAATAGCAATATCATCATCTGTGCCAGAGCTCTTTCTCCTGTCATTCATTCTGTGCCCAGCACTGTCTTATGGGCTAGAGATAGAATAATTGAACAACAAAGTCCCTGACTTTATGAAGTCTACATTTTAATGGGGAGAGATAAAAAATAAGGAAATAAATAAAATATATAATGTATCAGCTGGTGATGATTGCTTTGGAGAAAACTGAGCTGGGCATAATAGGATAAGGAAAAGGAGGTTGATGGTGGCTGCTATTTTAAATAGTGTAGTCAGAGAAGGCTCGACTGATAGGGTGACAGGTGAACACAACTGAAGGAGGTGAGGGGCCAGACATGGCATGCTGATATCTGTGAGGGCATTCCAGGTATAGGGGCACCAGCAAATGGCCCAAGGAGGGGAGTGTTAAGGAGGTGGGATCGGAGAGAAAGCCTATTATTCCCCCTTGTAGGATTTCTACTCTGAGTGAGATGGATAGTCATGGCATGGTTTTGGACAGAGGAGTGATACGATCTGACTTATATGTTTAAAGAATTATTCTGGCTACTGTGTGGGACAGGGGCAGAGGAAGCAAGAACAATCAGAATGGTATTGCAATGATCCAGATGAGAGATGATTAAGGTTTGGATGATGGCAGTGGTGAAGCCATGGTCAGATTCTGGATTAACTTATAACTTGTATATGGGGTGAGACATAAAGAATCAAGATAAAGATTTGTTGTGAACAACTGGAAGGATGGAGTTAGCGTTCACAGGTGAGGAAGATTGGGAGAAGCAGGCTTGGAGGAGATGATCAAGAGTTTCATTTTGGATGTGCTAACAGGTTAGGGAGAAAACAGCAAAGGAGCAGCCAGTGAGACAGAGGAAAACTGGAAAAATATAGTGTCTTGGAAGCCAAGAGGAAAGACTGTTTCAAAGAGGAGGGACTAATCCACTGTGTCAAACTTTGCTAAAGTAGAGGAAGGATTGAGAATTGTCCTAACAATTGATTTCCTAACAATTCAATTCGTTTCAATTAATTATAGATTATGGAGGTGAAGTAACTTGGCCAAGGGCATGCAGGTAAAACCAGCCATATAATTTTGGGGGCGCCCAGTGCAAAATGAAAACACAGGGCTTCTCCTTCAAAAATTGTTAAGAATTTCAAGATGGCTGTAGCAGAAAATTAAACCCAGCAAGTGTTTCACTGGATCCTTGAAGCAGACTTATAACATAGCTATTATTGTCCTCATTTTTTCTGATCAAGAAAGTGATGCTCAGTGCATTGAGTGACATAACTAAGATCACAGAGGGAGACTGGTAGTTTGCACCAGAAGCTGGGCCTTCAGCCTCCAATTCCCCCTAATTCCTTCTTTTTTCTTTTTCTTTTTTCTTCTTTTTTTTTTTTTTTTTTTTGGAAATGGGGTCTCACTGTGTTGCCCAGGCTGGAGTGCAGTGACACAATCACAGTTCACTGCAGGTTCTACCTCCCTGGGCTCAGGTGATCCTCCCACCTCAGTCTCCCGAGTAGCTGGGACTACAGGCATGCACCACCATGCCTGGCTAATTTTTTGTATTTTTTTGTAGAGATAGGGTTTTGACACATTGCCCAGGCTGGTCTCGAACTCCTGGGCTCAAGCAATACCCCTGCCTTTGCCTGCCAAAGTGCTAGGATTACAGATGTGAAGCTACCAAGCCCGGCCTGGCCCTCTTCCTACTAGAACAAACTAGGTATTGAGGGAGAGAGTTGCTTTCCTGCCTCCTGATCGTCTGGAGCAGCTGTAAGTATCAAGAACTTGGTCATGCATTTCAGAGGCCTGACTGAACTGGGCAAATGTAGGAGGGAAGGAAACAGATTGCTGAAACTTCTGCCCTAGGGCCCTTTAAGATGGGCGTGAAAAGGGAGCACAGGAAAAACTAGCTCAGGCCATGTACTGGATGCTGTTTAGTCAAAAACAAGACTGGGTAAAAGTGCCCCAAAGTTAACGCCATTTTAGGCTATATTGATAAAAATTATAGAGTCTCCAAAACCAGAGAGATGAGAGTCCTGGTACACCTTGGTTTGTCATGCCATAGCCAGAGAGACATACTGTGAAGACCATATTACTTGAAAGCATACACTGAAAAGAACGAGGGGTACAGGGCTCTATCATTTTCCTGGCTGGGTAATTTGGGGAAAATCACTTAATTCTTTCTGATCCTCAGTTTCTTCCCTTGTAAAATAGAGAAAGGTAATACCTCATGGGGATTCTGTGAGGATAAAAGAGATCATGAGAGCTTTTTATGAAATGAAAAACACTGCAGATATAAGTCCCATTAACCTGGACGGTGTTAATAGTGATATTAGAGTGTTCTAATCATGCACCTGGGCAATTTTCTAAAATACATTTAGGTGGAAAAGTCGTGGAAGGGAAGACAATGGACATTTGTTTTTCTTAGCATTCCTTCCTTGCTGACATACTTTTTCAAAGCTTTTAAATACTTTTCAAAGACTGGATCAAGCTTTGTTTTCCTAAGTGGAGAAGGAGAGTTTCTTGTTCCCCTCTCTCTCAGTCTGTTGATGCATGATAAATGACTTCTGTCTGCTAAAACAGATGCTGCTGTACACATACAGATAACATGTTCTATAACCTAGAATG
Source organism: Theropithecus gelada (assembly GCF_003255815.1). Classification (NCBI taxonomy): domain Eukaryota; kingdom Metazoa; phylum Chordata; class Mammalia; order Primates; family Cercopithecidae; genus Theropithecus; species Theropithecus gelada. The sequence goes on along the minus strand of NC_037683.1, from coordinate 43,092,589 downwards.
GCTGTAGCCTGCCTTTCAGTCTAGTTTGTCCCAAAGTCCCTCCTCTGGAATCCTCCCACAAATACTGCCTTCTATTAGAGTATAGACAAATAAATGTCTCTGAATAAACACTGGTGAGTGGTCATTTATCTGGGTAAGAGCAATTCTGGTCTCACCTTGAGCCTCCCCCTTATCTCTGTCCTTTCATTTCTGAGCTTCTGGAACTGATAATGTATTCTCAGTGCCTCCTTTTCCCCCTACACCATTTCATTGCTTTACATCTGGAATCTAGCTTTTTCTTTCACACATTCTCTCATAAATCATCAATGATTTCCTAATGGCCAAATCCAGTGGTCCATTCTCGGTTCTTTCTTTTTGACCTCTCTGCAGCTCATAATTCCTCTGAGTACTCCTATCCTCCATAAAACTTGCTCCACTTTTGGCCTCTCTGATGGTGTGGTGTCCTCTACTCTCTCTCCCTTCTCCTCCTCCTTGCTCACAGGCTTCTCTTCCACTCCCCTAGGTGTGGGAGGTGTTTTCTAGGAGTCCCTGATCCTTTTGAGTTAATACTCTTACCCAAAGACAGTTGATCCAACTGTATACTTTTAGCTACTACCTCTTTGCAGATGTCTTCTAAGTATGTCTGAGTTCTAAGATCACATTTCCTAGTGTTTCTTGGTTATCACTTATTACCTGGATGTCTCACTGCACCTCAAGCTTAGCATAACTAAAAGCAAATTTATCTTCCCCATTAAAACTAGGCTCCCTGTGCTTTATTTCTGTTAGAATAGTAGTACCATGCCTGGCCATCTAGTTCTAAGCCTTCAAAACTCTCTTTGACTGTGCCTCTTCACTTTGTCTCTCACATTCAGCTAGATACAGTTCTGCCAGTTCTTTCTTCCCAGTGTCCCACTTGCTCATTCCCTCTTTTCCTGTCCTATACCACCATCCCAGAGAGGGGCCTCAACTTCTCACTGGAAGCATTGGAAAAGCTCCATAAGTGGCTATCTGCTTTCATTTGCGCTCACCCTCCCGAGTCCATCCTGCACAAACATCCAGAATATTCCTGCTACAGCTGGCTGTGAACCGGTCACTTCCATGTTTAGAATCCTGTAAAGCCTGAGTATTGCCTGCAGAATAAAGACTAAATTTCCGAGTCTGGTATTTAAGTCTAATTTCCCAATGTTTTTTCCCATTACTTTCCTGGAACTACCCAATGTTTCCATTAACTAGTGCCACTTGCCTTCCCTGTTTTGCCGTGAATCTAACACCTGCAGTACCTATCTTCATAACTTCCGGTTGTTCAGTCTTCTTTCGTATGTCTGCGCATCCAGATAGTGAGTGCCTTCATCACAAAGCCTTTGATGATGATGATGATGATGACGACAATGACAATGATATGATGAGACTTTAGTCACTCTACAAACTCATAATGGGTAGCTGACACTTTATATGCAATATCTCATTTCATTTTTCCAACTAATATTATCCCCATTTCACTGATAACAAAACCGTGGTTTAAAGAGGTTATATCCCGAGATCACATAAGCTCATGAGTGGCAGAATTAGGGCTCACATCTAAGGCTGTCCAACTGCAAAGTTTAGGGATTTAACCATTCTGTTCTATTGCCTTTAACTGCCTAGATGTGGTCTCTCCTTTCTGAGCTATAACTGTGCCTGATTTTAGCCATTTTGTGGTGAATATTACATCAATTTTTTGCACATTTTTACAATATATATAAAAAATACTAAGTTCTAGGGTACATGTGCACAATGTATAGGTTTGTTACATAGGTAAACATGTGCCATGTTGGTTTGCTGCACCCATTAACTCGTCATTTACATTGGGTATTTCTCCTAATGCTATCCCTCCCCCAGCCCCCCATACCCCTACAGGCCCCAGTGTGTGATGTTCCCCTCCCTGTGTCCGAGTGTTCTCATTGTTCAATTCCCACCTATGAGTGAGAACATGCAGTGTTTGGTTTTCTGTCCTTGTGATAGTTTGCACAGAATGATGGTTTCCAGCTTCATCCATATCCCTGCAAAGGACGTGAACTCATCATTTTTTATGACTGCATAGTATTCCATGGTGTATATGTGCCACATTTTCTTAATCCAGTCTATCATTGATGGACATTTCAGTTGGTTCCAAGTTTTTGCTATTGTGAATAGTGCCGCAATAAACATGTGTGCATGTTTCTTTATAGTTGCATGATTTATAATCCTTTGGGTATATACCCAGTAATGGGATCGCTAGGTCAAATGGTGTTTCTAGTTCTAGATCCTTGAGGAATTGCCACACTGTCTTTCACAATGGTTGAACTAATTTACACTCCCACCAACAGTGTAAAAGCATTCCTATTTCTCCACATCCTCTCTAGCATCTGTTGTTTCCCGACTTTTTAATGAGCGCCATTCTAACTGGTATGAGATGGTATCTCATTGTGGTTTTGATTTGCATTTCTCTGATGACCAGTAATGATAAGCAGTTTTTCATGTGTCATAAATATCTTCTTTTGAGAAGTGTCTGTTAATATCCTTTGCCCACTTTTTGATGGGGTGGTTGTTTTTTTCTTGAAAATTTGTTTAAATTATTTGTAGATTCTGGATATTAGCCCTCTGTCAGATGGGTAGATTGCAAAAATTTTCTCCCATTCTGTAGGTTGCCTCTTCACTCTGATGGTAGTTCCTTTTGCTGTGCAGAAGCTTTTTAGTTTGATTAGTGCGCATTTGTCTATTTTGGCTTTTGTTGCCATTGCTTTTGGTATTTTAGTCATGAAGTCCTTGCCCATGCCTATGTCCTGAATGGTATTGCCTAGGTTTTCTTCTAGGGTTTTTATGGTTTCAGGTCTAACATTTAAGTCTTTAATCCATCTTGAATTAATTTTTATATAAGGTGTAAGGAAGGGATCCAGTTTCAGCTTTCTACATATGGCTATCCAGTTTTTCCAATACCACTTATTAAATAGGAAATCCTTTCCCCATTTCTTGTTTTTGTCAGGTTTGGCAGAGATCAGATGGTTGTAGATGTGTGGTGTTATTTCTGAGGCCTCTGTTCTGTTCCATTGGTCTATATCTCTGTTTTGGTACCAGTACCATGCTGTTTTGATTACTGTAGCCTTGTAGTAGAGTTTGAAGTCAGGTAGCGTGATGCCTCCAGCTTTGTTCTTTTTGCTTAGGATTGTCTTGGCAATGCAGGCTCTTTTTTGGTTCCATATGAACTTTAAAGTAGTTTTTTTCCAATTCTGTGAAGAAAGTCATTGGTAGCTTGATGGGGATGGCAATGAATCTTTAAATTACTTTGGGCAGTATGGCCATTTTCACGATATTAATTCTTCCTATCCATGAGCGTGGAATGTTCTTTCATTTGTTTGTGTCCTCTTTTATTTTGTTGAGCAGTAGTTCGTAGTTCTCCTTGAAGAGGTCCTTCACATCTCTTGTAAGTTGGATTCCTAGGTATTTTATTATCTTTGTAGCAATTGTGAATGGGAGTTCATTCATGATTTGGCTCTCTGTTTGTCTGTTATTGGTGTATAGGAATGGTTGTGACTTTTGCACATTGATTTTGCATCCTGATTCTTTGCTGAAGTTGCTTATCAGCTTAAGGAGATTTGGGGTGAGATGATGGAGTTTTCTAAATATACAATTATGTCATCTGCAAACAGGAACAATTTGACTTCCTCTTTTCCTATTTGAATACCATTCATTTCTTTCTCTTGCCTGATTGCCCTGGCCAGAACTTCTGACACTATGTTGAATAGGAGTGGTGAGAGAGGGCATCCCTGTCTTGTGCCGGTTTTCAAAGGGAATGCTTCAAGTTTTTGCCCATTCAGTATGATATTGGCTGTGGGTGTGTCATAAATAGCTCTTATTATTTTGAGATACGTTCCATCATTACCTATTTTATTGAGCGTTTTTAGCATGAAGCGCTGTTCAATTTTGTCAAAGGCCTTTTCTGCATCTTTTGAGATAGTCATGTGGTTTTTGTCATTGGTTCTGTTTATGTGATGGATTATGTTTATTGATTTGTGTATGTTGAACCAGCCTTGCATCCCAGGGATGAAACCAATGTGATTGTGGTGGATAAGCTTTTTGATGTGCTGCTGGATTCGGTTTGCCAGTATTTTATTGAGGATTTTCGCATCGATGTTCGTCAGGGATATTGGCCTAAAATTCTCTTTTTTTGTTGTGTCTCTGCCAGGCTTTGGTATCAGGATGATGCTGGCCTCATAAAATGAGTTAGGGAGGATTCCCTCTTTTTCTATTGATTGGAATAGTTTCAGAAGGAATGGTACCAGCTCCTCTTTGTACCTCTGGTAGAACTTGACTGTGAGTCCACCTGCTGGACTTTTTTTTGTTGGTAGGCTATTAATTATTGCCTCAATTTTAGAGCCTATTATGTCTATTCAGAGATTCCACTTCTTCCTGGTTTAGTCTTGGGAGGGTGTATGTGTCCAGGAATTCATCCATTTCATCTAGATTTTCTAGTTTATTTGTGTAGAGGTGTTTATAGTATTCTCTGATGATAGTTTGTATTTCTGTGGGATCAGTGGTGATATCCCTTTTATCATTTTTTATTGTGTCTATTTGATTCTTCTCTCCTTTCTTCTTTATTAGTCTTGCTAGCGGTCTATCAATTTTGTTGACCTTTTCAAAAAACCAGCTCCTGGATTCATTGATTTTTTGAAGGGTTTTTTTGTGTTTGTGTCTCATATCTCCTTCAGTTCTGCCCTAATCTTAGTTATTTCTTGCCTTCTGCTAGCTTCTGAATTTGTTTACTCTTGCGTCTCTAGTTATTTTCATTGTGATGTTAGGGTGTCCATTTTAGATCTTTCCTGCTTTCTCTTGTGGGCATTTAGTGCTATAAATTTCCCTCTACACACTGCTTTAAATGTGTCCCAGAGATTCTAGTACATTGTATCTTTGTTCTCACTGGTTTCAAAGAATATCTTAATTTCTGCATTCCTTTTGTTATTTACCCGGTAGTCATTCAGGAGCAAGTTATAGTTTTCATGTAGTTGTGTGGTTTTGAGTGAGTTTCTTAATCCTGAGTTCTAATTTGATTGCACTGTGGTCTGAGAGACAGTTTGTTGTGATTTCTGCTCTTTTACATTTGGTGAGGAGTGCTTTACTTCCATATGTGTTCAATTTTGGAATAAGTGCAATGTGGTGCTGAAAAGAATGTATATTCTGTTGATTTGGGGTGGAGAGTTCTGTAGATGTCTATTAGGTCTGCTTGGTGCAGAGCTGAGTTCAAGTCCTGGATATCCTTGTTAACCTTCTGTCTTGCTGATCTGTTTAATATTGACAGTGGGTGTTAAAGTCTCCCATTATTATTGTGTGGGAGTCTAAGTCTCTTTGTAGGTCTCTAAGGACTTGCTTTATGAATCTGGGTGCTCCTGTTTTGGGTGCATATATATTTAGGATAGTTAACTCTTCTGGTTGAATTGATCCCTTTACCATTGTGTAATGGCCTTCTTTGTCTCTTTTGATCTTTATTGGTTTAAAGTCTGTTGTATCAGAGACTAGGATTGCAACCCCTGCTTTTTTTTTTTTTTTCTATTTGCTTGGTAGATCTTCCTCCGTCCTTTTATTTTGTGCCTATATGTGCCTTTGCACATGGGATGGGTCTCCTGAATACAGCATACTGATGGGTCTTGACTCTTTATCCAATTTTCCAGTCTGTGTCTTTTTATTGGGGCATTTAGCCCATTTACATTTAATATTAATATTGTTATGTGTGAATTTGATCCTGTCATTTTTATGTTAGCTGGTTATTTTGCCCGTTAATTGATGCAGTTGCTTCATAGCATTGATGGTCTTTACAATTCGGCATGTTTTTGCAGTGGCTGGTACTGGTTGTTCCTTTCCATGTTTAGCGCTTCGTTCAGTAGCTCTTGTAAGGCAGAACTGATGGTGACAAAAGCTCTCAGCATTTGCTTGTCTGTAAAGGATTTTATTTCTCCTTTACTTATGAAGCTTAGTTTGGCTGAATATGAAATTCTGGGTTGAAAATTCTTTTCTTTAAGAATGTTGAATATTGGCCCCCACTCTCTTCTGGCTTGTAGAGTTTCTGCCAAGAGATCTGCTGTTAGCATGATGAGCTTCCCTTTGTGGATAACCCGACCTTTCTCTCTGGCTGCCCTTAACATTTTTTCCTTCATTTCAACTTTGGTGAATCTGACAATTATGTGTATTGGGGTTGCTCTTCTCGAGGAGTATCTTTGTGGTGTTCTCTGTATTTTCTCAATTTGACTGTTGGCCTGCCTTGCTAGGTTGGGGAAGTCCTCTTGGATAATATCCCAAAGAGTGTTTTCCAACTTGGTTTCATTCTTCCCATCACTTTCAGGTACACCAATCAAATGTAGATTTGGTCTTTTCATATAGTTCCATATTTCTTGGAGGCTTTGTTCATTTCTTTTTACTCTTTTTTCTCTAAACTTCTCTTCTAGCTTTATTTCATTAATTTGATCTTCAATCACTGATACCCTTTCTTCTACTCGATCAAATCAGCTATTGAAGCTTGTGCATGCATCACGTAGTTCTTGTGCCATGGTTTCCAGTTCCATCAGGTCATTTAAGGTCTTCTCTACACTGTTTATTCCAGTTAGCCATTTGTCTAATCTTTTTTCAAGTTTTTTAGCTTCCTTGCAATGGGTTCAAACATCCTCCTTTAGCTCGGAGAAGTTTGTTATTACCGACCTTCTGAAGCCTACTTCTGTCAACTCGTCAAAGTCATTCTCCATCTAGCTTTGTTCTGTTGCTGACAAAGAGCTGTGATCCTTTGGAGGAGAAGAGATGCTCTGGTGTTTAGAATTTTAAGCTTTTCTGCTCTGGTTTCTTCCCATCTTTGTGGTTTTATCTACCTTTGGTCTTTGATGTTGGTAACCTACAGATGGGGTTTTGGTGTGGATGTCCTTTTGTTGATGTTGATGCTATTCCTTTCTGTTTATTAGTTTTCCTTTTAACAGTCAGGTCCCTCAGCTGCAGGTCTGTTGGAGTTTGCTGGAGGTCCACTCCAGACCCTGTTTGCCTGGGTATCACCAGCGGGGAGACTGCAGAACAGCAAATATTGCAGAACAGAAAATACTGCTGCCTGATCCTTCCTCTGGAAGCTTTGTCCCAGAGGGTCACCCACCTGTATGAGGTGTCAGTCAGCCCCTACTGGGAGGTGTTTCCCAGTTAGACTACATGGGGGTCAGGGACCCACTTCAGGAGGCAGTCTGTCCGTTCTCAGAGCTCAAATGCCGTGCTGGGAGAACCACTGCTCTCTTCAGAGCTGTCAGACAGGGATGTTTAAGTCTACAGTAGTTTCTGCTGCCTTTTGTTCAGCTATGCCCTGCCGCCAGAGGTGGAGTCTATAGAGGCAGCAAGCCTTGCAGCAGCGCTGCAGTGGGCTCCACCCAATTCAAGCTTCCCAGTTGCTTTATTTACCTACTCAAGCCTCAGCAATGGCAGATGCCCCTCCCCATGTCGGGCTGCTGCCTTGTGGGTTGATCCCAGACTACTGCACTAGCAGTGAGCAAGGCCCCGTGGGTGTGGGACCCACTGAGCCAGGCACAGGATATAATCTCCCGGTGTGCCATTTGCTAAGAGGGTTGGAAAAGCGCAGTATTTGAGCAGGAGTGTACCACTTTTCAGGTACAGTCTGTCACAGCTTCTCTTGGCTAGGAAAGGGAAATCCCCCAATCCCTCACGCTTCTGGGGTGAGGTGATGCCCTGCCCTGCTTTGGCTCACCCTCCGTGGGCTGGATCCACTGTCCAACCAGTCCCGTTGAGATGAACCAGGTACCTAGGTTGGAAATGCAGAAATCACCCATCTTCTGCGTTGATCACGCTGGGAGCTACAGACCAGAGCTGTTCTTAATCGGCCGTCTTGGAATGGACCTCTAATATTTTTTATTTCATTGTTCATATGTACACATCTTTTCTATTATATTCACTCAGCAAACATTTATTAAGCATTTATTTCTTACTAACCCCTTTTTTAAGAATTGGAGACAGAGAGAGAAATCAAATGAGAGTCTTTTCCTTCAAGGAACTCACAGCCTAATTGAGGGTCGTAGACAACAAGTTAAACCTGGATCTAGAATATAATACAGTGTGATAATTGTATTTATTTATTTACTTATTTAAGAGACAAGGTCTTGCTCTGTCACACAGGCTGAAGTGCAGTAGTGCAATCATAGCTCACTGCAGCCTCTAACTACTGGGCTCAAACGACTCTCCCACCCCAGCATCCTGAATAGTTAGGACTACAGGCACATGCCACCATGCCCAGCTAATTTTTTAAAACTTTTTTTGTAGAGATGACATCTCACTATGTTGCCCAGGCTGGTCTCAAACTCCTGGCCTCAAGCCATCCTCTTGCCTCAGTTTTCCAAAATGTTGGGATTACAGGCATGAGCCACTGCACTCAGCCCAGTGTGATAATTTTAATATCAGTATTTCTAAATGTTCTGAGCAGAGAGATGGGGTGCTTAATGCTGCTACCATGGGATTGGAAAGACAAGGCTATTACATTGCTCATCCTATGTGTATAGTTGTCTGTATTTATACTGCCTTGGAAAGACCCTGCCATCAGTCAATCAGTTGGGAAATGAAGAGGCATTATATGTATTTAATAGTGTTACATTCACGTTTATTTATTTCACAGAAATAACAATAGCCAACATTTAAAGTACTTGCTTACCACATCTCAAGCACTGCTCTAAGCACTTTACGTATAGTAAGTCATTAGCCTTTACAACAGTCTTTAAGGTAGGTGCTATGATACCCCTATTTTATAGAGGAAGAAACTGAAGCACAGGCTTTAAATCTGTTCTCTAAGACACTCTCCTAGTAAATAGCAAAGGTAGGTGGCTTGAATCTAGAGGCCATATGCTTAACCACCTTCCTCTCCTATCTCTCAATTCTACTTCCTTAGTATTTAATAAAATAAGGTAGCAATATATTTTCTTTAGTAATTCTTTCCCTCTCCTTTCTCACCTTTTCCCCCCTCCTTCACACTCCCTGTTTCCATAATCATTTATTGACTACCTATTCTGTGCAGGGTGTTGGGGACACAAAGGCAAATATAACAACAACAGCAAAAGACATACTTAGAAAATTAAGGGAACACTGAGGAAAGAGATGTCTAAACAGGATGGAGAGAGGAGGTCAAAGAAGCCCTCCTGGAAGAGATGATCTTGAGCTTAGTTTTGAAGGGTGAATAGGAATCAACTACTAGGATACAGCAAGGCTTAGGGGAAAAAAACACAGGCTCTGGAATCAGATCCAAGTTCATTCAAATCAAGTTCTATGTGACCTTGGGCAAGTTACTTAAAATCTTCCAGACTCAACTGTCTGCATATGTAGAATAGGCATTATAATACCTACCTTTTGGCCAGGTGCAGTGGCTTATGCCTGTAATCCCAGCACTTTGGGAGGCCGAGGTGGGCCGATCACCTGTGGTCAGGAGTTCAAGACCAGCCTGACCAACATAGTGAAACACGTCTCTACCAAAAAATATAAAAATTAGCTGAGTATGGTGGCCCATGCCTGTATAGTACCAGCTACTTGGGAGATTAAGGCAAGAGCATCACTTGAACTCAGGAGGCGGAGGTTGCAGTGAGCCAAGATCGTGCCACTGCACGATCGTGCTCTGGGTGACAGAGCGAGACCTTGTCTCAAAATAATAATAGTAATACCTACCTTTTAAGGCTGTTGTGAGAATAAGAATGATGACTTATGGAAAGCGTCCTGCACAGTGCCTACCACAAAACAGACCGTATGTGCTGGCTGTTATGATGATTGTTTATAATCTCATTAACAAAAAGTGAAATAGAACCACTAAATAATAAAGCTAAGCAGAGCGTTAAGAGTTATTATGTAGATAAGGAAATGGAGACCCGGAGAGAAGCCAGTGTCACACAGGCTGAGTGGCAGTTGGAACTGCAATCCAGATCCTCTGACAGTTCTACCTTTTTCTTTACCTATCTGACATTCCAAACTCCTTTGTTTACAAGTCCAATCCACCTCATCCCCCAGCTTAACGAAGTAGTTCTCAAACTTTCCAATTGTTTATACTCTACCTTTGTGATTTTTACCATGTTCTTGTATTGACATTCTTTTGTGCTATTATTTACTTAGCTTTTTATTTTTCAAATAAACTCATTTTTACTAAAAGTACTTTAAATGAAACTTTAGCCTGGACAACATAGAGAAACTCATCGCTACCAAAAAAAAATTTTTTTTTTAATTAGCCAAGCATGATGGTGTGTGCCTGTGTTCCCAGCTACTTGGGAGGCTAAGGTGGGAAGATTGCTTGAGTCCAGGAGGTCAAGGCTGCAGTGAGCCATGATCACACCACTGTACTCCAGCCTAGGTAGCAGAATAAGACCCTCTCTCAAAAATAAATAAATAAGTAAATAAATAAATACAATGAAAATTTTATATCATTATTGTAAATGGAAAACCAAAAATATCACCTGTGAAATCATAGGTTTGTGGTATAATATAGTTCTTCAAAGACATCTTAAAGTAAATGCTGAACTATTAAAATAAAAGGTGTTTCATAAAAAATGATCTGCACTGCCCTGAGTGGCATGCATACTACATCTTAGGAAATGCTGGCCTATAGAGTGAATTCTTTTCATGTCACAGAAATTCTAGATCATGTACAAATCTATCCTAAAACCAAACTTCCCTTTTCAGTGGCTGGTTTATATTCAGAAGGCACAGAACATAAGACCCAACTCACTCCCTGGCCTGCTACCAACCTGCTGTTATTCATATCAGCTACCAGCTACCACTGGTCCTTAGTTGAATACTAGTCTCACCTCTTTTAGCTAACTTCTCTACTCCTTGGAGTTTTAGATCCCTGGCATAAAACATGTACTAGAACCTAACATGATAAAGCTCGTTTGTTTGGAAACTTCAGCACCCTGTTTCTAGCAGATTCTATCACATGTACTTGGGGTTTAGAGTTGGAATAACCTAGATCGGTCCCTGCCCAAAAGGGACCACTACTGGCAAATGCAACCTTCCAAATGGTTCCATTCCAGGTGGCTGCCAGTGGGCCTGTGAACCAATTGAGGTACAGGTGCTTCTGGCTAGAATTGCTGCCACTAGGTGGACATAAATGGCAATTGCACCATTCTGACCTGTCAACTAGGTCATGAGCCCTGGCTCCAGCACTTTTCCTTAGAGGCAATTGGCCTTTCTCTCTAATTCTCTGACACCCTCTGCTCCCCCTCCCTCCAAGTCCTCCTCTGGGTAAGTTAGCAATGGGGATGTTTGCATACCAAGCACTTAGCTAATTGATATTCTGTCACAATCTGCTCAACAAATGTTAGGCTTTTTTGTATTTTGTTAGAATTTAGTGACACTTAGGTTATATTTTTAGCCAGGTTGGAGAAGGAAAAGGAGGAGTTACTTTAGCATGCAGGAAATGTATTGCCAGGTCTTTCTTGCCTGGCATTCTCCTAAGCATCTGTGAATACCTTTAACACACAGCATTCAGGATCTGATCTGATCTGATTTTATCAGCTTGTATCCTAGGCAAAGCCAACAAGAGGATGAAGAACCTTTTGTGCTTTTTCATGTTCTGTATCATTACCCTTTATTGTTAGTGCTCTCATCTCATTCTAAAGAGGCCAGCCTTGCTCAGCCATGGCAGGCACCTGTGTGGGAGTCACATAGCAAAGTCTGATGCACCGCTAGAAGTAAAGAAGGTGGCAGGTCTGGCCTAGAACTTTGTAATGAGGGTCCCCCCACCATCAGCAAGAAGTACATCTTATTCATATGTTTAAATGTCAGAATGTTCTTGCAATCAAGAGAAAAATTGAAACAAACCCAGACAGAATCGCCATCCTCAAAGACTACTAGGAACACCAAGAATTACCACAGTTATTTTTGTTTTATTTTGTTTTGTTTTAAACAGAGTCTCATTCTGCCGCCCAGGATGAAGTGCAGTGTAGAGATCTCTCGGCTCAATGCAACCTCCGCCTCCCGGGCACAAGCAATTCTCTCGCCTCAGCCTCCTGAGTAGCTGAGATTATAGGCACAAGCCATCACGCCTAGCTAATTTTTGTATTTTTAGTAGAGACAGGGTTTTGCCATGTTGGCCAGGCTGGTCTTGAACTCCTGACCTCAGGTGATCTGCCCGCCTTGGCCTCCCAAAGTGCTGGGATTACAGGTGTGAGCCATCGTGCCTGACTTAAGAATTACCCATAGTTTGGCCAGGTGTGGTGGTTCACGCCTATAATCCCAGCACTTTGGGAGTCCAAGGTGGGCAGATCGTAAGGTCAGGAGTTCAAGACCACCCTGGCCAATGTGGTGAAACCCCGTCTCTACTAAAAATACAAAAAAAAAAAAAAAAAATTATCCGGGCTTGGTGGCAGGCACCTGTTGTCCTAGCTACTCAGGAGGCTGAGGCAGGAGACTCGCTTGAACCCAGGAGGCAGAGGTTGCAGTGAGCTGAGATCATGCCACTGCACACCAGCCTGGGCAACAGAGCGAGACTCTATCTCAAAAAAAAAAAAAAAAAAAGGATTACCCGTAGTTCTATCTGAAGGGCCTGGGACTTCCTGATGAAAACAAAAATAGGATATCATTTTTATAGCAGCCTATGAGACAACAAAAATAGAATATCATTAAAATTGGAGACTGCATTTCATGTCTGTCTCAGGAAACACTAACTAATAGGAGCAACTGTCACCCTGAAAAGTATGTGGTACAGTGGATAGAGCCTGGACTGCAAACAGAAGAAAGTGGGATATCTATTTCCATCAGGCTGCTATTAACTCTGATTTTGCCCAGTTCAAATACATGTACAATACTTTGTTCTTATGCAGGGAGGCTGGGGAGAATCCTGTCAGGCAGAGCTTAAACAACCTGTCCATCCAACCAAGGCAGACTGTCCTTCCTAGAAAATCATGCACCTACACTGGCCTATTAAAACTCCCTTAGCACATCCCACTACCAAATATGGCACCCAAATGAATTTAGTCATCTCTATGAGAAGAAATGAATCGAGTGAACCTTCACTAATCCAGTCAATTTAATTCCCCCTTAAAGGGAATTAAATTAAGAACTCAATAATGCAGGCTGACATTTCTGCTTTCTAGTCTTATATAGAAATTATTCCTCTAGCTTTAAATCATGGTTATCTCTGATAGAGGAAATGAACAATTGATCAAGTAATAGGAGTGCCGTGTTGTAGGAAGTGAAGGAGTAGAAAAAATAGAGTGAGAAGTAAGTGATAGAATAAGTAAATAATGAGCTTGAGACTATTCGATAAGCCAGACAGGGATGCTGGCTGGGCAGGAGAGCTATTTGTTTTGGAAATTACTTAGTAATCATCTCAGGAGTTACATGAGCCTGGGACACAGTGAACACTAAATTTCATAGAATGTCCTGACTGGAAGAACTCTGTAATTTCATTTAGTCAAACTTCCCAAAAGATGCCTGAAAGCCTTCTGCAGACTAAATTTGCTAGAAAATGTTTCTGATTTTAAACATACTATTAACACAAAACCCCAGCAAAGTTTTAAAAAATAACTCTCATGTGTTACAGTACTGATTATTACTTCATAGCCCTGAGAACGGGACTTCACTTTTATGATCCTTTGCTTACAATGTATGTGACCTTGGGCAAGTCACTTCACCTCTCTGGACATTAGTTTTCTTATGTATAAATAACAACTCCAGCCCTGCCTTGCCTGCCTGCCACTCAGGGTAAATAATGGGCTAAAGAAGATAATATTCAGCCTGAGCAACATCATGAGATCCTGTCTCCAAAAAAAAAAAAAAAAAAGCCAGGGCTGGTGGTGCCCGCCTCTAGTCTCAGCTACTCAGGAGGCTGAGGTGGGAGGAGCCCTGGAGCCCAGGAGGTTGAGACTGCAGTGAGCCGTGATCACACCATTGCACTCCAGCCTGGATGACAAAGTGAGACCCTGTCTCAAAGAAATAAAAAAGATATTAGTGGAAGTCTCTTGGTAACCATTAAGGTTTGGTGGACATTTTAAAATACTGTATAAGGCCAGGGGTGGTGGAACATGCCTGTAATCTCAGCACTTTGGGAGGCTGAGGTGGGTGGATCACTTGAGCTCAGGAGTTCAAGACCAGGCTGGGCAACATGGCAAAACCCCATCTCTCCAAAATATAAAAAAAAATTAAAAAAAATTAAGCCGAGCATGGTGGCACGTGCCTGTGATACCAGCTACTCAGGAGGCTGAGGCAGGAGGATCGCTTGAGCCCTGGAGGCGGACGTCGCAGCAGTGGAGATCACGCCACTGCACTCCAGTTGGGAAGATGGAAGTGAAACCCTGTCTCAAAATAAATAAATAAATAAAATTAAAAGTAAATACTGCATAAAAGTGTTGCTCTTAGCTCCTACATTCCATAACCAGGGACATCCCATGTGCTATGTAAGAGTAGCAGTGGTTCATGCCTCTCTTTCTTTTTTTGAGACAGGGTCTCATTCTATTGCCCAGGCTGGAGCAGTGATGATCGTAGCTCACTACAGCCCCAAACTCCTGGGCTCAAGTGATCCTCCCACCTCAGCCTCCAGAGTAGCTGGGACTGTAGGCACGCACCACCATGCCCAGCTAATTTTTTTTATTTTTTTGTAGAGACGGGGTCTCATGATGTTGCCCAGGCTGGTCTCAAACTCCTGGGCTCAAGTGATCCTCTCACCTCAGCCTCCCAAAGTGCTGAGATTATAAACATGAGCCACTGTGCCCGGTCTCATGTCTCTCTATTCTACTAAGAGGTTCCTCCCCTTTGCCAATAATTCTTCTCCAGAGTTAGCCACAGATGGGTCACTATAAGAGCATTCTTCAAGGGGTCCTGTGTTTTTTCACGAAAAACAATGAATGGGCTTGTGTGGCCACACCGTTTGCTGGGGTAACAGCCAGCAGATAGTGAGGCTTTCAGCAGGAACAGTTGCAGGCCTCTTGCTTTTCCCCACATCTTCAACTACCAAGGCCACTTGCTCACTAGGCCTCCATTGGCATGGGTGAGCCCTAAGGAGCATGGCAACAGGCAGCCATGCAGAGGATTCTCGTAATCTTCATTCTCAGGCACAGGAGAACCTCATAAAGGCACACTTGTTGTTCATCCTAACAGGCATTTAGTAAGTGTTTATTATGACTCAGGTCCTGTGCTAGCCACTGGGGATAAGAGCTGAGTCAGATGTGCTGCCTGCCCCTGAGACCTCACAGTTTAGTGGGAGAAACAGACTCATGAGTGTTACACACAGGATATGTTATGATCAGAGCCTGCAGTGTCTGGGCATAGCTGATGGGTCACTGAAATCTGTCTGAGGACTCAGGCTCAGGAGAGGCTTCTCAGAAGAGATGAGATTTAAACTGGACTTTAACGGGCATTTCAGACAGAAGGAGCTGCAAGTACAAAGGCAGAGATGTGAAAGGGCATCTTGGCTCTGGGCACGGTAGCAGTAAGTTTGAAGTGTCTGGGAGTGGAAGAACTGAAACAGGAAAGGTAGCTGGAGTCCAAGGGGCCTGGCCTTTATCTGTCACAGGAGCCACAGAAGAGTTTTAGGGAGGAGAATGTGATGGGCAGGTAAGACTCTCAGAGCTGTGGCAGTATGAGGGCTGGGTGGGAAGAGGTGAGAAATGAACTGGGGTATTGAAGTGAGAAACAGATTCTAGAGAGATTTAGAAGGTAGAATTGATTGATCTTATTAGAAATTCTAAGAGCTTCTGGGACAGGAAATTAAAAGGGAAAGAAGGCAGACTGAAAACTTAGTGAAGGCCCATGAGTAAGATGACAAGATATCTTGCATCAAGCAAATCAGACCTTGATTTCACCTTCTGGACAGCCTGGCCATGATGGCCTATGTAATGTTTGTGGACAATAGATCAAAAGCTTTTTGTTACAGTTTTACAACTTTTGTTAAACAGCTACAGAGTTGGATTCAGCACATCTGACTGGCTAGGACAGTGTGCCCTTCCTCCTCCCCTCCTGTCCCCACCTCATGTCTTCGCCTCAAAACAAATTACTTTGTCAAGGAAGAAGCCTTCCCAAGATAGAGGAAGGTTAAGAATTAAGAAACAGCTAGGCTGAGATCTCCATATTAAGTCCTGTCTACTTCCATGCATTACCACTAAGAACTGTATCAGTCAGAATGCCCTGCTGCCTGTAGCATACAATTACACACCAAGCATAGGGACAGATTCCCAGAAGAACTGGTATTTGAGCTGGGTCTTGAAGGAAAGCAAAGGAAAAATAAGCACACTAAAATAGTATCCTCCCTGGTGTAGCCCTTTTCTAGAAGTACACCTAGAATGCAACAGAATGTTCTGCAGTGATAGAAATTGTCTTCTGTATTATCCCATATGGTAGCCACTAGTCACACATGACTATTGAAGCAGTTGAAATGTGGCTAATGCAACTAAGGGACTGAATTTTTAAATTTTTATTTTGCTTTAATTTAAATGTAAATAGCCATATTGCAGCTAGTGGCTACCATATTGGACAGCACAGCTCTGGAGTCCACTTAGCATCACCAAGATTCTGTTTCACATGGTCCTTCCTTGCTTCATTCCCCTTGGGAGATTTGCCTGTCCCTGTTCCCTTCTGCCCAGTCCCTCCAGTTTGACATGCTCATTGGCTACCTTCCAGCTTCCAAGACCAGCTCTGTTTCCTGGTTATTTTTTTATTTTCTATTTTTATTTTTCGAGACAGTGTCTCGCTCTGTCACCCAGAGCGACAGAGGAGCCTTGGGAGGCTGGAGTGCCATGGAGCGATTTCGGCTCACTGCAACCTCTGCCTCCCAGGTTCATGTGATTCTCCTGCATCAGATCCCGAGTAGCTGGGACCACAGGCATGCGCCACCATGCCTGGCTAATTTTTGTATTTTTAGTGGAGACAGGGTTTCACCATGTTGGCCAGGCTGGTCTCGAACTCCTGACCTCAAGTGATCCGCCCACCTTGGCCTCCCAAAGTGCGGGATTACAGGTGTGAGCCACCACGCCCAGCCTGTTTCCTGGTTATTGATTTCCTCTCTGTCATCATGGCAGAACCCTGAACTATCTTCCATTTGACTCAGCCCTGCTACCTCCCAAGCTTTACTGGTGTGTGGTAGATAATGTAGCCTCACCGGATCATGTTCCTACAGTTTTGGTCCTTTGTTAGGCCTTATTCACTCCTCCCTTCTTTTCCTGGCTATTTAAACCAGGCAGTCAGTAACCTGGAATATTCTTTGATGTTTTCCCTCCCTGTCAACTTGAGTTAGAGAAGGGAACAGTTGGGATGGCGGTGTGTATGTACTGGGGCAGTGTGTGTGTGTGTGTGTGTGTGTAACTGGTTGCATAAATACTTTGATAGGAGGTCTCTGGTAGTAGGTGAAGGGCTCCATCTCTGAGATCTTTGCTGTCTGGCATTTTTAAATTTGATTCATATAAAAAGACCAATATTAATAGATTGATTACATTTGTGGGTGGAAAAGATGGATTCAGAATCCAAGAAACAAAAAGTTTCTTGACGAGCCAAAACACTAGGCCAGATTTAACATGATTATATGTAACAATGACCAATTTCCAATCCTGTATTTGGGTCTAAATGGCAAACTGCTGAGGTAGCATATATGATTTAGAAGACTTAATGGCTTTAGCTGATTGTGAATCAGTGGTGGGTAACAAGATAATAAACTCTTAAAAAGAACCAATGGAATAGCATCCAAGAAGAGTGATAGGCCTACTCACTTTCCCACTGATTAGACCACACTTGGATCAGTTTCAGGTTTTGAGCACCTCTCTTTAAAACAACAACAAAACAAAACCCAAGAGTTAAAAAAAAATCACCTCAAACAACTAAGGGGACTGACCACGATGGTGAAGGGACTGGTGACCTGCCATACAAGGACCTGGGACAAGTAAGCTTTAGGAGAGCAGACCATGGGGATGGTCACTGTCTTCAGTCTCCAAAGGGCAATTACAGAGCACTCCAGAGGGCAGGGCAAAAATAAACGAGTGAAAATTTGAGCAGATTTCAGCTCAGTGTAAGGAAAATGTTTCCAATTGTCAGAACTGTGACTTCTGGCAGTCCAACCTGCTGAGGCAGAGTTTAGTGGAGACCCTGGAGGAACGATGTCAAACATGCCCCTAAGCCAGTCTGCTCAAATATTGATTGTCTCCCCAGTGATGGATAGCTAATTCAAAGTTTGTAGGCTCTGTACTTGCTGACCCCGTTTAGCTTACAGGTTCTATATTAAGTGTCAGACTCTTCTCATTCTAGCTCAGCATTCCAGTTAAATAACCTTGGCTCCCTGCATGTGGGAAACAGGTTTCAAGCACAGAACCCCTAGCACCAAGCAGAATGGCAACATAATTTTAGCTCCTGAGCAAAACGAGTCTCACAATAGCGTCAGTACAGTGTGCACATTAACATTTGAATATGCTGTATAATAAGCGTGCTAATTACTCTGAGAAGAATACTTGAAGAATAGAATAAGCTGTGATCATTAGAGGAGAAAGGGGTTAGCAATTTATGACATGGGCTGCTGCTTGATATTCAAAAGTACATGATGGCTCTCATCTCAGGTAAAGGGAATTATTGAAACCATAAAAATGTAATGATCGTGGCAGGTAGTGATCAGCATTTCATAGGAAATGTTTGTGGCAAGTCTTTTTTTAAAAACACTTTCAGATTTATTACTAATAAAATGTGTCCCTATTTGGTTGTTTGGTTCCATTGAGCAGTTTGAAATTGAAGCCATTGTTGTAGCGTTAATCTCAGTTTTGTAGAAATGACTGACAGAGTCTTCACCCAGATGAGCAGCTGAGATGGAGAGCCCTCAGGCTGGACACAGGGGCCTGATAATCACCTTGTGCGAACAGAAGCTGGAAAGGGGAGCTGGAACCACACTTCTTGATGACCTAGACCAGCGGTTTTCAGTCTGATCTACACACCTCTTGGGGATCTTAATACTCTTTCAGCAGGTTCATTAGGTCAAAATTATTTTCATAATAATATTAAGATGTTGTGTGACTTGTTCACAGCGTTGAAAGACTACATATTATATAATTACATTTATATGAAATGTCTACAAAAATTAGTCAGGCATGGTGGCACATGCCTGTGGTCCCAGCTACTTGGGAGGTTGAGGTGGGAGGATCACTTGAGCCCAGAAGGCAGAGGTTGCAGTGAGCATCCTCTGCACTCCACTGCACTCCAGCCTGGATGACAGAGCCAGATCCTATCTCAAAAAAAAAAAAAAAGAAAGAAAAGAAAGAAAAGAAAGAAAAGAAAGAAAAGAAAGAAAAGAAAGAAAGAAAGAAAGGAAAGAAAGAAAGAAAGAAAATGTCCATAATAGGTAAACCCAAAAAGAGAGAAAGCAAATAGTAGCTGCCAGAGACTGGGGGAGGCCAGAATGGGGAGTGACGGCTTAATGGGTACAGGGTTTCCTTTTGTGATAAAAATGTGCTGGAACTAGGTAGCAGTGGCATTTGTATGACACTGTGAATGTACTAAATGCCGTTGAATTATATACTTTAAAATGCTGACTGTTACATGAATTTTACCATGCGTACACACAAAAAAGGTAAAGATCGCATAATGTAGTACATGGGAAAGTCTTCCCATCCAGACCCTCAAAAGAAACTTCTTGAGGGTCTTCTAATCTTGGAAGTTCTCTTTGTTATGTGCTCTTTGAAACCAGCACATGAAACTTCTCTTCATCACAATTCTTTCAGTAGCTACGATTCTTAAAGTAATGAAACATTTTCCCTAGTCCCCCAACACGCTACGTATTTTAAATCTACTTCTTTTAACCCTGTCTATGCTAGTTTCTCTACCTGAAATATCTTTTCCGTCAACCTGGAAAGCTACTACCTGTCCTTTGAAACCATCTAAAATGACACTCCCTCTATGAAATCTTCCTGGGTGACTACACACCCCAGGAATTGGTCCCTTCTGCCTCTCTGGATTTCTACAGTACTTTGGTTCTATTCCTTTTAACGCAGTCCTGATACAAGACCTTATCACATTGAATCACAGTTAGAACATATCGCTTTTTGTTAATGTCTGTCTCCCCAAAGGTGACTCGTAAGAGCAGTATTTTCTTATCCCCTAAAGCACAGTGCACACACATACACAAACACACGCATACTCCAAATGTGCTCATTAATAACTATATGTTAGGTACTTTTTTAGAGACCTTAGAGACATTGACTCACTTAATCCATATAACCTTATATACATTTTATTGATGATTCAACTGACAAAACAAAAACTTTCAGGTTGTAAAGTGATGTTAAAACAGCAAATCCATGTGATAGCAAAACCAAACTTGGCCCTTGGTTGCTGCACATGGTTGCTGCCTGTTTTCTCTAACAAAAGAAAAAAATAGCTAATAATATTCAGTAAATGAAAGAGACTTTATGACTTAAATGACATTTAGGAAGATGTTTCCATACTTTTCAGACTTCATAGTGTTAGGGTTGAGAGGGACCTTGGGGATCTCCTGGTGCAAGTTAAAGGTAAGGCAGGGAAAATAAGGCTTGCCTGTACCAGAATAATCCTGTAGAAGAAATCCTGTTGAAGAAACAGGAACCTAAAGTTTAAGGGGAGAGATCAGGAGGAGGAAAAGAAACCAAGAGAGTGAAGGGGTTCATCAAGGAGAGAAAGGGTAGTTAAGACAATTATTCAGCTAGCACCTTAGAAACCCTGCACAGAAGAGGGCCGGGTATGGTGGCTCACACCTGTAATCCGAGCACTTTGGGAGGCAGAGGCAGGCCGATCACGAGGTCAGGAGATCGAGACCATCCTGGCTAACATGGTGAAACCCCGTCTCTACTGAAAATACAAAAAATTAGGCGGAGCTTGCAGTGAACCGAGATCGCGCCACTGCACTCCAGCCTGGGTGACAGAGCAAGACTCCGTCTCAAAAAAAAAAATTTATTTGTTGATTTTGTTTTTGTTTTTCTTAACCCATCCTTGCTCAAAGAAATAAAATACATTCATTTGTAAGTAACTAAAACACAACCAACAGACTGACCTAACAACGAAAGTTCACACTAAAAGTCCAGGGTAATTCAGGCTCCAGGCTTGGTTTGATTTAGCAGATCACCAATGTCATTAAAGCTGACTTTGATGTGAGATGGCTGCCAACAATTCCCAGAGCTACATAAGTCCTTGTCCATAACCAGATGGACAAAGGTCATTTCTACAAGCCTCTCTCTCAGGAGCCCCCAGAGAACCTCTTTTAATCTAAACTGAGTCACATGCCTACAGTGGCTATGTGGGGCCTTGCCCAGTGCCCCTTTTCCCTGTAGATACACCCATCCTTCAGCTGCAGGGGATATTCCTGCTCTCAGCCTCAGGAAATCATTTCATGTTCTCCTAGGGTATAGCCTGAGGCCAGTGACAGGCTGATACGGGAATACACTTCAACTTCGGACAACTCTGAAGGGCTAGCCCAGCTCCCGAGCTCCCAGTGACACCAGAGAAAGCCTTCATTGTAACTACCCAGCAACTATTTTGCTGGTCAGCTTCTCTCTACACCCAACTCTGTCTTCTTCACTTCCCCACAGTTGTGTGTCCTGAGAACACTTTTCAGTAAACCATCTGCATAGAATGCACAGTAGTGCATGCCTATACTAGGTACAGATGCAATCCTGTACCAGCTACTCAGGAGGCTGAGGCAGAAGGATTGCTTGAGCCCAGGCATTCAAGTCCAGCGTGGGCAACACAGCAAGACCCTGTCTCAATACTAAAAAAATGAAATAAGAAAAAATAACCCTGTCTCAATATTTAAAAAATGAAATAAGAAAAAATAAAAATGGAAAAAAGCCCTTCTGCATGCAACTTTCAATCTTAAATTATGTTTCCGGGGAATTCAGTCTAAGACAGTGCTCATTTCTGAATCAATAAGTGTGACAAGATGTGGGACTATGCTGATAAATTAGGATTAATTGCATGCCCTATCCTAGAGTTGGAATCAACCTCTGTTGCTTAGAAATTAGCATTATAGTCTAGCATGTCAGAGCTGCAAGGGTTTCAAAGATCATGCAGTCCTTCTCCTTTAACTAATAGAAGACACAGAGAGGGGATGGAACACACCTAAGTTACACAGTTAAACCAGGACCCTGACCCAGATGTCTTTATTCCAGAGCAGAGTTCTTTCCACTGTAACCCATTTCCCATTTTTGGTCATTAAGCAGAAATGGTAATTGATCTGTCTCAAAGTGACAGGACTGCCTGTCTAATGGACCTCAACATTCTCACAAATAGGTGGTAGACAATCTCTGCACCCCATTCCTTTTTAGCAGCCTAGAATGCCTAATTTGTAGACATATTTTTATTTTATTCCATTCAAGATTTTAAAATATTTTTTGAAATAGTGATATGTGCATATGGTTAAAAAATATTTTTAAGTATAAAAAGGTATGCACTAAAAAGTTTCACTCCTACTTCTTCCCCATCCCGCCTACTCCCCTCCCACAGGTAATTTCTCTTCTCAGTTTCTTATGAACCGTAACAAGAACTTTGAAGTCAATTGTTCTGATTACTAAAACAGTCTGGAGAAGTGGCAACACTGCGATGTAGACAGCCTCAGTGAATGAAAGAATGAAATATTGACCAAGCCCAAATTCAGTGTTCTTTCCATAATATCACCATGCTTTTAAAAAGACCTCAGTTGTGTGGTGAGAGCTTAGATATCAGAAGTAGGATGAAAGATATGTTAGCCTGGAAGACAGGCTGAGCTATTGAACCAGGGCCCTTTAAATTCCCTGACTGGACAGAGCCTGCAGAGGGGTTGATTGGCCCAAGCTGTGAAGAGAAGAGGAACTCAACAGGCGGGTGTTTGCATTGAAATAGGACTTGATTCATCCCTG
Organism: Theropithecus gelada; assembly: GCF_003255815.1. NCBI lineage: Eukaryota > Metazoa > Chordata > Mammalia > Primates > Cercopithecidae > Theropithecus > Theropithecus gelada. The sequence goes on along the minus strand of NC_037683.1, from coordinate 43,069,766 downwards.
CATCTTCGTGTAATTCACCTAGTCTGTCACAAAGTCTTGTCAAGTCTTCTTGTGAAATATTTACCCTATCTGTTCCTCACTTTCTCTTCTCACAACAAAAAAAACATACTCCAGACTTCAGTCAACTCACACATGGGTTATTGCCACAGGCTTTTTAAAATTTGTTATTTATTTATTTACTTATTTATTTGAGAGGGAATCCCACTCTGTCATCCAGGCTGGAGTGAAGTGGCGCGATCTTGGCTCACTGCAACATCCACCTCCGAGGTTCGAGCAACTCTCCTGCCTCAGCCTCCTGAGTAGCTGGGATTACAGGTGTGTGCCACTATGACCAGCTAATTTTTGTATTTTTAATAGAGACGACAGGCTTTCACCATGTTGGCCAGACTGGTCTCAAACTGCTGACATCAAGTGATCTGCCCGCCTCAGCCTCCCAAAATGCTGGGATTATAGGCGGGAGCCACTGCGCCCGGCTGCCACAGGCTTTTTATTGGTCTCCTGGTACAGAAATAGCTTTAACCTAAATGAGCATGTATTGCATCCAGTTTCCATTTATAGCTCATGTGTAAATTTTGCTGGTCCTTTAAAAAGCCTAGTTCTTTCAACTTCCAACTCCATGTAGTGGCAACAACTGCATTAGCGTGTTAGTTAAAAGGCTCAAAGAAGACTTGCTCCAGCTCAGAAACAAGGCTGATCACCAGAAAGATGAGACTTGCCCAGCAAATGGGTAAATAAATTGTTTATCCATTGTTTATCAATTGTTTATCCATTGTTTATCCAGTGTTGCTGGGCGCAGTGGCTCAAGCCTGTAATCCTAGCACTTTTGGAGGCTGAGGTGGGAGGATGACCTGAGGTCAGGAGTTCGAGACCAGCCTGGCCAACATGGCGAAACCCTGTCTCTACTAAAAATACAAAAAAAATTAGCCGGGTATGGTGGCACATGCCTCTAATCCCAGCTACTCAGGAGGCTGAAGCAGGAGAATTACTTGAACCCGGGAGACGGAGGTTGCAGTGAGCTGAGATCACACCCTCTGCACTCCAGCCTGGGCGACAAGAGCAAAACACAGTGTCAAAAAAAAAAAAAATTGTGATATATTCATACACTGGTATACTAATCAGTAAAAAGAACACCAGGCACAGTGGCTCACACCTGTAATCCTAGTGCTTTGGGACTGAGGTGGAAAGATCTCCTGAGGCCAGTAGTTTGAGACCAACCTGGACAATATGGTGGGACTCTGTCACTACAAAAAATAAAAGAGAGAAAGAAAGAAGAAATGAGCTACTGATGCACCCAACAACCCAGATAAATCTCAAAACATCATGTTGAGTAAAAGAAGTCAGATATGAGAGAATACATGCAGTATGATTCCATTCATATGAAGTTCAAGAACAGGTAAAATAATCTATGGGCGCCAGATGCAGTGGCTCATGCCTGTAATCCCAGCACTTTGGGAGGCTGAGACAGGAGGATCACCTGAGGTTAGGAGTTAGAGACCAGCCTGGCCAACATGGTGAAACCCTGCTTCTACTAAAAATACAAAAAAAGCCAGGCATAGCAGCAGGCACCTGTAATCCCAGCTACTTGGGAGGCAGAGGCAGGAGAATTGCCTGAACCCAGGAGACGGAGGCTGCAGTGAGCCGAGACCGTGCCACTGCACTCCAGCCTGGTGACAGAGTGAGACTCTGTCTCAAAAAAATAAATAAATAAATAAATAATAATAATAATAATCTGTGGGGATATAATTTAGAATAAGGGTTGTCTCTGATAGGCATTGGAAGGAACACAGGGGGATGCGATAGCAGTACTTTCTATCTTGACTGAGGGACTGGTTATACAGATGTATACTTTTGTTAAAATTCATCAACTGCATGCTTGAGATCTGTGTATTTCACTGTAACTATTCCCCAATGATGGGGAGAAAGACAGAGTCCAGGCACGATAGCTAGCGCCTCTAATCCCAACACTTTTGGTGGTCGAGGCAGGAGGGTTGCTTGAGCCCAGAAGTTCAAGACCAGCCTGGGCGACATAGGGAGACCCCCATCTCTACAAAATAATAATAATAATGATAATAAAATTGGCCAGGCTTGGTGGCATGCACCTGTAGTCCTAGCTACTTGGGAGGCTGAGATGGGAGGATTGCTTGAGTCCAGGAGTTCGAGGTTGCAGTGATCATGCCACTTTATTACAGGCTGGGCAACAGAGACCCAGTCTCAAAAAAAATAATCTAAAAAGCCCAGATGTTGGTAAAAAACAGAGGCTTTCTAGTAGACTCCTACTCGTTCTCAGTTCTTTACTAAAAAAAAATCTGAAGAAAATGGAAAACTAGGAATCCCCAACACCATAAAAAGTCTGAAAGAAATCTGATGCCAGAGTCTTGGCAGCATTTCTGTTCTCTGTTCTTCTAATGTGCATGCTGCAGCTGCATTAAGAAAAACTGACCCAATTTAGAGCACACATTATACTCACCTGAATTTTATGAGCGGATGCCTGAGAAAAGGAAAGAATGCCCTTGGCTGCTCCCACACCATCTGTCCTCTGCCCCTCTGGGACATTGGCCTGATGGGAACAGATCGCTGAGGAGGCAGAGCACCTTTTCCCAGCACCTACACCCAAGGTCAGGACCTTCCTCTGCCAGCTTGCTTGCTTTTTCAACTTAAATCTCATTTGTTTCAGAGTAATACATGGGCAGAGTTTTAAACACCAAATAGAACTACTCCAAAGTCTGGAGGCGCAGTGGCTCACACTTGTAACTCACTCCTAGCACTTTGGGAGGCCGAGGCGGGTGGATCACTTGAAGTCAGGAGTTCAAGATCAGCCTCACCAACACGGTGAAACCCAGCCTCTACTAAAAATATAAAACTCAGCCAGGCATGGTGGCGCATGCCTGTAATCCCAGCTACCGGCGAGGCTGAGGTGGGAGGATTGCTTAAGCCCAGGAGGCGGAGGTTGCAGTGAGCTGAGATTGTGCCACTGCACTCCAGCCTGGGTGACAGAGTGAGACTCCATCTCAAAACAAACAAACAACAACAACAACAACAACAACAAAGTCTGTTACCAAAAACAGCAGGCCCCTGCCTTAACCCTTCCCACCTCACTTGTCATTCTCCACAGACAGTGCTCCAAAGACTGTTCTTTTAGTGGTTGCTTCTGTTGTTTACCTCCTTTTATATAAATACTATGACTATATTATTATTTTTTAAATTTTTTGCCATTAACTATTGACTTTCTACTATGAAAAGTAAGACTATCTGTCTTCATCCTTACTCTCACACACTTTTGACTCCTCCCTCCTTTCAGTAGTGGCTACTTATGTGAATGTGACTCTGTATGTGGTGTTTACAGGTGATTTTAAGACCTACATATAACATACCATAATTACATATTTTTATACAACTTTTAACTTTTCCTGGCATTAAGAATAACCTCCTTTTGTCTTCCTTTGGCTTAATTTGCTACAGCCGTCAGAACTGTAAAACTCCTTTCTCTTCTCAGTATGGTTACGCAGGTGGTACCCTTGATTGTTATTTCCTGATGTCCCCACACCACCCCACCCCCGGCCACCCCAAGATCCTTCTGTCCTCTGGTTCCTGCCTGCATGGGATTGTTTTCCGGGCCAGCTGTTCAGCTAATATTATTGGAGTGTATTCTCCAGGAGCAGGGAAAAGGGGTACACAGAGGGTCAATAGTCTGACACCCTGAATGTATGAAAATGTCTTTATTCTATGCTTACTCTTGAATGATAATTTGGCTGCAGAAGTTCTAAGATGATAACTTTCTTCACAATTTTGAAGACGATGTCAGTTGCTCCACTGCCTTCTAGTTTCCGGTGTTCTATTGAGAAGGTTCATGCCATTTTGAATTCTAGTCCTTGGATTATGAATTTTTTTTCCCCTCTTAGGACACTTTTAGGATTTCTAGTTTTCTGCAACTTCATTATGATATGTCTTGGTGGGCTAGTTCCATCTGGAATCCCAAAGGAATTGCGTTGTATTATTGTTTGATAATTTCATTATTTACAGCTATCGGTACTAAAAATACTGACATTTGGGGGTTCCTCAAGGAACCTGCTTCCTGATCACCCTGGGGGAATGTCCACTAGTCTTTAAGACCGACCAGTGGACACAGAGTTCCCACAGAACCACTTTTTAGTGCCTCTCTCATAAATATAAATGATATTTAAGGATGATCATATACTCAGGAAAGACTCTACAATGAAAGCCAGAACTCTGTGTTACAAAAAGAAACCTGGAGGCCGGGCGCAGTGGCTCACGCCTGTAATCCCAGCACTTTGGGAGGCCAAGGCAAGTGGATCATCTGAGGTCGATTTCAAGTTCAAGACCAGCCTGGCCAAAATGGTGAAACCCCGTCTCTACCAAAAATACAAAAAAATTAGCCGGGCGTGGTGGCGGGCGCCTATAATCCCAGCTACCTGGGGGGCTGAAGCAGGAGAATTGCTTGAACCTGGGAGGCAGAGGTTGCAGTGAACCGAGATGGTATCACTGCATTCCAGCCTGGGTGACAAGAGCAAAAACTCTGTCTCAAAAATAAACAAATAAATAGAAACCTGAAAATGGAGACAATTCAGAGATCAAATAAAACTTAAGGGGCCAGGCATGGTAGCTCCTGCCTCTAAATCCAGAGCTTTGGGAGGCTGAGGTGTGAGGATCACTTGAGGCCAGGATTTAAGAGACCAGCCTGGGAAAAACCAGCCTGGGCAACATAGTGAGACTTTGTCTCTACAAAAAAATTAAAAATAAAAAAAATTAGCCAGGCGTGGTGGCTACTTGGAAGGCTGAAGCATGAGGATTGCTTGAGCCTAGGAGTTTGAGGCTGCAGTTAGCTATGATCATGCCACTGCACTATAGCCTGGGTCAAAGCAAGACCGTGTCCCTCAAAAAATGAAAACTTAAATATATATATTTAATGTACATATGTTAGATATAAACATATGTTCATAAATATATTTATGTATACATATATTTATGTATATATGTTTATGTACATAAATACATATGTATATGTATTTAAAGATGTTAAAATATGTTCACCTGAGCTCCATATGCTTGAAAGAAAAAAAAGATGTTAAAATATGTTACATTAATGGAATAAAAACAACCATGTTATGAAAAATGAACATTAAAATAAGAAAGAGCCCTTGAAAATTAAAAATATGATAGCTAAAAATAAACCAAATGTGGTTATCTTATTTTTTCTTAAACCAGTCACTTTCCCCCAGAAAAGACTCTTCCAGTCTCCTGCCTCTGGAGATTAGCCATTAGCATTCTGGAGTAAGCTGGGAAAAGGGGAGTTGGAGGAGTAGCTCGCCATTTAGGATGTAGACTTCCAGTTCATCCCCTCCATTCTGTCTTTTCCGTCTTTCTTGAACTCTGATTAGTCAGATGTTGGACCTCCTGGACCAAGTCTCTAGTTTTATATGCAGTTTTCCTTTAGTATATTTCTTTATATTTTTATGCTACTTTCTGGGCAAATTTCCTCAATTCTATCTTTAAATCCTTTTAGTGATTTGGGAGGGTATGAAGATAAGCATATCAATTTACCATAACTAGAAATCCTTCTGATACCTTTCTACATCTTGGCTGATAGTTTGTTCTTTTGCAGAAAGAGAGATAAGAAATGGGCCTGGGGAATCCACAGCCACCCTCATCTGTGCCTGGTGTCCCTGAGCCCAGCGCCTCTATGAGCCTATTTCTCCAGAAAGCAAATTTCTGCTCTTCTGCCATTTGTCCACTGGCTTAGCATTTTCTAAACTCTCCCAGAGGTACTGGTAAGGCCACAGACAGAAAAATAAACGAACAGAGAAGGAGGTTCAGAAATAGACTTAGAGCTGGGCGTCGTGGCTCACGCCTGTAATCCCAGCACTTTGGGAGGCTGAGGCGGGTGGATCACTTGAGGTCACGACTTAGGGACCAGCCTGGCCAATATGGTGAAACCTCATCTCTACTAAAAATACAAAACTTAGCTGGGCATGGTGGCACGTGCCTATAATCTCAGCTACTGGGGAGGCTGAGGCAGGAGAATCGCTTGAACCAGGGAGGCATAGGTTGCAATGAGCCAAGATTGCAGCACTGCACTCCAGCCTGGGCAACAGAGCGAGACTAGTCTCAAGAGAGAAAGAGAAAGAAAGAGAGAGAGAGAGAGAGAGAGAGAGAGACTCACGAATATGTAAGGATTTAGTATGTTATAAAGATCACATTTCATGTTCATTGGGGGAAAGATGGTTATTTAAGAAATGGTATTGGAATAACAGCTAGCCATTAAAATAAAGAAAATTAGATCTTTACTTCAAACCATACATTAAAAGTCCAAGAAGGCTGGGCGCAGTGGCTCACGCCTGTAATCCCAACACTTTGGGAGGCTGCTGTGGGCGGATCACCTGAGGTCAGGAGTTCAAGACGAGCCTAGGAAACATGGTGAAACCCCATCTCTACAAAAATACAAAAAAATTAGCTGGGCATGATGATGGGTTCCTGTAATCCCAGCTACTCAGGAAGTTGAGGCCGGAGAATCACTTGAACCTCGGAGGCAGAGGTTGCAGTGAGCTGAGATCGCACCATTACTCTCCAGCCTGGACGACAGAGTGAGACTCCTGTCTCAAAAAAAAAAAAAAAAAAAAAAAGTCCGAGTAGATGAAAGATTGAAAGATTTCACATAAAAAATGAAACCAGAAGTACCAGAAGAAAATATAGGTGAATACTGATATAATCTTGGAGTGAGAAAGGTCTTTCTAATCATGACATAAAAGCATTAACCATAGAGATTGGTTTGATCCTAAATAAAAATTTAAAATTTTTCTTCATCTCCCCCATATGTGTGTGGTGTATGTATGTGTGTGTGTGTGTATTTACACCTATACATGGAGATATATCTCTATCCTATAAACATTTAAAAAGCACACACAAAAACACTGGGAAAAATAGTTTCGACATGTATATGTTAGACTATGGGTTAACATTCTTAATATATAAGAGCACTTATTAATAAATAATTTTAAAACACCAATAAGACACAAACATGCAACTTATAAAGAAGTACACATGGCTTAAAAATATCTGAAAAAGTATTTAGCTTTATTTGTTATATAAAGAAGTACAAGTTCCAGAGCATTTCCCTTCCCCAAAAAAGAAGCCCCACACTCATTAGCAGTCACTCCCCATAACTCCCAGTCCTTGGCAACCACTAATCTGTCTCTATGGGTTTGCTTTTTTTTTTCTTGAGAGAGAGTCTCACTCTGTCGCCCAGGCTGGAGTGCAGTGGCACGATATTAGCTCACTGCAACCTCCACCTCCCTGGTTCAAGCAATTCCCATGCTGCAGCCTCCCGAGTAGCTGGGATTACAGGCACACACCACCACCTCTGGCTACTTTTTTTGAAAATATTTTTAGTAGAGACAAGGTTTCACCACGTCAGCCAGACTGGTCTCGAACTCCTGACCTCAGGCAATCCGCCCGCCTCGGCCTCCCAAAGTGCTGGGATTACAGGCATGAGCCACCGTGCCCAGCCAGGTTTGCCTATTTTGAACATTACATACACTATGTGGCCTTTTATGTATGGTTCGTTTCAGTTAGCATATTTTCATAGTTCATCAATGTTGTAGCATGTAATTCCTTTCCATTATATGGATATATTTGTTTCCCATTTGCTACTATAACAAATTACTACAAATTTTTATTTATATTTATTTTTTATTTTTATTTTTATTTTATTTTATTTTTTTTGAGACGGAGTCTCGCTCTGTCGCCCAGGCTGGAGTGCCGTGGCCGGATCTCAGCTCACTGCAAGCTCCGCCTCCCAGGTTCACGCCATTCTCCTGCCTCAGCCTCCCGAGTAGCTGGGACTACAGGCGCCCGCCACCTCGCCCGGCTAGTTTTTTGTATTTTTTAGTGGAGACGGGGTTTCACCGTGGTAGCCAGGATGGTCTCGATCTCCTGACCTCGTGATCCACCCGTCTCAGCCTCCCAAAGTGCTGGGATTACAGGCTTGAGCCACCGCGCCCGGACTATTTTTTATTTTCTATTTTTTTTTGAGACGGAGTCTCGCTCTGTTGCCCAGGCTGGAGTGCAGTGACATGATCTCTGCTCACTGCAAGCTCTGCCTCCCAGGTTCATGCCATTCTCCTGCCTCAGCCTCTCCGAGTGGCTGGGACTACAGGCGCCCACCACCACGCCTGGCTAATTTTTTGTATTTTTAGTAGAGACAGTGTTTCACCGTGGTCTTGATCTCCTGACCTCGTGATCTGACCGCCTCGGCCTCCCAAAGTGCTGGGATTACAAGCATGAGCCACCGCGCCTGGCCACAAATTACCACAAATTTAGTAGCTTAAAACACAAATTTATTACCTTACAGTTCTGTAGGTTAGGAACCTGAAGCAGGTATTATTGGGCTAAAACCAAGGTGTTGTCAGAGCTGTGTTCCTTTTTGGAGGCTCCAAGGGAGATTCTTTTTCCTTCCCTTTTCCACTTTGTAGATGCCATCCACATTCCTGGGTTTATGGCTCCCTTCCTCCACCTTCAAGGCCAGCGTTCAAGTCCTTCTCACACCACATCGCTATGGCCTCCTTTTTTGTAGTCAGAATTTCCTTTTTTCTTCTTTCATGTTCCTCTTCAACTTTTAGGCACCTTGTGATCACACTGGCCTATGCGGATAATCCAGGATAATCTCCCCATCTCAAGGTCCTTAATCACATCTGCAAAGTCCTTTGGGGGCCATGATTTTGCCTACCACACAGATACACCATATTTTGTTTATGCATTTACTAGTTGATGGATTTGGGTTATTTCTACTTTGGAGGTATTATAAATCATGCTGCTATGAACATTCCTTTACAAGTTTTTGTGTAGATTTATGTTTTCAATTCTTTTGGATATTTGCCTAGGAGTAGAATTGCTGGGTCATATGGTAGCAATATGTTTAATTTTTTTAAGTGTACAATTCAGTGGTACTTACAAAGTTGTACAACCAAACCATCACCACAATCTAATTCTGGAATGTTTCCATCACTCCAGAAAGAAACCCGAGACCTGTTAGCAGTCACTCTGCATCCTCCCTCCCCCAAACCTCTAGTAACCACAAATCTGCTTTGTCTCTTTCTACCTATTCTGGACATTTTACATAAACGGAACCACACAGTACATGGCCTTCATGTCTGTGCATTAGCATAATGCACTTAGCATAAAGTTATTAAGGTTTACCTATGTTCATTCCTTTTCATGGCCAAATAATATTCTATTGTATGGATAACCACATTTTGTTTATTCATTCATTGCTAATGGATATTTGGGTGGTTTCCATTGAATGCCTATTAAGACTAATGCTGCAATAAATATTCATGTGCAAATTTTGTGTGGACATACATTTTTATTTTCTTGGGTATATACCTAGGAGTGAAATTGCTGGGTCATATGTAATTCCATGTCTAACTTTTTCTTTTTCTATGAACCTGACATTGTAAACAAAACAATTTCAAAATTGGTTTCCAAAGAGGTTGTTGGCCAGGCGCGGTGGCTCATGCCTGTAATCCCAGCACTTTGGGAGGCTGAGCCGGGTGGATCACCTGAGGACAAGAGTTTGAGACCAGCCTGGCCAACAGGGTGAAACTCCCTCTCTACAAAAACACACACACACACAAAAATAGCCACGCATGATGGCGGGCGCCTATAATCCCAGCTACTCGGGAGGGTAAGGCAGGAGAATCACTTGAACCCGGGAGGCGGCAGTTACAGTGAGCCAAGATCTAAAGAGGTTGCACCATTTTACATTCTTACCAGCAATGCTCAAGGGTGTGAGGTTGTATGTCATTATGGTTTTTATATTTCCCTAATGATGATGTTGAGCATTTTTTCATATGCTTATTGGCCATGTATATATCTTCTTTGGAGAACTGTATATTCAAATCCTTTGCCCATTGTTTTTTAAGATGGAGTCTCACTCTGTTGCCCAGGTTGGAGTGCAGTGGTGCAGTCTCGGCTCACTGCAATCTCTGACTCCCAGGTTCAAGCGATTTTTCCGCCTCAGCTTCACAGGCGCCTGCCACCACACCCAGCTAATTTTTGTATTTTTAGTAGAGACAGGGTTTCACCATGTTGGCCAGACTGGTCTTGAACTCCTGACCTCAACTGATCTGCCTGCCTCAGCCTCCCAAAGTGCTGGGATTACAGGTGTGAGTCCCCGTGCTCAGCCTGCAATAGTTCTTTATACATCTGAAGACAAGTGTCTTATCAGATATATGATTTGCAAGTATTTTCTCCCTTCCCATGCATTGTCTTTTCAGTTTCCTGATGGAGTCAATTTTAAATTTTCATGGAGTCCAATTAATCTATTTTTCTTTTTGGTGTCCTATCTAAAAAAAAACTTTGCCTAATCCAAGGTCATCCTACTTTTTCTTCTGAGTCTTATAGTTTTAATTCTTACTTACATCTAGGTGTATGATCCATTTTGAATTAATTTTTGTAAATGATGTCCAACTTCATTCTCTTGCTTGTGGACAGCCAATTGTCCCACATCATTTGTTGAAAAGACTATTCCTTCCCTCATTGAACTGTCTTGGCACCTTTGTTGAAAAGTAATTGACAACAATTTTTCAAAGATAATACCTAGTTTAGGCAAGAGTGAGGGGAAGCCTTGTACACTGCTAACGGGAGCATAAAGTAGTAGCCTTTGAAGGGCAACTTGGCTACGTGTATACCAGTTTGAAACGTGTACACTCTGATTCAGGAATTGCACTTCTAGGAATTTATTCCAAGGAGCTAAATGTATTCAACGCTGTTATGTATAATAGTAAACAACTGGAAGTAATCTAAATGTCCATCAGTAGGCGACCAAGTGAGTAAATTATTCTCCAATCCATACAATAAAATATGATGCAGCCTTTAAAAATGAAGTAAATCCAACTAACTAACTTTGAGCAATTTCTGTGACCCATTGCTTAGTGAAAATTAAAAACATATTTTACAGTATCATTTATAGAATTCCATTTATATAAAATTATATGATATATATGCACCTTCATTCACAGAGTAATCGCTTAGAAAATATTCACAAAAATGTTAACAGTAGTCCATCTAAGTAATGGGATTTTGGCTGGCTTTTATTTTATTTATACTTTTTTGCATTGCATGAATTTGCTACATGAATATGTATTGTCTTTATGCCCAGAAAAAGAAAACATATTTTCATTTTTGTAGAAGAGTATCTTCAAGGAATATATAGTAGAAGATTATTCAATGACATGGGAATATGTCTATAATAGATTATTAACTAAAAAGCAGGTTATACTATCCCACTTTTGAAAAGTATTTTTAACTGTAATATTTCCTAGGTATTATATTTTTTTCACTTCTATATGTGAAATATCTCTTATAATTGACATGAATATTTGATGTCATGGGTTCCCCCTCCCTCCCTCCTGAAAAGCTCTTACTAATGAGATGATGCTTCTCACTATCTGAGACTTGAGAAAATGCCATGTGTGTAGAGAAAAGATTGGAGGAACAGACAACAAAACATGAACAGTGCTTGGCCCTTTAAAAAAGCCTTAGATGGAAATTCTTATTTTCTTCTCTGTAAGTATAGTTTCCAAGTTTTCTATAGTACATGCATAGATAAACATAAAAAGAAGCCAGGGACCTAGATGCCCTTATTTTCAAGGATAAGGATATTTGGTACTTGTAGCCTTTATCAAAATAAGAGACTAGCAAATTTGGGACCATGCAAGCCACCTCAGTAGTGCCAGGGTCTAGCGTGAGACAGGACAAAAGCACAGGCCCACGGAGGGGTGCCTGGCTGGACAGGAGCAGGTAAGGCAAGCTGGAGAACAGATGGCAGAGTTCAGTCAGCAGGAGCTGGACTCTTGGATCAGTCTCAGTTCCATGTGGACAAGGAAATCCCTGTGAGGTATGAGAGGGTCCAGATGGCAGGGATGCTGGCTAATTATGGAGACGGGCACTTCGATATTTTCCGTGTCAGGAGCATGTTCCAAGTTCCTCAAGAGTGACCAAGGACTATGTGAAACAGAAAATGAGCCTGACTATTTGAGATTTAAAAACATATTTCCCCCTCAGCCAAAGGGGTAGCACATGGAGCAGAGATGGAAAACTGATGGCCACAGCAGAATGTTCCTAGCCTTGAAGGCCAGCAGGCTCTGGGACGCTGCTTGGGTAAGGAAGGGACTCAGGCTTGCAGTGACTGTGGCTGCGGGGGGCAGAGAAAAGTGACAGGCACTCAGTTTCTCTAACGTGATTATGTCCAACCCTCAATAGTTCTGAGATGAGCAGCCTGAGGCCCAGAGAGGCTATATGTTTTGCCCTCAAGCACACAGCCAGTAAGTGGTGGAGTGGGATTCTCATCTCACTGAAGTCCTTCCCAAAAAGGGAAAACCACTGAAGTTATATTAATACAGATTTATCATAATGATAGGTGGAAAAAGCAAGTCTCTAAAAAAAGATCTTCAATCTGATCCCAACACTTAAAAACAGTATGTATGGTATAGAAAAAATTGCAAAGATATACAACTTAATGGTGGTTATATCTCAATGGCAGGAACTTTTATTTTCAGTGTTTTAATTTTCTCTGCACAATGAGCAAGTAAACCTTTTTAAAACAGGAAAAAAATGTTTTATTTTTCAGAAGCAGTTCTGAGGACTAGTCGATCAAAGTAATGAGAATGAATTACAGTGAGCCCTAATGACAGAGAAATCTAGCTTCTTAGTAGTTATGTGAATTTCAGCAAACCTACTTGGCTTTCCTGAGTCTGTTTCCTAAACACTATAAAAGGTGGATTATCATCCTGTCCTGGGGAGCTGTTGCTAGGATTAACTGAGAAGCAGTACACAAAAGTCCCATGCACAGCACTTGGCATAAGGATGGTGCTTAATAAATATTAGACTTGACTCTTGGTAGTCACAGCTCTTCCTTGCTGCACCAGGAAGGCTGAGCACCTCCAGCTGGTTCAGATAGCAGAAAGGAACCTGGGCAGGGGCCCATTACTGGGCCTAGAGCCTCCTGTACATCTGACACATTCCCCTCCTCTGTTTTTACCATGTGAAGACTAACAGGATCTCCTCCCTTAACCCATTTTCACCTATTTGCCTCTCCCTCTCCCCTTGTCTCAATAATCTCAGCTGCCTAGATGGTATTTTTTTTAAGTACATGTGACATTATTTTTAACATAACATACATTTGCAAAGCATCTGCTCTGTTCTAAAGATGGACCCAAGGTCCTCCTCTCCATTCCTATCATCCAGAAATACTTGTCTGAGTTCTAATTGAGAAGTTAGATCCTTCAACAACTACCATTTGTTGCCAAACTGCGATAATAGAGGTACACACACTAAGTTGTGGAAACTCCGGGGCGGGGAAGAGATATGTTCTTACCAGTGTATGCACATGTGTATGGAAGAGGACAGGAAGAATGGAAGTATTTAAAGAGTAATCATTTCCTCATCCTATATTATACATCAGCTTCAAATACTGTCATTACTAAAATATGCCCATTCTGTTAAGCTGGTTTCAGAGCCAGTTAAATCAATGACCTAGTAGGGCTGTTTCCTCTCATCTTCAGATTTATTAAAGTCTGTCCACAGCCACAAAGTTTGCGGGGAAGGCTCAAGTCATCTGATGATATGACAAGTAATATGCTGTTGCTGAGATAGGGGGGGTGGGGCACAGGTCCAAGGAGTTACAAACTGGCTCGCAGTGTTCTGCTCAGACATTTTAGAGCTTTCTGGAATACACAGCCATTCTGATTAACAGGCAGTTTTAAGGCTCAAGGGGTGCCAAAACCTGGCATTATTTGATATTTTTATTACTTACTGGTCAAACGTTAACATCAATGGAAGTAAAAAGAAATTCATTCTTAGTTTGGTCTAACAAACTCTTTTTACATTTCCTTATTCCCTTTCAGCCCTTGTTGAAATCCATAAATCCATGGTCACAATAATACTTGCAGATCAGATACAAGTGAATATTCTACATCTTTCTCACACACAGATGCATACAGAGAATGATGTTAAGTGCAGCAATATTCAAAACCCAGGCCCTGTGACAACAGCCCCTTCAGGCCTGTAGACTGACAGTCCCGTAGAAGATGTTGGCAAGGCAATGAGACACACCCTGTTCTGCCTGTGTTATTTATGCCTCTGGCAGTGAAGCCCCTGACAAAGAAGCATGTCACTGGAACACATGCTCTTTGTTCACAGAGGTGCATGCCAGCACCGGCTGCGTAAGAAGGGACAGTGCCGTGTCTGTAGTCTCTCCTCCTTTGGCTCTTTTGCCTTCTATTTGCAGCACATTGTGGCTATGTTTATTAATTACTTTGTAGCTAAATACTATAAAACACACATCTATCCTGTGAGCTATGTACCCTGAGGAAAGAGTCCTTCATACCCTCCAGTTGGCCATAAAGAGAGGACAGAGTCTCAAGATTTGCCCTGATGCTAAGGATTAATACCATCTCCTCCGGGAGCCACCAGGACTCCTTCAGCACCATCCCCTTTTCCTGCAAGAGGACACTTGCATGCTGTTTGGTATTAAAAGTCCTCTACAACTGTTCCCAACCTACAGCACCAACGCAGCCCCCCACCATGCTATGACTCCACTCAAGATAGACTGATGATGTAGCAGAAGATGGTGGCCTGCAGAGTCAGACCTATCTGGGTCTAAATCCTAGCTCCGCTTCTTGTTGGACGTGCAGCTTAAGATTCCTGAGCTCCTCATCTGTAAAATGATTAAATTATCACCTACTTCAGAAAGTTGTCTGAGAATCAGAGAAACAATATCAAGCCCCTTAAAGCAGATGCTCAATAATCGCTTGTTGGCTCATGAAACCGATTTGGTAGTTATTTTTTGTTTGTTTGTTTGTTTGTAAAAGCCCTCATTGCATAGCCCGGTGGTTCTCATAACCTTAGTTACAGACCTCTTGTAACCTCCTGAGAACATCTGTCTCCATTTTCCCTTGTCACGAAGACATCTGCTGAGACAGTTAACAGGAGTCAGGGAACCACACACTAGAAAGTTTTTCTTTTCCCATATTCCTTCTAAAACTTTCATCTTCAAATGTTAACTCACTCAGTATTTTAAAAGCTGATCTATAATTGGTTTACAATTAAGTTTTGGGTTGTTTGCCACTAAAACTTAGGTAAAATACGAATTGGGGCACTTTCCTAACTTCATAAAACTTTATATTAATGCATAGAATTTCAAGTTTTTCTTTCTTTAACAAATTGTTCTTAGTTTTTGGTGCTTCTAGTCAGTACAATCTCACATTGTATTTGATATATTATGTATTTACTTATTTTACGCTGAATATAAAGTCATTCCCAGGTGGTCTGCAAAGCACAACACCCACCCCGATCTGGTGCTCTAACCCCTGGGACCCTTTCAGCCAGACCATGACAAAGGCTGCCTGCCAGGTTTCAGCGAAACTTAGACCACCAAGAATTTACACACCTCACAGGGGTGCCCTAACGAATAAATGAGATTAAAAAAAAAAAAAAAAAAAAAGGCGGGGAAACCCTGAGGCCCTATTAGAAATGCTAATGGTTTCCTTCTGTAGCTCCTATTAAAATGTTAGAAAACCGAGGGAGACCTCCTGAAGAGGGTGGAGATGCTAGCCTGCTCTGTGGCTTAGCAAGCGACCCCAGCTGCCATGCCAGGGCCGGCCGGCCACTATTCTGTCCCGACGGGGGGCGCGCGGATCCTCGGCGGCGCTACGGACGCCACTCTGCCAAGGAGGCATTGGTGTTCGGCCTGTTGGCCCCAGACTGTGTGGCAGGCAAAAGGTGAACCTCAAAGCCTCTCTGTCCCCGGCTTCTTCACATTTCGCGCCTCCGCGGGCGTCGTGCTGCCCCCGTGAGCCTCCCCGGATGGACTGGGCTTTAGGGACCCCTGAAGCCGGACTGCCAAGCTTCCCACCAGCCCTTCCCGCGAACCTCCGGGCCCGGGCCGCAGACCCAGCTCTGGGCACGACGAGGTGGGGCCGGGAGGAGAAGTCTCAGCCCGGCGGGGGTCGGGGAAGCCCCCCCATCCCCGAGAAAGGTCTTACATCAGCCGCCCCACGTGCAATCGGAAGGAGGGAGGGAGGAAGTCGCTCCTCTACCCTGGCTGCGCCTTTGCCCAGCCTCCGCCCCGCCTGTCGCGCGTCTCCCCGCCCCGTCCTTGGTGCAGCCGCGGCCGCCCAGCCGAGCAGCGCCGCGCGGGGCCGAGTGAAGCCGAGCAGCTGCCGCGCCGCGTCGCCGGTTTAAGCGCAGTGCAGGCCGCGGCCGGGGGCGGCGGTAGTGAGCCCAGCGCTGCGCTCCAGCCTCCTTTTCCCTCCATGGTTTCTCTCCGCTCCCGTGAGTAACTTGGCTCCGGGGGCTCCGCTCGCCTGCCCGTACGCCGCCAGCCACCCAGGACCGCGCCGCCGGCCTCCGCCGCGAGCAAACCCTTCCGACGGCCTTCGCTGCGCAGGCCGGGACGCCTCTCCCCCCTCCGCCCCCGTCGCGGAAAGTTAAGTTTGAAGAGGGGGGAAGAGGGGAACATGGACATGAAGAGGAGAATCCACCTGGAACTGAGGAACCGGACCCCGGCAGCTGTAAGCAGAGCCCCCTCCGGGCGCCCCCTCCCCTGATGACTTGCATGTAATGGTGGCCACCTGCGGGGCCCGGCCTGAGGGTTCGCCGGCCCCGGCGCGGGGAAGAGCGCAGCTTGTGGGCTCGGACGGGGAAGGCGGGCGGGCGCGGAGGGGGGAGCGAGCGCGCGAGGTTTAACTCTTTGCCGCCCGCGGGCCCCTGGGGCGGCCGGAGGAAGGCAGCGGTGTGGGGGAAAGCAAACTTTGAGCGCTTCGCCCGCCGGGGTCTTTCCCCGGAGGGAGCGCGTGTGCAAGTGGCCGGCGGCGAGGGAAGGAGGCGGGGGTTGTGTAACGCTGGGAGCCATGTTTGCAGCCTCCCGGGATGCGCGGCCGGGCGGAGGCCGGGCCTGTCGAGGAGCTGCGCGGCCATCCCCGCCTGGGCCAGGCCGGGCTCCGCGCGCCCCGGGCCGGCCGGGGAAGGGGCGCGGATGAGGCGGGGCGGGGGGCGGCTTCTGTGACCGGAGCTCGCGATGGGCGCCGGCCCGGCCGAGGGCAGCGGCTGTGGGGCGAGGAGGGGGCTTTTTTCCTTTGAAGGGAGCGAGAAGCCCCCTCGGGCGCTTGGGCGGGCGCGGCCTGGCGCGCAGAGCGGGGGAGGGGCGGGCCAGGGCGGCGGAGGTGGCGCAACCGCCGCCCCTCCCGAGGCCAAGTTTGAAAAAAGGACGCGGTTCCCGCCATTTTTCAAGCCTAAAAATAAAACTTTCTCTCTTGTTTCCTCGCTCCCTCTTTGCCCTCGGCCTTGCCCACTCCGACCTCCCAGAGGCAGCCCGGGTCGACCGGGGCCAACCGTTGTGGCGACGGCTTCGCCCTTCCCCCTGCGCCGCGGCGGCGGAGCCCGGAGCCCCTGCCCCGGGAGGATGGCCCCTCCGTGTGGGCGGGCGGCGGCTCCTCACGCCAACCGGGGCGCGCCACAGGCCGCCGCAGCGCCATGTTGGCGGGTGCCCGTCTCCCTCCGCCTGGTGAGTCGGCCCACGAGCTTGGCCTTGCCCGCCCTCCCTCGGCAGTGGCTGTCGGCCGCCTCTTCCCGCGCCGAGCCCTCGGTCTGTTTCCCCCCGCCCCGCCGAGGCTTGGCTCCCACTGGCGGGAGCCGCGCGCCGTGGCCGCCGCCGACTCATCCCGTCGCGGGCGCGCTGCCGACCCCCTCCCCCTTCTTAAAAGGGCAACGGCAGGCGGCCACCCCCGCCCCGCGCCGAGCGTGCGGGGTTTCGGGCGGGCCTCAGCTCGGCGCGCGGGATTTTGGGCGGGCCTCGGCTCGGCTCGTGGGCCGGGCGGCCTCTGGCCTCCCACGTGCTTGAGAGCGGCCTGGTGCGGCCGGCCGCTCGCCTTCCGGGCTGCAGGGGCCTGAGGGCGGCCCTCTGGCGGCGCGGCTGCGTGGGCGTGGGTCCGGTCTGTGGGAATCGCCCCTTTCGTCTCCCGGTTTTAGCGCGGCTGCCCGCCGCCGCGAGCCCCCCGACTCCGCGAACCGGCGCGGGGCCAGGTAGCGCCGCGGCCGGGTGCCCCAGCGGTCCAGTGGTTTCCCGCCGAGGGCGGCCCCGCGGGGCCTCCCGCCCCGGGCTAAGCGAGCGGCCGGGTTTCGTGCCCTCAGGTGGCTGTGGTTAACGAGTCGCGAAGTTGTGGGAATTCGTCGACCAGGGTTCACCTGGTGTGCTCGACGTTTATATCCTTGCTTTCTAGTCTTTGAGGTCACCACTAACGCGGGGTGGGCCGGGCTCCACCGCCCGGCGCTGTCCCTCCCGGAGGGCCCGCGAGGTGGGCCGCTCCGGTGGTTCCGAGATGGAGGGTCGCGGGCGCGCGTTTTTCCGACCTTCCGTCAGACATTTTGTCCCCGCCACGTGCTAGCCTATAGCCGGGGCGTCCAGCTCGCGCCACAAAACTTGAGGAGAGGCGTTCTTGCCTTGGGAAGGTGTTCGTTCCAGACTTTTCCATTGCGGCATAATTGCAAATCCGTAGGATATGGACTAGCTAAAATTAGCCAAAGTGTCTGCGAGAGAAGTACACACGTGGGTCTTCAGAAATGCTTTAAAATCTTGAATTTGAGTTCTTTAGAATATGCTCAAACTAAAGGTCTGTTATAATTCTCGAGTAGTGTTCCCTCTGGGAAATAACAGTTGGCCTGCTGTTCCCCTTAGATGATGATTTCATATATGAAGTAATACTGCTTTAAAAACACATGATCTACAGGTGTTCATTTTTCTTTTTTTTCTTTCTTTTTTTTTTTTTTTGAGACTGAATCTCTCTTGTGCCCAGGCTGGGGTGCAGTGGCGCTGTCTCGGCTCACGTCAGCCTCCGCTTCCTGGGTTCAAGCGATTCTCCTGCCTCAAACTCCCGTGTAGCTGGGATTACAGGCATGCGCCACCACGCTGGGCTAATTTTGTATTTTTAGTAGAGACGGGGTTTCTCGCTGTTGTTCAGGCTGTTCTGCAACTCTTCACCTCAGGTGGTCCACCTGCCTCGGCCTCCCAAAGTGCTGGAATTACAGGAGTGAGCCACCGCGCCCGGCTGCGTGTTCATTTTTCAAGTAATCAACTTAACCTTCTTGCCAGTCAGGCCAGAGCCATTTAATTCAGTTAAATTAAAACATTTTCTCGGTAATACTATCCACATTTCAAGTGCTCAAACGTGACAAGTGGCTCGTGGATGCTGCATTGGCAGCACTGGCCTGCAGAATCCACTGGTTTATTATTTGAAGCCTGAGAAACCATTGAGGTGATGTGGTGCTTTTTGCACTTGGGAGAGTTTGTGAGGCCTTGAGACAGTGTTGCGGGAGCCAGCTGAGATTGTGGGGGTAGAGGAAAGTTCCCTTAGGGAGATTGAGACCAGTGGGAGTTAGGAACCCAGGTGGACGAATAAAACTTTGACCTAAAACTGAAGGGTTTTCAGGAAAAAATGCTGTAGATTTTGAAGGAAATTCTAAAAGAGAGTTTAAAGTGTTTTTCGCACAGAGGCATCATCTTTAAGGCAGATGAAAAGTTCGGAGATCACTCCCTTAAAATCACATTCAGCTAGTCATATGATACCTTATGTGCGATGTGCTGGAACATACCATAAACACCCCAGAAATTGGTGGCATGGTCAGCTGTTACACAGTAGGCTTGGCGTCTGGGATCCTGCAGACTTGGCATGTGGGGTAACATGAAGAATCCATTACCCCGTTGAAGGTATACTATTGTATGCATAGGATGCTCCAAAATA
The DNA here is from genome assembly GCF_003255815.1 of Theropithecus gelada. Lineage (NCBI taxonomy): Eukaryota > Metazoa > Chordata > Mammalia > Primates > Cercopithecidae > Theropithecus > Theropithecus gelada. The sequence continues at coordinate 43,049,955 of NC_037683.1, read as the reverse complement.
TACAGAAGTGTCCCATGGTTGACCTTAATGATTTTAAAGTCAAATGAGATGTAAGAGTGTTTGAAGAGGGCGAATAGGGGTTTAATTGTAAATGTGTTCTTATGTTTAAGACCAGGTGGGCTTTTATTGTGTATGTGGCTTTTTTCTTATTACTGGGGTTTGAAGAAGACCCTAGTAACACTTTTGTTCAATTGGGCTCTTGTGTGTTCTGACTGAGGAAGACAAGAAGGTAAACATAAAAGTGTTACTAGGGTCTTCTTCAGTTCACCTATTACTTAACTATATCCCTATTCCTTATAAACACAAGTTTGCCAATTTCCCTAAGGGATGAGGGCGAGGGATTGTAAAGAAATACTGAATTTTTTTTTTTCTAAGTCCAAAACAGCTCTTATAGCAGCAGGGTATATTCTCATAGTGGAACAAAATGGCCTAAGATGGCATTTTAAAGTAATCTTCATGAAGAATGGTGGTTACCGTTTAAAAACATAGACAAGGATAGGAGCTATTTTGCATGACAAGGAAATATTTTATATAAAATATTAGCAGTTCACTGAGAGTAAATTGAACAGTGCTGGAATATACCATATATACACCATGGAAACTGGAGGTCTGGTCAGTAAGATGAGAAGACAGTGACATGCAGTAATTAGATATAAACCACATTTAGTTGTATTCCAAAATTGGAAAAGAATACCTGTTCTTTATGTGAGATTCTTATCCTTCCAGTAAACTGAACATGTCGCTCTGTTAGAAGCACATCATTAACCATGCATCTGAGGACAATCAGCCTTCCTATCAGCTCTGAGTTTTTCATTCAAAGTTAGAAAGCCAAGCATTTCCTTGCTGTGGCTTGCAATCTATGCCCCTGCGAAATGCTGGTGTGCTGTTTGCTGGATTGTGACATTTCATCTACCAAAATAAAAGCAGTCTTTACCTAGTCCCAGTTTACTGGGAAAAAATGTAGATTGTCTTTAACTTCCATCTTTTTTTGATCCGCACCCCCTCCCCAGCTTTTGACCTCTTTTGTTGTGTCTACTGTGATGTAATTTTGAGCTCAATCGGATATTCTAATTGGTTGCATAGCAACTAATCGGGGTTTTTTTCCTTGTATAAGTAATACATCTTCATTGAAGAAAATTAGATATAGATAGGCCAAAAAAATTGTAGGTATAGATAAGAAAAAAGAGGATAGACATACATGCCTAACCTACCATCTAGACACTTTAGTGTAGAGTCTACCAGAATGTTTAAATTTTTTCTAAACTTGGTTCATGCAGATAATCTGAATGCTAGCTAGCTTGTTTTGTTTAGGAAAAAATACAGTGAACATCTTTGTGTGTGTCTTTATTTTATAGACTCATTATTAATGTCTGCATAGATCATAATTTAAACATCTCAGGTTGTTCACAGGGATTTTGGCTGTTTTAAATACTGCTGAAATGAACATCTTATAATGTTATTTTTTCCCCCCTGCCAAATTGCTTTTCAGAATGGTTCCCTTATTTTAATACCCACCAGTAGGGTACTGGTGGGTCTTAAACACATTGGAGAACCACTAATATAAATCCGTTCTCGGCTGGGCACAGTGGCTCATGCCAAAATCCTAGCACTTTGGGAGGCGGAGGAGGTTGGATCACCTGAGGTCAGGAATTCAAGACCAGCCTGGGCAACATGGCAAAACCCCGTCTCCACTAAAAATACAAAAATTAGCTGGGGGTGGTGGCAGGCGCCTATAATCCCAGTTATTCTGGAGGCTGAGGCAGGAGAATTGCTTGAACCTAGGGGGGCAGAGGTTACAGTGAGCCAAGATAGCACCACTTCACTCCAGCATAGGCGAAAGAGTGAGACTCCGTCTCAAAAATAAAAATAAAATAATAAAAAGTTCTATTATTTTGAAAACATTATTTTAAATTAATGGGTAGAAGATTTGAACACTGACTAACTCAGAAGGATGGAAATTGCAAGGATGGCAGGAATTACTTTCTGTATTTTGGGATTATTTCACTTACCATAATAACCAGTATTGTTCTAATTAAAAGAATTGACAACTCACAAAGATCTTTAATTCCTCCATACCCTTTCCTCCTTTTATGGCAGAGACAACTGGTATAGTTGGAGAGCATCACCCCACCAGTTAGGTAAAGTTGATCTTTTTTCATAGTAGCTAGGGGAGTGGCAGATTAGCACATTGAAGAGAATGAAAGGGAAAAACATTTTTCCATCTCCTGTGGCCCCCACCTCCAATCGCTGGGGATATTCCCATAACCTAGACTCATCATAACTTAAAGAAGGACCTCATAGACATTTTGCCATTTAGAACTTAAAATGTGTGTGGTTTTTTTTTTTTTTTAAGAGAGAGATAGTGTTATAAATCATTGTTATATCTTCCAATCAGATCTGAAAAGGTATTTGGCCACACTGTAGTTCAAATTTTTCAATGAAAAAGTAGTAGGAAACTACTGTTTTGCTGCTAAATGTAGAAAACAAATATAAGAATTAAATAGGAGATAGTACGGATTTTTCATTTTTAAATGTTTACCTTAATTTGTGTTTGAGAAAAGGCAAGTTTAATTGGAGGATGAGGGAAGAAGAGGAGTGAATTTGGCCCCAAAAGTTAAACTGTCCATCTTCAAGCAGAAGGCCAGTTAACTCTTGGACCAAATAGATCATTATGCACAAATGAACAAGGGCCTGCCTAACCTTTTTTCATTAGATAACAGCTCTGGGAGGATTTGAGATATAAGAAGAAACTAGGACCTTTCTCCTTTGATTAGGACCTTTGGTTTATTCTGAATCTAGATTGGGAAGCTGTGGGATCATCTTGACCCCAGCCCCACTCGGTCTCTCAACCACACTCTTCCCAAGCTGTTATCTCCTTTGCAAGGCAGTTTAGATCTCTATACCCAGGGAGGAATGAAAAGAGATGATGAGGCTTAGTTAGCTCTGTGGAGATCCACTGAGAACCCCAGAGTTGATACAAAGATTGTTTTAAGCTGAAGATATTTGAGATTCAACGGATGCAGAGAGAAGCCTACTTGGAGTTTATCTGGCTAAAAGCAAATACATATCACATACGAGGGAATTGTCCCTTTGGAGTGTGCCTGTTCCCAGGAGAGAGGCCAAGAGTAAATCTCTGGTGGGGGTGGGGGGAGTAGTCTTACGGCCCTAAGAAAACAAAGACCACTCATATCTGTGTAGACAGACATTGTAAACTTGATCTCTCATCTGTTCTGAAAATCCCATTTGTGTTCCCTAAAGAAATCTGTTCTTCCCAAAAAGTTTTTCTCCTCCTATCTTTTCCTCTTCTAAGTTAGGTATATAAGCCCTACATTCTAACTACTCAGTTATCACTGAGCGTGAGTGCACCTGTGTATGTGTGTTGCACGTGTAAATACACTTTTTCTGCACCTCAAATGCCACTTTTCTGCCATTGAAACAATATCCGAGCTCAGAATACCTTTTCATTAAGGTCCTGTTGAGAACTTTCAACAACCTTGAAGTTGGCTGATGGAACATTTAGACCTGCTATCCTTGGGTACAGCCCTGAGTGGGGCCCTCCAGTGGTCTCTGCTTTATGCAGTAATTCCCGTTATCCTCTGTGCTTATTCCCCAGTGACTCATCTTCTCAATATGCTTCTTGCATTCTGTTCTTGGGGTAGCATGTTTCTTTACATTCTCAGCCTTGCTGGAAAAGTCAAGGGACGTGCCTTTTCTGCCTAGCCCAACAACTCTCTGCCCTATTTATCCCAGTGTATCCTATTGCCTCTTACTGGTAGAGGCAATAAAGGTCTCAGGTATTCATTTCCTGAACTTCTCACTCACTTAATAAACTCACTTACATCTCTGTCTATCCTAGCCACTCTCTTGAAGGAGCTGTCCCTCCTCCAACAAGGGTAAAATGATACCTCATTTTTAATATACATTTTTACTACTTACAGTTGAACCTTTTTTTTTTTCTGAGACAGAATCTTGCTCTGTTGCCCAGACTGGAGTGCAGTGGCGCAGTCTCGGCTCACTGCAACCCTCCGACTCATGGGTTCAAGCATTCTCCTGCCTCAGCCTCCCGAGTAGCTGGGACTATAGGTGCACACCACCATGCCTGGCACATTTCTTTGTATTTTTAGTGGAGATGGGATTTCACCATGTTGGCCAGGCTGGTCTCAAACTCCTGACCTCAGGTGATCGGCCTGCCTCGGCCTCCCAAAGTGCTGGGATTATAGGCCTGAGCCACCGTGCCCAGCCAAACTTTTTTTTTTTTTTTCTTTTAGCTGGGTCTCTGTCGCTGGGATTGTAGGCACTAGCCACTGCACCTGGCCTTGAACAGTTTTTTTAGTGTTGGCTATTTCTGTCTTTAAGAGCTTGTCTGTCCTTTGTTAGTGTTTCTGCTGGGGTATTTATTTTTTCCTCACTTAGGGTAAAAACGATAGAAGATATCCTCAAGAACAAGATAATGCAAATAGCCAGAATTTCCATAATCGAGAGGTTACAAAAAGTAACAGTCAAATCGGTAAATAATTTTGCAGCGGTTACAATGAACTACTCATTTAAAAGAGAAGTTGATGTTTTAAATAAAGAACTCTTAACTAATAACAGACTCAGATGTTTGTATTCTTTCACTTAGCAATGGATTCTGAAGACACAATCCTAAACACAGAAGACGTTTTAAGTAAAGATATGGCATTATTTATAGTAGGGAAAATTGAGCACAAATGTTCAACAGGGAGGATTGTAAAATGATTTATAGTATATCCACACACTGTAATTTATTTGGCTATTAAAAAATACTCTATGATCAGAAAGTTGGTCCCCTTTATGTCCAGGTTTTCATCTTAGTCCCCCGCAATTGTGTCACAAATCTCTGTACAATATTGCTGACAAACCTGTAACCATTTTTTTCCTCATTCAGCAGTTACGTAGGCTCTTATATAGTGATATAGTGGTAACCGGAATATACATGACCCTGTGATCATGGAGCTTAGTCTAGCAGTGACTTTTTTTTTTTTTTTTTTTTGAGATGGAGTCTCCTTTGTCACCCAGGCTGGAGTGCAGTGGCACAATCTCAGCTCACTGCAACTTCCGCCTCCCAGGTTCAAGCAATTCTGCCTCAGCCTCCCGAGTTGCTGGGACTACAGGCACATGCCACCATGCCTGGTTAATTTTTGTATTTTTAATAGAGATGGAGTTTCACCATGTTGGCCAGGCTGGTCTTGAACTCCTGACCTTAGGTGATCCACCCACCTTGACCTCCCAGAGTGCTGGGATTACAGGCATGAGCCACCAAGCCCAGGCAACAAACACATTTTTTAACCTGCATTTGAGTCCTCTGGTACTTTTTGATGACGCCTTGCAGTGGTTAAAGTGGAATTTTGCAAGTTGAAAGAAATGTCTTTAAGAGGTGATTTCACTCTGTGAGCTGAGAGGCAGTATGGCTAACTCTAATTCTTCTTCACTTCATTTTTGGCATATTGGTGTGTTTTGTATAACATTTTTGGATTATTTTGGATAGAATTTTAGAAAATCTCCCAAGGTAAATGGGAACATTTTAATTGTATTGCAGTACACTGTTTACATGGGTGGGTGATGGCAGTTGACCTTTCTAAAATTTTAATGGTTCGTTGGTTTTATGTTTAGTTTCTTTTTAATACAGAATAAATATATGCTTGTAAAAAATTTAGTACAGATATACGTAAACAGCAAAGGTCTCTGACGTTTTCCATTCCGTTTACCCAGAGGTTACTTTCTGGCCATTTATAATGTTCCAAGCCCTAGTCTCTACAACTTCGTGAGGTAGGTTCTATTATCTCCACTTTATGGGAAACTGAGGCACAGAGAAGTTAAGTGACTCAAACAAGGTCACACAAGTTCTGAGTGGCAGAGGAGAACCAGGATTCGATCCCAGGCATCTGTCTCCAGAGCCCAGCTTTTGTCAGAATTGACCTATTGAGTTTTCAGATGTGCTCATTTCTTATCAGAAAAGGGAAGAATGACAGAGATATCTAAATAAAAGTGGAAGGAAGGGAAGAAGTAAGTGGATGTAAAGAGTAAAAAGGATGCCTGGCTTCTGAAGAGGAAGTAGGGTAGTGAGAAGTGGTTAGGCACCTACTATGTTGTGGGTATTGCTGACTTGAAATCTGTTTCCTTCTCTGTAAATGGGGGAAGGAGAGTGGTGGTAAAAATAATAAATGATTAAGTACTCTATAATTGATAGCAATTACTAGAGTAGCATCATTGGATGTTGTATGAGAGGATGAGGACACTGTTAATAGCTCCTATTCTCTTTTCAGACTATCAGCATCTCCCTACCATACACATGCTTAATTAATGCTATTAAATATGGTAGGTTCACTAAAAGAATGCCTTTGTTGATGCAGTTAGAACGGTAATTTGCATCACTGTGAGTAGATCAAAGTGGGCTAAAAAGTTGCAACTTTCAGGATGATCATAGAGCAAGAATGGCAACATGGATTATTGTGGTGGATCTGCATGTAGACTATTAAGTAATCAATATTCAAAAGTTCAAATCATCAGATGTGATACTGTTTTTGAGACGGAGTCTCACTCTGTTGCCCAGGCTAGAGTGCTATCGCGAAATCTCGGCTAACTGCCACCTCCTCCTCCCAGATTTAAGCCACTCTCCTACCTTAGCCTCCCGAGTAGCTGGGATTACAGGCACTCACCATCATGCCTGGCTAATTTTTGTATTTTTGTAGGGAGGGGGTTTCACCTTGGCCAAACTGGTCTTGAACCCCTGACCTCAGGTGATCTGCCCACCTCAGTCTCCCAAAGTGCTGGGGCTATAGGCGTCAGCCACTGTGCCTGGCCAGATGTGATACTCTTGGATGGACTTAAATTCTGAAAAAGGAGACTGTGTAGCCTGAAAATGAAATTTAATTTATTATCTAGCAGTTCTCTCCTAGAAACTTGCAACGCAGATTGATCTTTGTTTTGAATTAAGTACTCTTGCATCCTGATTTCTTCACAGTGTCAAGATAATCTTGGCAAAGATTAATAAAACCAGAGTTGGAAAGTGTGTTGGTGCAGAAACCTCTAGCCAGAATCTCTTAGTGGTCTTGATAGGAAACATAAAGCTTTCCTCTTTTCCAGTGGTCATCTTCTGGGCCTTAAGGTAGAACCAGCCTACAGGGTGTCTTCACTCTGCATTTGCATTTAGATAAAAGCTGCCCTTTGGGGAACAGGCTGGAGAAAAGAAATAAGGGGAATACACTTATTTCACTTATATTTTAAGAACTATACTTTCTGTTTCTGGAAAAATAAAGAGTGTGTTTATACCCATGGAGTAATATTCCATCTTTGAATCTGTCAGTATATTGTTACTGAAGGCTTAATCAGTTTTTATCTTTTTTTTTTTTTTTTTTTTTTTTTGAGGTGGAGTCTAGCTCTGTCGCCCAGGCTGGAGTGCAGTGGCCGGATCTCAGCTCACTGCAAGCTCCGCCTCCCGGGTTCCCACCATTCTCCTGCCTCAGCCTCCCGAGTAGCTGGGACTACAGGCGCCCGCCACCTCGCCCGGCTAGTTTTTTGTATTTTTTTAGTAGAGACGGGGTTTCACTGTGTTAGCCAGGATGGTCTCGATCTCCTGACCTCGTGATCCGCCCGTCTCAGCCTCCCAAAGTGCAGTTTTTATCTTTTTATAACTAAGATCTAGGTCTAAGTAAGAGGCTACCTGTATATATGGGTGTTTTGCAGGATATTTATGGTAGAAGTTTTTGCATTATTTGTTTTCAATGTGTTTTTGAGCGCTTATCCTCTTTTCTTTGTCATCCACAGGTTCGAGAACTTGTCTTGGATAATTGCAAATCAAATGATGGAAAAATTGAGGGCTTAACAGCTGAATTTGTGAACTTAGAGTTCCTCAGTTTAATAAATGTAGGCTTGATCTCAGTTTCAAATCTCCCCAAGCTGCCTAAATTGAAAAAGGTAAGTGCTTTTTCTTTAACAGTAAAAGAGAATGATCCTGGGAAGGGAAAATGTATGATTTTACCTGTAAGGAAGCACTTAGTGTAGCAGAAAGCACATGGCCTTTGGAACTGGGCAGATAAGGGATTGAATTCTAGCCCTAGCATTTCCTTGATGGGCGCACTTCTGCAGGTTACTTAATCTCTCTAAGGCCCAATTTCCTCACCTGTAAACTGGTGGTATTACTTGACCTTGCAGAATTGCTATGATGTTTGGAAATAATGTATGTTGGGTGCTCAATAAATAGAAGTTAGGAAGAATAATTACTGTATTTTGTGAGTAATTTGTTAATTGTTATAAAACCAATTCTCTCTCCTTTCAGAAAAAAGGACCAAATGCTACATAAAAATGTTTTCTCTGGTCATTGCACATTTAACTGTCACAGAGTCCCAGAATGTCAGAACTGGAAGAAACTTTGCTCCTCTAACCCAGCCCCTTATTTTATAGGCACAGCAATAGTCCCAGAAAAGTGTAGTAATTTGCCTAAAGCCACCCACAGAAGTGGTTAGCACTAGAGCCAAAACTAGAACCCGTATCTCCTAACCCCCTATCATTTCCATTGTATAGGAAAAGATACGTGGTTATATAAGTCTTGCAGAATTCTCTGCCATTTCAATATTCACTTTACTAGGAAAGTTAAGTTGTACCTTTATTTAAACTAAGGCACACGTAGAAGGAAACGCAGTCAAACTTGGGCGAAGGTAGGTTGTTCCTAGAGCTTCGTTGAGTTCTGAGTGGGACAGTTAGTTTTTTGGTATTGGGGTTTGTTTGTTTGTTTGTTGTTGTTTTGCAGGGGGTGGAGTGGGTTAAGTATAATACATGAGGCTGGGCATGGTGGCTCATGTCTGTAATCCCAGCACTTTGGGAGGCCAAAGTGGGAGGATCACGTGAGGTCAGGAGTTCGAGACCAGCCTGGCCAACATGGCAAAACCCCTTCTCTACTAAAAATACAAAAAAAAATTAACTGGGCACGGTGGCATGCGCCTGTAGTCCCAGCTGCTCGGCAGGCTGAGGCACGAGAATCGCTTAAACCCAGGCGGTGGCTGAGGTTGCAGTGAGCCGAAATCGCGCCACTGCATTCCAGCCTAGGCGACAGAGCAAGACTCTGTCTTGATTTAAAAAAAAAAAAAAAAAAGTATAATACATGAATTAAAAAGTAGAAGTATTTTTTGTTTTGCTTTATTTGCCTTGCGTTAGGTAATATTAATAAATGCTCAGGCAGTCTTCATGAGTTTCAGGTGACCGTTTCTGATGAGAAAGAAATTTCCCCTTCTAAGTAAGTATATACTAGAGGTTCAAGTATAATCCTTTTATATTTGCATGGCTTATCAGTGACATTGGAAGCGCTGATTAGCCCAGTTAAACATAGGAAAGCTTTTTAGCATCTATTTACATAAACTTGATGCTAGCAGATCCTTAGTGTGTGTGTTGTGTTGTTTTCCTAGCATTCTGATTTTCCTGAATTACTCTTGGTCTCTGTAGTCTGTAATCTCAGACTTACTCAGAAATTCAGCCTATCAGTGACCGTTTTTATAGGGACTTTAATAAACCTTTCTGAATTCCGAATAGAGCTTGCTTGAGTTCTGAGGAGGACAGGGTTTTTGTTTTTGTTGGTTTTGGGTGGGCGGGGGCGGGCGTTAAGTTCATGAATTAAAATCTTTTAACATTTAAACATTAATCACTTCACTTATAGGGCTAATGAGAGGGAATCATACTTAAAGGCAGGTTGAGTGTACTCATGATCAATAAGAACTTTATTTTCTTCCTATTCCAGAACACAAACTGGTGTTGTTTTGTTTTGTTTTGTTTTGTTTTGTTTGTGAGATGGAGTTTAACTCTTGTTGCCCAGGCTGGAGTGCAGTGGCGCCATCTTGGCTCACTGCCACCTCCGCTTCCCACGTTCAAGTGATTCTCCTGCCTCAGCCTCCTGAGTAGCTGGGATTACAGACATGCGCCTCCACGCCCGGCTACTTTTTGTATTTTTTTAGTAGAGTTGGGATTTCCACTATGTTGGTCAGACTGGTTTCGAACTCCTGACCTCAGGTGATCAGCCCACCTCGGCCTCTCAAAGTGCTGGGATTAGAGGTGTGAGCCACTGTGCCTGGCCCAGAAACTGTTTTTAACGAGAATTAAGTACTGAAAAAAAAATTGATGTGTAAATGTCACAAATTTTCTAAATTTACACATCTATTTCATTTCAAAATAAATATGCTAATAAGTGTTTTGGTAGATTGCCTTGTTATTCCTACTCCCTGAGATACACATGTTAAAAGGATATGGATGTTACATGTGTATGTGATATTCTAACCACATGGTTTAAAACATGGGTCAGGAAAAGTGATCTCTGTTTTTGATTTACTAAAATCACCAATAAAGCTAACACTTGACTCTATTATTTATGGGCTTAAGTTTTTAAACTTAGACCATGACTGGGTATTTCACTGAAATATTCCATTGAAAGGAAAAAACTGTTTTGAAATGTTACATTTTCCTCTTCTGAAATATTTAACAACACCTTAAGCAGCTGACTTTTTTTTAACTCAGTTTTTCAGCAAATATTCATATTTTTAAAAATTACTCTACTCTGCATTATGTAGTACATTTCATTGCATGGCAAAAACTTCATTATATGAAGCTTTCATGCTATTCTAGGTACGTAGCATAATAAGGAGGACATGGATATTTTGTCTGGCTTCAAATCATAGGCCCACTGTGGTAACAGCTGGGTGATCTTGAGCAAGTTTATTTTCCTCATCTGTAAACAGGAGTGGTAATTCTGCCTACCCCATAGAGTTTTTGTGAGATCAGATGAGTTAAGGTGTTTCTAGTGCTTTGAGCAGTGCCTGGCATTTAAATACTATGTAAGAGTTAAAGTTACTATTGTTGTTGGCACTTTAAAAGAGAGAATTAGAACCAGCTGTGTAGCCGAGTTTTCTTGTCTGCAAAAGGAAGAGCTTGAGTTAGATGTTCTTCACAATGCTTTCCAGGCTCCAATTCTTTCTACTCTAAGATTCTAATATTCCTTGGTGAACGCTTATTCCCTCATTGGCACATTACTTGCCTGTGCTACTTGACCTGCAGCTTAGAAATTAGAGTAGGTTCTAATAAAGGCTAGTGCCAGGTTTATGCAAGATGTGGCCTCCAGGGAGCTGGTTTCATAAACCTGAGCCTGTTGACCCATTCCCTTTCCTGAGGTTATCAAGCTTCTTTATGGGCTTACTTGTAGGGCCCGTCCCTCTCTCATAGCTTTCAGAGCAACATTCCCTGGTGGCTTCCAGGTGTAGAACTCCGCAGTGTATGTCAGTATTGTCCAGAAATTAGGTTTCAAGTGGGCATTGCAAGCTTTGAAGGCACACAAAATAAGCTGCTCAGAATGCACAGACTATTAAACCATTTACCCTTTCTGGCAGATATAGGGTATTACAACTTGTCAAAGGATTCTAATTGGTTTTGACCTACTTTTTAAGTTAGAAAATTTATTTGCTGATGTTAGAAACCAGTTCTTGAGTAAGCTGTTAGTAGCAGCTGATTAGGAAAACACAATACTTCTGACCTTTCCTTCTCCTGTTAATTATTTGGATTTAAACAAAATGAACACGCATGCCCTGATAGAAATATGGATCATTTGATCTTGATACTTCTGACCTTTCCTTCTCCTGTTAATTATTTGGATTTAAACAGAATGAACACGCATGCCCTGGTAGAAATATGGATCATTTGATCTTGACACATATTTGAGAACTGTATTGGTTACTTATAATACCTTAAATGATTTGTTTTTCTCTTTGTGTATTTGTGTTTGTGCTGTATCCATTTTCTCTTGCAGCTTGAACTCAGTGAAAATAGAATCTTTGGAGGTCTGGACATGTTAGCTGAAAAACTTCCAAATCTCACACATCTAAACTTAAGTGGAAATAAACTGAAAGATATCAGCACCTTGGAACCTTTGGTAAGTAACCGAGAATTTGGAAACTGGGATTTACTGGTCATTTTCATTTTCATATTTCTTTATAGTGTTGGGGGGGGAATTACTGGCAATAATAATTGGTTGAGAAAGTGGTGGTTTTTTACTTTTTATAGAAGTCCCAATTTTAAAGATCAGGGCCTCTCTAATTAGATGTATTCTTGTAACTTTGCTCTCTCCCTGCCTGATATTGTGGTGGCATCCTTCAGAAGAGAATTTTTGGGGGTATTTTGTTTTGGGTCCACTTTTGAAATTTATATATTGACTGTATAGCCTTAAACATGTCTCTTAACAATTTTTTCCCTCAGACTGGCCAAGCCATTATGCACTTTTATACTCTAACAGAAAAGGCTATTTATGTTGTGTGGCATGCCTGAATTGTAGATGGAACAATCAAAGACAGCTCCATTTTAAGCTTTAAGTCATCTAATTCATGATCTTGTATTCTAGCTGGATTATTGTTGCCTAGAGTTTTGCATGGAAACCCCAAGATCATCCTCAGTCTTACATATTGGGATAAGATATGAAAAGCTAAGTTTTAGTGCCACTTGGGTTTTAGACTTGCTGTGTGACCTTGGGCAAACTGCTTCTTCTCTCTGGGCCTCAGTTTCCTCATTTATAGCAGGGAGGATAATAATCCCTGCCTTACCTCACTTAGGAGTTCTGAGAATAAGATAAAGTAATGTATTTACTTTGCTTTGTAAGTTAATGTACTTACTTTGCTTTTTGTCCAGTTTGTGTGGAAGTTGTAGTGGCCAGAAAAGGGCTTCCAGAGGCAGGGGGCTTAATGCAGTTTGTAGGGCAGCCCCGTAGGCTGTGCTATTTGGCAGAGGGTTATGTAGCATATAGGTGTCTTTCAGAATCCAGAAGAGACCCTAGAGGGTGAGACATTTCTTTTCTGTTGTCTCTATTCTGATGTCAGAGTATATTAAAATATGTGGATTTCACATCACTTGTATAGAATGCTCTGTTGATATTTCAGGGGAAGACAGAGTTAAATTGTAGCTTCTTTTATAATGAAGAGGACTTCCTGACAAGAGTTAGAAGATCTTTTCCTTCCTAAACAGTTTGAGACTGCTCCAATACAGATTTAATCACCTTTTACTGAGTCTCTGTGTGTGTGTAATATATGTATTCTTTTAGAGAGGTCTCACTAGGTTAGGCCAGGCTGGTCTTGAACTCCTGCCCGCAAGTGATCCTTCCACCTCGACCTCCCAAAGTGCTAGGACTACAGGCCTGAGCCACCATGTCTGGCTGAGTCTCTTTAGTTTTACATTTCATTAAGTTGTCCATATTTAAGAGCTCATATTTCTCATAAATGTAATGCCTCACCAATGCTCCATGCATTTTGCCCTTTTTCCTATTACAGGTATACCCAGATACTCAGGCTCTTACAGTTTCATTCATTTCCTTCAAACCAACCCCCATTTCTAGTATTTAAGCCAACATTTACTGACTTTTGCTGCATCCAAGGACATGAACATTTGCCCATTGTATCCTTATATAACCCAGGGAAGAGAGAATGACTGTCCTCTTTTTAGAGATGAGGAAGCTGAGTTTAGAGAATGTAGATAATTGTTCGGGACAAATGGCAGAGTAGGGATTCAAATCTAAGTCTAGGCTGGGCACGGTGTTTCACGCCTGTAATCCCAGCACTTTGGAAGGCCGAGGCGGGCAGATCACTTGAGGTCAGGAGTTTGAGACCAGCCTGGCCAACATGGTAAAACCCATCTCCACTAAAAATGCAAAAAATTACCTAGGCGTGGTGGCAGGTGCCTGTAATTCCAGCTACTTGGGAGGCTGAGGCAGGAGAATCACTTGAACCCAGGAGGTGAAGGTTGCAGTGAGCTGAGATCATGCCTCTGCACTCCAGCCTGGGTGACAGAACGACACTGCATCTCAGAAAAGAAAAAAAAAATCAAAGTCTGCTGTGCTTTTCATAGCCCTTGGGACCTGTTCTTCTCTTTCCACCTGTAAATTTATTTCATGCCCAAATTTCCTTAAGCTGGGAATTCCAACAGGAGCACCAAATTTTAATTGCTGATGCTTTCCCATTCAGATGGGCTACACTAAGCCTTTGTTTATTGGTTAGTGACAGACATACTAATCCTAGGTTGTTGTGAGCATAAGAAACCCTTCTCCTCCCGCCCCCTGTTTTTTCCCCCTCGTTTGATTTTTAAAGAACAGAGTAGCAGGCAGTACCTTTTCACTGTTGGCTAGTTGATGACTGGCCATTACCTGATTCTCGTGGCAGCCTGAATCCTCTGATGATCAGAAGCCTTTTTCAGTGTTGTAGCACACAGCAATGGAGCAGAAGCAAATACTGTGTGGGAGTTGTTTGTTTGCTTAAGTTTTTTCCTGATCTGGTCAGTAATGTATAAGAGGACCCTCTGGTGGCTGTGAAAGTCTCAGTCCCCCAGGATAGTGAAGGATGAAAAGTAATCTTGGTTGTGTTCACCATTTTTAGAGGATCTGCTATACCCATACACTTACTGGGTGCTTTAGGCATGTTTTATTAGTAATTGTCAAAAAAAAAAAAACTTGGCTACAAAGTGGATAGAAGTAGCATGGCCCTTATTTTATATTGAGGAAGCTAAGGCTTGGGTGAGGCTGAATCCCTTGTCCAGAGTCACACACCCTGTGGCAGAGCCACAGGGCTGCACACCAGAGCTGTTTCGAAAAGCCTGGGGTCCCGCCATTCTGCTGTACTTGGCACTGAGATTCCTGGTGGTGCTAGGTTGGTCTCCTGAAGTTCTAACTTGGAGAAGGTGAAGGGGGGAGAAGTTGGGTCCATTTTGACTTCTGGCAGTATTCTTCAGTGGGGAAAAACACCATCCTCATCCTCATTAACCACATACATTTTGAACACCGTCTACTTTGAGCCCAGTTCTTACAGTCAATGCAATGATTGTGAATGCCTCTGCTTGCTACAGGGACATTAATCGAGAGACAAAGAAGGCATCAATTCAAACTTCCTTGGACACCTTTTTTAAGAGACCTGGGCCATCCAAACCATCCCCCAAAGCCCTTCTAAATTCTAAGAAGGCAAGCAAAATTATTGTTAATAAAATGTTTAATGTTTATTATGGCTAGCCTATTAGCTTACATCAAATTTCTGGTATGGTAGAGTTGTAATTTTTTGTATCAGTATTTACACATTACATTGGGATCCTGAATAATCTGTGTATAGTGTATTTTGTGCCTATTGGGCCTTAAAGCACAATTTTACTACTTTCAGCAGTTCCAGAGCACTATAGTTATTTGGGATTTTTGTTGTTTTCTTGCTTTCATTTCATTTTTCAACCTACTGATTGGCATGTCCAAATTGTTTGATAAGGGGTGCTTTGCCAGGAAGTAGCCAGAAATCTCACATAATTGTACAGTTTCGGAAACAGGAGCGCCTTGGAGGCCCTGTATACTGGAAGAGTCAGTGAAACTAGATAGAGAAATGACTTTTGGTATTAAAAAGCATTAGATAAATATCAGAGGTTGTATGTGTTTTTGTGCACCTATTTCTAGGAAATAATTCTGAAATATAAATGGCTCATTCCTTTTAAGTGGAGAATTTTTAGAGTGAACCTTTTTGGAAAAGCTGCCTGAAGCTGACACTCTAGCTGGCATCGAGTCAGTCTTTGTGAAGAGAAAGCCAGTATGCTAGCTAGCTGTCTGGGGTGGCATTGCAGCATTTTTTTCCTCTTTGGCAAGAAGTCATACCTAGGCTTCTGGAAGTCAGGGCCTGACTGGAAGGAAACCTAATCTGAAAATTACATGTTACAAAAGCAGCTCTACGACCAGAAGGGCTGGGGACAGCTTTCTTAAGAGGTCAAGGAACTGACTATATAAGCACATTGTTTGGTCCACAGACTCTTGGATCATTGTACAATTTATGTTTTGAGGGGTGCAACGTTTGCCTGTTGCTGTAACCCTGCTGCGTGTTCCCTGCGTGAATAAAACAAGTGTGGGAGCCTCTTTCTTGATCAAGAAGATGAAGTTTCTTCATGTGCAGGGGTCAGTAGCCCTTTTCTCTAAGGGCCAAATAGTAGGTTCATTTGGCTTTATAGCTTGTTTATATAGTCTCTGTCACAACTAGCCTGCTTGGCCATTTTAGCACATAAAGAGCCATACATAAATAAATGAGTGTGACTGTGTTCCAGTAGAGCTTATTTTACAAAAACAAGTGGTGGGCCAGAATTGGCCACTGGACCACTGGTTCCCAACCCCTGCTCTAGAGCCTTGAGGCAGATTTTCATATCATTTTATATCTTCTCAGAACTACATAGATACCTTGAGTTCTGAAAATAAGGTTTTGTTTTGTCTGCCTTTCTTCTCAGGTTGTTGTGAGTGTTGTAACAGCTTTCCTAATAAAGCATCAAAGCCTGTTAAGCATCAACATTTATTTTTTAGAAATTATTTCATGTGGAGGTCCTCTTAATGTTTGGGTGTTTTTAGTACTCTTTTCTTAGAGAATACCAAGGATTTTCTCTTGATTCAGAACCATTAAAGGTTGTGTCTGTGAAGCTATCTAAATATATGTACTTATTACTCCTATTCTGGAAGGCACCAGGCTATGTGCTACTTCACATTGGGTTTGCCTTTCATAGGCTGCTCCCTCTTCTATCTACAAGGGTCTACTGTCGCTTCCTGTTGCTATCTCCTGACTTGCCTATAGTGTAGTCTCTTAATTTACCCTTAATCAAAACTTAATAGACCTAGGATTGAAATGCTAGTACACATAATAAATGAAGATCTGAGTAAATACATAGACATTTTCCAGTGCACTTTGACTACTCAGAAAACTTAGGCCACCTTTTTATAGGTTAACTGTTTTTAGATAGATGAAACTGATGGTTCCAAAGAAATAAGGTATTGCAACAAAATTTCAAGGTATGGTAAATAAAATCTGAAGAACTTCACATCATAGGAGTCTGGTAACATGTCAGTCTTTTCCCCAAACATTGAAAAAGAAGAGTGCAATGTTTCTCCCTATTTCTGAAGTTTCAACTCTGCGCCCCTCTGCTTTTTCCCCAGCCTGTATTGACTCCTGTCTTCCCTGAAAATAGCTGCATTGCCACACTTTATATTTTATTTCATTCTCTAGTGTTTCATGTCTGTGCCCTAAGTAAAATTGTAAGCACCCTGAGATTGTGTTATAAATCTCTGAATTTTTCTCTATACTACCACCCTAGAACATTAAAGACTGCTTGATACCCAGGAAGTTCTTAATGGCCATTTGATTACTCCAATGTTAACATTTGTTTCAGCTAAATTTATTAAACTGATTGTCTCATACTGTGAAAATAACTGGATTTAATAAAAATTATTTTCAATTTATATTGCTTTAGACTACTACGCTGCCAGAAAAACACAGTTCTCTGGGAGAGTAGATAAAGGAAGAGAGGGACTAAAGTCTAGTAACCTAATATAAAGGTTGCAAAAGACTTGATGTGTTTTTTTGTATATGAGACTGAATGGGTAGCAGGAATCGAATATAGAGCCTAGAATTTTACCTCTTCAAGAGATGGGTTTGTTACTTATATTCCTTTGGTTTAGGAGTTGTGGTTTTTGATCCTTTTCTTCAGAAAAAGTTAGAATGTCTGAAAAGCCTGGACCTCTTTAACTGTGAGGTTACTAACCTGAATGACTACCGAGAGAGTGTCTTCAAGCTCCTGCCCCAGCTTACCTACTTGGATGGCTATGACCGAGAGGACCAGGAAGCACCTGACTCAGATGCCGAGGTGGATGGTGTGGATGAAGAGGAGGAAGATGAAGGTGAGTAAGCTCAGCATCCAGTGAACCTGATGTCTGCCTTTCAAAGCATCTGATAAAAGCTATTGGATGTTGGCCGGGTGCAGTGGCACACACCTGTAATCCCAGCACTTTGGGAGGCCAAGGTGGAGGGCATTGCTTGAGCCCAGGAGTTTGAGACTAGCCTAGGCAACATGGCAATACCTTGTTTCTACAGAAAATAGAAAAAAAATTAGCCAGGTGTGGTGGCACATACCTGGAGTCTTAGCTACTCAGAAGACTGGAGGCTGAGGTGGGAGGATCACTTGAACCTAGGAGTTTGAGGCTACAGTGAGCCATGATTGTGCCCCACTGCACTCCATCTCAGAAGACAGAGAGGCTGCCTCAAAAAAAAAGCTACTAGATGTTCTTACTATTGAGGAAAAGTGTGTGTGTGTGCACGCACGCGTGTGTGTGTATTTTTTTTAATGTAGGCATTCCATTAAATTGATAGCTTAGGCCTATTTCATAAGACCCTGGCCTCAATGGATCCTCCCACCTCAGGCTCCCCAAGTGGTGGGATTACAGGGATGAGACACTGAATCTGGCCCGGGAAGCATCTCCTGAAGCCTACAAGCTAGGTTAGGATGCTGTGCGTATTAAACTGTAAACCCCTTACTCTTACAGGCTTGCCACTCTGCTCTTCTCAAGTCTTCCTACTTCAGGGGTCTTCAACCCACAGGCCACAGACTGGTACCGCTCCATGACCTGTTAGGAACCAGGCCGCATGAGCGGTGGGGAAGCCTCATCTGTATTTACAGCCACTCTCTATTGCTCATATTACTGTCTGGGCTCCACCTCCTGTCAGATCAATAGTGGTTGGTATTAGATTCTCATAGGAGCGCAAACCCTGTTGTGAACTGCACGTGTGAGGGGTCTAGGTTGTGTGCTCCTTATGAGAATCTAATGCCTGATGATCCAAGGTGGAGCTGAGGTGGTGATGCCAGTGCTGGGGAGTGGCTGCAAATACAGATTAACATTAGCAAAGAGGTTTGACTGTACAGAGATCATAATAAATCAATTGCTTGCAGACTCATCAAACCCTATCTGTGAGTGGCAAGTGACAATTAAGCTTCATCTGGTGGCAGGCTTTATAGTGGCAAGTGAGTTGGTGTACTTCAGTTGTACAGCTGCATCTGGTGACAGGCTTTAAGTCAGAATCTGATGCTTATTTTAGTCCGTGCCTGGCCTGCCCATTTTTTTATTTACCACTTCCATCCGCACCTCTTTCCTGCACTGCGTATTCGTCTAAGTCACAGTTTTGGTAGGCCCACAAGCTAACCCTATCCAACATGAGTAAAAAACGTCGCTGGAGAACTTCTTTGTAAAGGGGGAAAGATCCAATAATGAGACAGCGGAAGACAAGACTGCCAATGAAAAGAAAGCTTCATTGAAAAGAAAATACCATGAGTGCTACTTAAATTACAGGTTCATTGCAACAGACGATTCACATTCTCCAAGCCCACTTTGTATAATATGTGGCAACCAGCTATCCAATAAAGCCATGAAACCTTCGAAACCGCTTCACTGGTTGGGCACAGTGGCTCACGCCTATAACCCCAGCAGTTACGGAGGCCGAGGTGGATCACCTGAGGTCAGGAGTTCAAGACCAGCCTGGCCAACATGGGGAAACCCCAGCTCTACAAAAATACAAAAATTAGCCAGGCATGGTGGTGCACACCTTTAGTCTCAGCTTCTCTGGAGGCTGAGGCATGAGAATTGCTTGAACCTGGGAGGCAGAGGTTGCAGTGAGCTGAGATTGCGCTGCTGCACTTGAGCCTGGGCGATAGAGCGAGACTCCATCTCACACACACACACAAAAAGTTGCTTCACCACTTGGAGACCAAGCACCCTGCATTTTAAAGACAAGCCTTTGGAGTTTTTCAAAAGAAATAAATGTGAACATGAAAAACAGAGGCAATTATTGAAAGCTTCCACTTCATCAAATGTGACTACACTGAGAACATCTCATCCTTAGTGGCCAACTGCATTGCTAAAGCAAAGAAGTCCTTAACTAACTGCATTGCTAAAGTACGCCCTTTACTATTGAAGAGTTGATCCTGCCTGTTGCTAAGGACATTTGTCGTGAACTTTTAGGAGAGGCTGCAGTTAAGCTGCAGTTCAAAAGGTGGCACGTGTTCCTCTTTCGGCTAGCACCATAACTAGATGAATTGATGAAATAGGAGAGGATATTGAGGCACAGTTGTTAGAGAGGATTGATGAGTCACCGTGGTACGCAATGCAGGTTGATGAGTCTGCCAGTGTTGACAACATGGCAACAATGCTTGTTTTTGTGCGATATATTTTCAGGAGGATGTGCATGAGACTATGTTATGTGTACTTCGTTGCCAACCAACACCACAGCTGCAGAACTATTCAAGTCTTTTGAATGATTACATATCAGGAAAACTGAATTGGTCATTTTGTGTCGTATATGCACAGATGGAGCGGCTGCCATGGCTGGACGGCTTTCTGGTTTACTACTCGAGTCAAAGAGGTCACTTCTGGATGTGAGTCTATGCACTGTGTCATCCTTAGAGAAATGCTGGCTAGCTGACAGATGTCACCTGAACTTAACATTTTGCAGGATGTGATTAAAATTATCAACCACATTAAAGTACATGCCCTTAACCCATGTCTGTTCACGCAGTTCTGTGAGATGGATGCAGAGAATACTTCTCTTACACAGAGAAGCGAGGTGGCATTCTAAAGGTAGATCACTGGCCAGAGTTTTTGAGTTACGAGGCCTGCTCCAGAGATTTCTTTTAGAATTAACAGTCACCACTAGCAGAACATTTTAGTAACAGAATAAGTGGTAAAACTTTTTTTTTTTTTAAGTTCAGAGGTTCACGTGCAGGTTTGTCGCATAGATAAACATGTGCCATCCCATCACCTAAGTATTAAGCCCACTGTCCATTAGCTAGTCTTCCTGATGCTGTCCCTCCCCAGCCCCCACTTATAAGTGAGAACATACGTTATTTGGTTTTCTGTTCTGAGCATTGGGATTTTTGACATGTTTCAAACAGTAGCAGTGATTTTGAAAGAGCCAAGGCCTTCTTTCTCGCAGCTGGTGCATGATCATCTATCTCAGCTTTCAAAAGAGTTTGAGCATTACTTCCCAACCACAAAAGACCCCAACCTGGGAAGGAATGGATCCACGACCCATTTGTGAATAAGCCAGGTCAATTGACTTTGTTCATGCTTGAAGAGGATCAACTGGTTGAGATCACAAATGGCAGTGGCCTTAAAAGTATGGTTTGAGATAACTTCAAAATCTCTATATTCTGGATTAAAATCAAGGTGGAATATCCCGAGATTGCCAAAAAAGCACTGAAAAACCTGCTTCCATTTCCAATATCCTATCTTTGTGAAGCAAAGGTTTCTGCAGTGACAGCAACCAAAACAAGATTATGGAGTATACTGGACATAAGCAGCACACTTCGGGTGTCAGTGTCTCCCATTGCCCCCAGATGGGACTGTCTAGTTGCAGGGAAAACAAGCTCAGGGTTCCCAATGATTCCACATTATCATGAGTTGTGTATCATTATATGTTACAATGTAATAATAGAAATAAAGTGCAGAATAAACATAATGCATTTGAATCATCCTGAAACCATCCCCCGACCCACAGGCTGTGGAAACATTGTCTTCTACAAAACTGGTCCCTGGTGCCAAAAAGGTTGAGGACCACTGTCCTACTGTACTACAGTCATCATCTTGGGTAAATCTCTTGATTCATAAGGCCTGACACTTAGTAGGTACTTGGTACCTGTTTGTTATTGCTAACTATAAATAAAATAGCTTTCCCTTCCATTGACATATGACCAGAGTTTAAAAAGGTAATGATTTCAAATAACTATATGTTAGATTCCATTTTTCATTCACAAGGGAAAGAATCTCTGATCATAACATAGAATTAAAAGATGATTTTCAGTAGTATTGGCATTTGACCCAGGATGTTTACATATTTTACAGATTTACTGATTTTAAGAAATAACTAATACTTCCTACCCAAGATATCACTCCTGTTAAGTTTGTGTTTTCTTTGCATGCTGAGTTTGTTTACTCTCAGTCGCTCTTAGAATAAAACACTTCTTACCTCCAGGTGGCTTAGAGCAGCAGTCTCCAACCTTTTTGGCACCAGGAACTGGTTTCATGGAAGACAGTTTTTCCACAGATGCGGGAAAGGGGTTGGGGGCAGCAGCTGAATGGTTTTGAGATGAAACTGTTCCACCTTACATCAGGTATTAGATTCTCATAAGGAGTGCACAGTCTAGATCCCTCCCATGCGCAGTTCACAATAGAATTTGCACTCATGAGAATCTAACAGGTGATGTGACAGGAGGCGGAGCTCAGGTGGTAATGTTCACTGGCCTGCTCTTCACCTCCTGCTGTGCGGCCCAGGCCACGGACCAGTGCCAGTCCTGGGAGTTAGGGACCCCTGGCTTAGAGGAAGCAGAATGATTAGTTTTCACATCAGTAAGTATAAATACCTCTTTTCTTTAAAAATTAGCACATACAGCAGAAATTATCAAGAAGATAGAGGAAGAAAAGAAGGAGGTTGGGTGCAATTAATGGAAGCATTTTTGCAGTTTTTTTTTTTTTTTTGAAGCATATTGAGACAGGCAAAAATTAATGAGTTATAAGGTGGTAAAATGGACAGAGAATAGGACATCTCACCTACTTCCAAATGTTATGTCCCTTTGTCCCTTCTGTAATTTTTCCATTTGTCCTAAAAACCGTTTGTGCTTGTTGTCTATTTAAGTTCACCTCAAGAACAGCCACATGTGCAAGAGCCAGTAAAGGACATTCCTTGGAAGGTGGGGGGCAGTTCCTGAGAGCAAAGATGGATCAGCCAACAAATACTGGAGCATTTTCTATGTGCCAGGCACTATGGAAAATAGTGATTTAAAAAAAAAAAAAAAAAAGATTCCTACCCTCTTGGACCTCACAGAGAAATGGTTATATATTTTTTTAATCATAAATAGGCTGTGTATGGTGGCTCACACTTGTTATCCTAACACACTTGGGAAGGGTGAGGAAGGATGATTGCTGGAATCCAGGAGTTCAAGACCAGCCTGGGCAACATAGCCAAACCCTATCTGTACAGAAAAAAATTGTTTTAAATTAAAAATCGTAAATAATAATTGCAAGTAAGCAAAGTGTGTTGTAATGGAGAAGCACCACATACTCATGGTGAGAGCCTATGACCTGACATTGGGAGGTCTGGTGAGTAAGACTGCCTAAGGAAGTGATGTTGACTGAAACTCCAAGGTGGAGTCAGAGTTAGCCAAGCAAAGAGGATGGAAAGAGCATGCAGAGACCAGGAGGTAGGTGAGAGCATGGTGAGCTCTAGGACCCAGGAGAAGCAAGAACTGCCACACTAGCGGTCTGCACAATCAGGTAGAGATGCAGGTGCCTCTCAGCCTCCTGTCCCGAGTCACGGGGTTATTATGGGTGTTTCTCAGGTTCCTGATTTGAGCAGCTGACTGTGACTGGTGGTATCATTACCCAAGAGAAGGTACATGATTTTTTTTTTTTTTTTTTTTTACTTTTTACTGTGAAAAATTTCAGACAGTGATAAAGGTAAAAATAATAGCGAAACAAACCCCCATGTTCTTATCACTCAGCTTCAGCAATTATTGGTCATAGCTGATCTTGCTTTATTCCTGCATACCCTTCCCTTCTTCCCCACTCTATATTATTTTGAAGCAAATCTTAGCCATTGTATCATTTCATCAGCGAGAATTAAAGTGTTTATCCTGTCTGCCAGGACTTCTAGCCCTCTTGATTTTATGGGACTGTATTGGACAAAGGGACTGAGCTTTATCTCGTAGTAGAAAGAAAGTGACTGCAGTTCGTGGCCTTACCAGGATTTGTTCTGTGAGCCAGCCCACAGATCCTCAATACCTTGTGCCCTGTGGAGCATCGAGGATATTTAATGAATCCCTTTCGGACTATTTTCAGAAGGAGAAGATGAGGAAGATGAGGAGGATGAGGATGGTGAAGAAGAGGAGTTTGATGAAGAAGATGATGAAGATGAAGATGTAGAAGGGGATGAGGATGACGATGAAGTCAGTGAGGAGGTCAGTGCAGCTGTTTTCTACCCTGCTTCCTATTTGTAATTACAACAAAAGTGGGGGTTTCAAAAAGATGACAAAAGAAAAACACCTTTTGAAGAAAGTAGTATACCTGTGAATACATTTACAATATGAATCCGGTTAATTTAGTTTTTGTCTGCCTTTAAATAACTACTAAGTGGAATGCCTACTGAACTCAAACTAGTACGTTCCTGGCTGTGCAAGGTAAGTTCTGGCCCTCTGGGGGAAGGAATGAGTTGAGTATTCAGTATGGTGAGAAAACTGGAAATGTTGAGAATTGATGGTATGTCTGTTCCTTCATTGAATTGTAGGGAAGTCTATGTTTACCAAGTCTAAATTTTTTCTTATATATTCAGTTTAATTCAGTAAATATATACCTGCTATGTTAAAGAGTTGGGGGTACAAAATGAAATGAGATTATGGTGTGCCCTGAAAGAGCAGATAGTCTGGTTTATAGAATACCCAATAATAGAGGATCCCTGAGGAAATGAATGCTATACGAGGGCAGGAGAAAACAGTGTCTTGACTTTGACCCTCAAAGAGGTTTGAGAAACAGGCAGACAACATTAGCTATTAACAGAACGCATCCTCTTTTGCAGTATAAAAATAAGGCTAGGGGTTTGTGTGATCTCATTAGGTGTATGATTGACATTAAGGTTCTGAAAGAAGCTTTGTATATGAATGGGATATAGAAAGGAATTTTTGTCTAAACCAGTTTTGAAATTTGAGATTTTAAGATGATTTCTTGAATTATCCAAAGTTACATACTAATTAAACATCTAGCAAATGAACTGCTTGCTTCTTAAAAAAATTTTTTTTAGAAAAATTATAAAGCACATTAAGGAAAATCAGTGGGTCTTGGTACATCAAAGTAGATAAAATAACATTACAGTTTCCTGCTTGATTGATATTGTCGCGTTTATTTGTACTTAGTTTGGCAGAATTTGTACTATTTGCACTTTTCAGTTTGGCAGAATTTATCTAATGTTAGGCTGTTTGCTATTCTTTAGGAAGAAGAATTTGGACTTGATGAAGAAGATGAAGATGAGGATGAAGATGAAGGTGGGCCTAATGCATGCATTTTGATCATTATCAGTCAAAAATTAGATAAAAACATCCATTATTTAGAATTTGATCCCACTGAGAAGAAAATAAAATACCCTTGGCTCTGGCGGTCTACACACACATTCACGTTCTCGTTTCTATCATCCCATCAGTGTGTCTGTGCTGGTGCAGGCTGCTTGCTGCTACAGCAGTTATTCCTGTCTGATGGCAAGGGTCCTGTTGGTCTTCAGTCCTCATGGGTTTTTTTTGGGGTGGTGGTGGTGGTGTTTTGCGACAGAGTCTCACTCTGTTTCCCAGGCTGGAGTGCAGTGGCACTATCTCGGCTCACTGCAAGCTTCACCTCCTGGGTTCACGCCATTCTCCTGCGTTAGCCTCCCGAGTAGCTGGGACCACAGGCACCCGCCACCACGCCCAGCTAATTTTTTTGCATTTTTAGTAGAGATAGGGTTTCACCATGTTAGCCAGGATGGTCTCTCTCCTGACCTCGTAATCTGCCCACCTCAGCCTCCCCAAGTGCTGGGATTACAGGCGTGAGCCACCATGCCCGGCCTGTTGTTTGAGATGGAGTCTCGCTCTGTCGCCCAGTCTGGAGTTCACTGGTGCAATCTCAGGTCACTATAGCCTCCACCTCCCAAGTTCAAGCGATTCTCTGCCTCAGCCTCCCGAGTAGCTGGGATTACAGGCATGCACCACCATACTTGGCTAATTTTTGTATTTTTAGTAGAGATGGGGTTTCGCCATGTTGGCCAGGCTGGTCTCGAATTCCTGGCTTCCAAGTGATCTACCTACCTCGGCCTCCCAAATTACTGGGATTACAGGTATGAGCCACCGTGCCTAACCTGGTCCCCATGTTTTAAATATGTTTTTAGGACCAGTCATTTGGTTTACTGCCAAGTGTGAGGTTTCTGTGTTTGGGAGTTATTTCATTTAAAAAAAAAGAAAAGAAGGCTTTAATAATTGAACCATCATTTTCAGTGTTAGTCCTTTCCCCACTACAACCAAGATGAGTGAAATAGCTGTTACTTATTTAATACTGTTAAGTATGCCGCCCTGGACAACGTAGACCCTGTCTCAACGGAAAATTTAAAAGTTAGCTGGAAACGGGTGGGGTGGCTCATGCCTGTAATCTCAGCACTTTAGGAGGCCGAGGCAGGTGGATCACCTGAGTTCAGGAGTTCGAGAGCAGCCTAGCAACATGGTGAAATCCTGTGGTGGCACGCAGTCAAACCCAGGAGCAGAGATTGCGGTGAGCTGAGATCACACCACTGCACTCCCCTGGACAACAAAGCAAGACTCTGTCTCAAAAAAAAAAAAAAGTGTTAGCTGCGCATGGTGGTACACGCCTATAGTCCCAGCTACTCGGGAAGCTGAGGTGGGAGGACTGCTTGAAGTTGCAGTGAGGCTGTGATGGTGCCGACGCACTCCAACCTGAGTGACAGAGGGAGACCTTGACTCAAAAAATAAATAAAAGTCTCATGGTTGTGTCTCAGAGAATCAGGTGTTCACTGTGCTGTTGGCTCATGTTTTCTCAGCATCCACTTTGTGTCAAGCTCTCAATTACATTTACACTAGATATTACCCTAGTTAGGACCTGGTCACTGCCTTTAAGAACCTGTATGATTGGGAGACCGAGGCGGGCGGGTCATGAGGTCAGGAGATTGAGACCATCCTGGCTAACACAGTGAAACCCCATCTCTACTAAAAATACAAAAAAATTAGCCGGGCATGGTGGCGGGCGCCTGTAGTCCCGAGCAAAGATCGTGCCACTACACTCCAGCCTGGGCAATAGAGTGAGACTCTGTCTCAAAAAAAAAAAAAACCTGTCTGAAATACGATTTTAACATATAGTTAATTTCATTAAAATAACCATGGATTTTATTAGTTGAAAAAGTTGGTCTATATGTAAGTCTCTGTGTCTCGACTACATAATACTCTTAAGAAGTTCCTTTATAGTTAATACTAGTTTGCTACAATTTGAGTCTTAACGATGTTCCATACTAAGTGTTTTTTGTGTTATTTAATTCTCAGAATAACATTTTAAAGTCAGTACCATTGTCCCCATTTTACAGATGAAAAAGACTTAAAGAGGTTAAGCTTGTCCGAGGTCACTTGAAAATACGCATGGCTTGAAGACATCCTAGATAGCGCGAGGGTTTTTGTTTTGTTTTTTTGGAGACACAGTTTTGCTCTTGTCACCCAGGCTGGAGTGCAGTGGCACAGTCTCAGCTCACTGCAACCTCCACCTCCCGGATTCAAGCAATTCTCATGCCTCATCCTCCAGAGTAGCTGGGATTACAGGTGCATGCCATCATGCCTGGCTAATTTTTTTTTTTTTTTTTTTTTTTTTTTTTTTTTTTTTTTTTTTTTTTAGTAGAGACGGGGTTTCACCACATTGGCCAGGGTGGTCTGGAACTCCTGACCTCAGAACATCCGCCCACCTTGGCCTCCCAAAATGCTGGGATTACAGGCATGAGCCACCATGCCTGACCAGCTCAGGTTATTAATATGCATTTTAGTAACTGCTAGATTTGTTAAAAGGAACATCTGGAAGAAAACACCTTAAAATTGAGGAAACTGGATTAACTTTCCTGTGTGAGTTGAGGTGCTGCTGTGCATTTTGCTTTTCTTGGTTCTATGGTCACCACTTATACTCACTATTAATCACCTGTGTTAATCTGATCAAGTTTACATTGTTTTATCTCCTAACCGTCAAAAACTTTGTTGCTGCCTCCATTGGCAATAATCTAAGCAAAATGCCTTGCCACTGTCCTAAAGTCAATTTTTGTTACTGTTCAGAGGAGGAAGAAGGCGGGAAAGGTGAAAAGAGGAAGAGAGAAACAGATGATGAAGGAGATGATGATTAAGACCCCAGATGACCTGCAGAAACAGAACTGTTCAGTATTGGTTGGACTGCTCATGGATTTGGTAGCTGTTTAAAAAAAAAAAAAAAAAAAAAGGTAGCTGTGATACAAACCCCAGGACACCCACCCACCCAAAGAGCCAAAGAATAGTTCCTGTGACATTCCGACTTCCTTCCATGTAGTCCCTCTTGGTAATCTACCACCAAGTTTGTGGACTTCACCCCAACAAAATTGTAAGCGTTGTTAGGTTTTTGTGTAAGACTCTTGCTGTAGCGTGGATAGCTGTGATTGGTGAGTCTACCGTCTGTGGCTACCAGTTACACTGAGATTGTAACAGCATTTTTACTTTCTGTACAACAAAAAAGCTTTGTAAATAAAATCTTAACATTTTGGGTCTGTTTTTTCATGCTTTTCTTTTTAATTATTTTTTTTTTTTTTACATTAGGACATTTTATGTGACAACTGCCAAAAAAGTATTTTTAAGAATTTAAGTGAAATAAACACGTTACTCTTTGGTAAAGCCTAGTTGTATGCTTACATTTTTAAATTACACTCTCATTGTAAGCTCATGTTAAAACACACCAAAAAACTGGTTTATTTGGCATTTTTATATTAGTAGTTGTTGAGGGCAATTGCACAAATTTGTAGGATCTTTGAGCATTTAGATCAAATCCTCCATTGATAACAGAGGAGTAAATGAAGCATACTTTTAAAAATAATGTTCAAAATGGAATGCTCTGGTGCCCTGAACACCAGTAAAATAATGTTAGGTTTCAAGTATTATGTGAATTAAGGGAAAGAAGATAGTGTAAAGCAGAAGGCCTTCACCAGAATCCCAAGAGATCTGAATTCTAGTTCTGACTCTGCCACTGATTTTCTGTGTGACCTTGTGTTGACTCTGGGTCACCTCCCAGTCTGTAAAATTGAGGGGGTGTGACCAAATGGCTTCTGAAGTCACTTGTAGCACTGATGTTCTGTGACCCTTGTTGACAGGAAGGTCTGAAGAGGAAAATGGGCTTTGCACTCGGCTGAAACATGTAGGGTTTGACTGATGGGTGAACACAGTATGGTTTGTTGTCAAGACAGGCGTGAAAAGGGGGAATGACATGTGAAAAGCCTCACCAAGCAATGGATAGGCACTGCCTGAGGTCAACTCAGGTTTTCCAGAAGATGGAAATTTTCTGTATTCTTACAGATCTTAAAAGGATTTGGGAAAGGAGAAGGATATTCTGTCTGTATTCAGTGATTAACCATTTAGCAAAAATAGATGTATGACTGTATTATCAATACAGTTTTTTATAGTGGAAAATTTAAGGATTGTTTTAGTAAATCTTAGCTTACGGCTACTGGAATGAGTGAGGTTTTTGATGCATGTAAATGCAATATGTAAAATTGGAATCTAATTTGAATTTATAACTAACAGAAGTCACAGTCTCTATGGAGCCCCCAAATTCTGTACTTTAAAATCAAAATCTCCCATAGACTTTAAAATGGAGTTTCTTTTTTGCAAAGAAAATCCAAGAAAATTTGATTTTTGATTTTACAGGTATTAACTTTATTTTCCCCAACCATGAGGCCATTTTAGCAAACCTTCAGTACATTGTAAAATGGTTTCTTCTGTAGCCTAGGTGTGTCCTTAAGGTTTTGCTTATTTGTCAAATGTCAAACACAGTAACTGTGAGTGATTATTTTTCCTGGTTTTTTGTTTTGTTTTGTTAGTTTTTTTAAAGAAAGTTTACAGAACTTTCCAGTACCTACCAAGCCTGTAGGGTATGCCGGGCTCATTGGCTAGGCAAAAGGGAAGGGAATTGGGTTAAAGAGACAAGCCAGCCTTTGGTGCTCATAGTAACTAGTCAGGAAGAAAAGACATCAACACAAGTAATATTTACTAGGACCTAGGAGCAAGAGGTTTGGGTAAGTTTTAGTGTAGCTCAGAGGCTGGAGAGGTAGCACCCAACCCTGAGGGAGGGAAGCTTCATAGAAAAGAAAGTATTTGAGCTGCACATGCAAGTATGAATAGCGTTTATAAATAGGAATAGAAAAAGAAGGGAGTATCTTGGTAAGCAGAGGTTAGAGGTAGGAAACTGCTGAGTATAGTTAGATACAAGTAGATTTGATAACACGTGAATAGATGATGATACTGGACTAGTCATTTGGGCCCTTATAGAGGGCCTTGAAGGTCAAACCCCTTCTGTGCATTATAGTAAAATGTTGATTTCATCTATATGTGGCTGGTGAAGATGCCTTTGACATGGTCCTCAGAGAAGCAAGCTGTTTGGTGATGAGGTCACACAGCAGACTATTTTTGGAGTTGTCTCCCATCTGAAGGAGAACATTGAGAGGATTTGCTTCCAGTTCTGCAGTAAAATGAGTTATACAATGTCCGAGCTGGGTGGCAGCTATGATGGGCTAGATGACTTGTCCTGACTAGCTGCTCCGAGGTTGGTGGAGGTATATTTCACATACACACCTACATGTGTGATACACTGGTGTGCCATCTTTTTGAAGCTATTATTCCATGCTTTGAAATGTTGAAGCCATTGTTTGTAAAGATGAGGAAACAGGCACAAGAGATGATCCAGGACTGGCCCAAGGTGTCTTTGTGAAGTAGTGAAAGAACCTAGCCTAAAAACCATGGCGCCTTGTTTTCTTTTTCTTTTTTTTTTTTGATATGGAGCCTTGCGCTGTCGCCCAGGCTGGAGTGCAGTGGCACAATCTCGGCTCGCTGCAACTTCTGCCTCCCGGGTTCACGCAATTCTCCTGTCTCAGCCTCCCAAGTAGCTGGGACTACAGGCGCCTGCCACCACGCCTGACTAATTTTTGTATTTTTAGTAGAGACGAGGTTTCACCATACTGGTCAGGCTGGTCTTGACTGACCTCAGGTGATCCACCCACCTCGGCCTCCCACAGTGCTGGGATTACAGGCGTGAGCCACTGTGCCCGGCCCATGGTGTCTTGTTTTCGACCTCTGCTCTTACCTTGATTTAGTTCACTCCTGTTTGAGGAGTCCAGTGCCTGAAGAATGATACTGGCTAGCGTGGAAATGCAGACTACCTTGTGTAAGATACTGCACCCTCCCCGTGCCTGTATCACCACCACCAGGACTCCTGGTACATACTCCAGGATAGGTACAGGAGAATTGAGTCATCCTGTTCCCTGGCATTCCTATTTGGGCTGCACTACCTACCCCATCACCAGAGAAAGGTGAGACGGAAGCACAAAGTGGTTGTACACTATGCTATGACCTTCCAGTTTTCTCCAGCTCTGTTGTGTTGTGCTGACATCAATTTTAATGAGCCTGTTGATACCACTGTGTTGACAGTTTGGAAAGGGAATCATGTTACTAGTAGACTTAAGCTTCAGCCAGCCAAACAGTTGCTCTGCAGGAAAACCACCAAGATTGCAGTGAGTGTGAAAGTTCTCAGAGCCAATTAGGTCAGCTTGATAATCTCTGATCAAGTGGGTATTTTATAACTTGTCCCAGGGGTGTTGGGAGGGCATACAGAGAAAATACTACTCTTACTCTATTACTTTTTGTTGAGATGGTCTGACTGTCGCCCACGCTGGAATACACTGGCACAGTCATGGTTCACTGCATGCTCAACCTGGGCACAAACAATCCTCTCACCTCAGCCGAGTAACTGGAACTACAGGCACGTGCCACCATGCCTGGCTAAATATTTTTGATAAAGACGAGGTCTCACTATGTTGCACAGGCTGGTTTCAAACCCCTGGGCTCAGGTGATCCTCCTGACTTGAACTCCCAAAGTGCTGGGATTACAGGCATGAGCCACCGCACCTGGCCAAAGTTAATCTATTTCCAATTAAGGGGACTCGACCCTTGGGGTGTCTGTGTTTAAGACAACACTCCCCAACACCAGCCCTGGCAGAGGAATAGTGGAGGTATGGTGAGGGAGGCCTCAAACTGAGAATCTAGAGATCTATAGCCCCAACCTGGCCACTGAATGGTATTTACTCCCCCTCTGTCACTTCCCCTCTGTGAACCTCCAGTTCCTCAACTGAAACTGAGGCCCAAGCTAAGTGAGCCTGCAGGTTGTTTCAACTGTACAAATCTGCATGTGGTTCACTGTGAGTCTAACCAGCAACAAGGATGCTAATAGTTTTTCATGCTCTTACTCCCAGTTACCCTCTTAAGGAGTAGGTAAGGGTTTGGGCTAGTAGAAAATGTCAGAGCTGTGTTCAGGCTGATGGAATTGAAAAGGATAGACCAGTAGCAGGGGGCCAGATGAGAGCTGCACTGACTTCAGTGAAGGAGGTGTCTTCCAGAAACTGCCATAGGTATATACATAAGTTGGTCAGACTAGTCAGTCATCTAGTAGCATTACAGATGCAGGTTAGCACATATATCTGCCATCGATGGTCATTTATTGAGAGGAATTTAGTCCTCAACTTCCCTGAAAAATAACCTATAATCCCCTTTTATGGATGTGGAAACTGAAGGATTTAGAGGTGAAGTGCCCTACCCAATGTCATGTAGCTAGTAATGGTGGCTGGACTGGGATCCAAACCCAGCTCTACCCAAACCCAAAGCTGCTGTGTGTCACCATATGTCCCTCCCTAGGGCCCTTGCTCCTGGCTCAGTTATGATGAGAACATCAGTGGGCCTAGTTCTCCCTTAGTCCAAAGTAGGGAGCAAAGTAGACACTAGCTAACAGGACTCATTGGTTCCAAAGGTTTGGGACAGGGTGAGAACAGAGCTACAGTTTCCAGGGTTGGAACCATAAAATGCTTAGGGACACAGGCAAACACTGAGCACTGTAAATACTGACAACTGGCCGGGCACAGCGCCTCGCGCCTGTGATCCCAGCACTTTTGGAGGCCGAGGTGGGTGGATCACCTGAGGTCAGGAGTTCGAGACCAGCCTGGCCAACAGGGTGAAACCCCATCTCTACTAAAAATACAAAAAATTAGCCAGGCGTGGTGGTGGGCGCCTGTAATCCCAGCTACCTGGGAGGCTGAGGCAGGAGAATCGTTTGAACCCAGGAGACAGAGGTTGCAGTGAGCTGAGATTGCGTCATTGCACTCCAGCCTGGGCAGCAAGAGTTAAATTCCATCTCAAAAATAAAAAATGAATAATACTTACAACTGCAACTCTTATGATAATTTCACACTGTGGGAGGCAGCCTTGTCATGCACCATCTTAGAGAACTTGCCAAAGACCCTTTGCTTCTTGGAACTCAGTTTTCTCGTTTATAAATTGTGAGAGCCCTGCCTACTCTCTGAGTCAATAAGCTAGACAGGGCCGGACAGCCATGAGGAGTAACTTAAGAAGAGCTGGCGACAGCCTATGCCATGGGCCTCTGTCGGTGATAGACTGCACTAGTGTGCATCCGGCCAGGGCCTGAGCACACGAGAAATCCCTAGAAGTGGTTCTGCATAGCCGATGCTAGACCAGCTGCACCTGGGAGTTACAGTAGCAATGTGTGGGTCAGAAGCCAGCAGAGTGAGTGACCTGGCTCTGGGGAGTCTGACAGTGGGTGAAGGGCCCTGCCAGCCCCAAGAATGAGAATTCCCATCCAGCCCTGGCTTATTCCATTCCAGTGACTGGGTCAGGGCCTGATCTGCCCTTAGGCTCCCTTCCTGCTGGAACATGGGGCCATTGTTTCCTGCTTCTGTAGCCACCTAGTTCCCCACACAGCTACCTGTCCAGATCCTACCTACAACCAACCTGCCAAGCTCAGGCCTGACCAGCCACTGACCTGCCTGAGCCCTGCTTCTGACAAAGGGAATGATGGCCCCTGATGCACCCATGGCTCACTGTAGTTTACAAGCTCTTTTACATTCATTGTCTTGTTCAAAGGAGGCAGTGTGAGGATCTGACCCCATCTTTCAGACAAGGGAACTGAGGCTCAGGGTCACTTGCAAGGTCCCAGAGTGCAGATCAAGGGTGACTTATTTCCCTGCCTGCCTTGTGCTACTCTTGGGAAAGACTGGGGGTGAGGCAACTAATGGGACTGCTAGGACCACTCCATTTAGGCAAAGCTTGTCTCAGTGGATGGGAATTTCTGAAACCTAGAGCGCTCCACAACGCAGGTGTTTTCAGTAAGTGGAAGACGAAAGAAACGAAGCTGAGGAAATCCAAGTTCCCACTCACAGTTTCTCCTGGGTCTGCATTACTGACCACCTGAGAGCCCTCAGTGCTGGCCCACCACCCCCAGCTTGTCCTCCACCGTTGCTCAAGTAACCACACAGCTGGTGCTCTCAGCAGCTCCTAGCTCAGAACTTTCTGTGACTTCCCAGGGCCTGCAGAGCACTCCTGGCATTGTTTCCCCACCAGCCTGCTCTCAATCCACCTTTCAGCCTTCTTTTCACACTGTCCCCACATGTCCTAGCTGGCCATCTGCACATTGTCGCACTTTGACTTTGTTCAAGCTACCTCCTCTGTCTCTTTCCTTACCTGTACCAGCAAAATCCATCCCAGTGTTTAAGAACCAGAGCAAAGGCATTAGCCCCCGAGAGCCTGGCAGGCAGGAGGCTTCCTTCCCTGGATTTCTCATTGGATAGCCTTGATGACTTGTTCTGGCCCTGGCAGTGGCTGCTCTGCTCCCTGTCCTGTCTCCCCTGCCAGATAGCACTCTGGGCCGTGTGTCTGATTCCTCTTGCTGGGCCCAGTACGCTGGCACTCAGTGAATGTTTCCTCAATGACCAAATGTATTCATTTCCAGGGGCCACTATGACAAAGTACCACACACTGAGTGGCTTAAACAACAGAAATTGATTGTCTCACAGTTCTGGTACCTAGAAGTCCAAGATCTAGGTGTCAGCAGGATGGGTTCCTTCTGAGGCTGCTCCAGGCCTTTCTCCTTGGCTGGGGATGGCCATCTTTTCCGGTGTCCCTTCACATGGAGTTTTCCCTGTGTATGTGTGTGTCTATGTCCAAACTGCCCTTTTTTTTGAGGTAGAGTCTCGCTCTTATGGCCCAGGCTGGAGTGCAATGGCGTGATCTCAGCTCACTGCAACCTCTGCCTCCTGGGTTCAAGTGATTCTCCTGTCTCAGCCTCTCAAGTAGCTGGGATTACAGGTTTGTACCACCACAACCAACTAATTTTTATATTTTTAGTAGAGAGGGGGTTTCACCATATTGGCCAGGCTGGTCTCGAACTCCTGACCTCAGGTGATCCACCTGCCTCAGCCTCCCTAAGTGCTGGGATTACAGGTGTGAGCCACCGCACCCAACCCCTTTTCCTTTTCCTTTATCTTTTTCTTTTCTTTTCTTTTTTTTTTTTTTGAGACAAAGTCTCTGTCTGTCACCCAGTCTGTAGTACAGTGGCGTGGTCATAGCTCACTGTAACTGCGAACTCCTGGGCTCGGGTGATCTTCCCACCTCAGCCTCCTGAGTCACTGGGATTGCTGGCATGAGCCACTGCATGCTGCCTGACTGCCCTTTTCCTAAGGATACCAGTCGTCTGGGATTAGGGCCCACCCTAATGACCTCATCTTAACTACGTCTGTAACGAGCCTGTTTCTGAATACAGTCACATTCTGAGGTACTGGGGGTTAGGACTTCAACATACGAATTTTAGGGGGACACGATTCAACCTCTAACATGAAACAAATGAGTTGTGAAAACCTCTGGACTGAGAATGGCAGTCAGGTGCTTCACTCCCCTCACGGTCCGGTGTTTGGACACAAGAGTGATGTGATTAAAAGGAGGACTTGGGAGCTCAGGTCTGGAGAACAGAATCAAGTCCTGGTTTGCCTCCTATCTGTTTTGTGATCTGTGTAAGTCAGTTATTCCCAGCTGTATTTCTCTTTCACATTATATTAATTATATTAATTCCCATCTCCCTTCCAATCTCACCAGAATTGTTTCATTTTGAGGCACAGAGGGCTAAAATGGCAGCAGATTATACAAATCAGTATAAGAGGGTCTGGACTCCCAAAAATCAGAACTACCAATCTGGAGTTAACAAAGTTGGTATCTCCAGACATTTGTGGAAACTTCTAATATGCAGTGAAAGGCAGGCACCCTGGGCTGGAAGAAACCAGATCACATCTAGTCCCTCGGCTGATGCTGAAACGCCCTCTGTAACATGCCTACCTAACTTGTTGGATACCTTGGTGATGGGGACCCCACTTCTTATAAGGCAATGTATTCCATCTTTTAAAAACAGAAATTTGGCTGGGCGTGGTGGCTTATGCCTGTAATCCCAGCACTTTAGGAGGCTGAGGCAGGCGGATCACGAGGTCAGGAGTTCGAGGCCAGCCTGGTCAACATGGTAAAACCCCGTCTCTACTAAAAATGCAAAAATTAGTAGGGCGTGGTGGCACATGCCTGTAATCCCAGCTACTCAGGAGGCTGAGGCAGGAGAATAGCTTGAACCTGGGAGGCGGAGATTGTAGTGAGCCAAGATCCCACCACTGCACTCCAGCCTAGGACAGAGCTAGACTCTGTCTTAAAAAAAAAAAAAAAAAAAAAGAAACAGAAATTTTTAAATCTCAAAAATAGTAACGCAGGCCAGGCGCAGTGGCTCACTCCTATAAATCCCAACATTTTGGGAGGCCGACACAGGTGGATTGCTTGAGCTCACGAGTTCAAGACCAGCCTGGGCAACATGGCGTAACCCCGTATCTACAAAAAATAGAAAAATTAGCCAGTCGCAGGGTGTGCACCTGTAGTCCCAGCTACTCAGGAGGCTAAGGCAGGAAAATCACTTGAGCCCAGAAGGCGGAGGTTGCAGTGAACCAAAATCACACCACTGCACTCCAGCCTGGGTGACAGAAGTGAAACCCTGTCTCAAAAAATAATAAAATAGTAAGGCAGCTTTATTTTTTTAAAATTTTTTACCTTGTTATTAATATGATAAACAAATCCTTTTTAAAAAGCTCTTATTTATGCAATTTCCTGTAACACTTTTGGCTGTAATTTTGCCCAGTGGAGCCAAAGAAGAGTGGATTTAATTCAGCTTCTTTCTTTTTTAAGAGAGAGTCTCACAATGTTTCCCAGGCTGGTCTCAAAACTCCTGGGCTCAAGCAATCCACCCACCTTGGTTTCCCAAAGTGCTAGGATTCCAGATGTGAGCCACCACACCCTGCCAAATTCAACTTTTTTTTTTTTTTTTTTTGAGACAAATTCTGGCTCTATCGATCAGTGTCTATCAGGGGTATCCTGTCCCTTGTTCCATTACATCCCTATTGATACAGCCTTAGCTGCCAGCCCTGTGATGTCACCATCATACTGCCACAGCCACTGGGCTCAGTTCACTGAAACTTCCTGTGTGCTCTGCTGTGCACAGGGCTGAGCCTTGTCTGCCCCACCTCTCTGTCCTGGACCTGGGCTGGTGATGTTTTAGGCCCCAGTGAATTTTTTTTAGTTTGACAATGCTTGCCCCTATCATGACTTCCGTGGAGGCCACTCAGATAATAAAGAAGGAAGCCCTATTTGAATAATGCAGGCTCCATTCCTCATGTCTATACTTAATGTGGGGACAGTTCTTCTAGAGAGGGAGGACCATAAGTACCCAGAGGTTATGGCGGACAGCACTCCCTCCTGGTGTAAATCTAAAACTGCTCAAACCACATGGGACAGCCCAGCCATCCATGTTAGAACTGATGCCATTCTCCCTGGGGAAGAGTCACTGATTCTTCCACTCAACACATTGAGCATCTACTGTGTACACAGCTCTGTGTGAAGTACTGTTTACTTGAATCAGCAGAAGGGCTCAAATGTCAGGAGGTGATGAGTTATATTTACGTATGAGAATACAAAAAGATGAACAGGATAGAAATAGTCTCTAGTCCTACCCACATAGAACCTACAGGCTAGTGAGCAAAACACTTATGTAAATATGTAATTGCAATGCAGTGTGTAAGTTCCGTAGCATCGGGTGGCACGGGAACTGAGGAAGGGCAGGGCAGGGACAGAGCTCCAGAGGAAATGACCTGAGGAGTGAGTAGGAGGGAGCCAGGCAACGAGGGAAAAGAAGAGCATTCAGACAGCAGGACCATCCTGTGCAAAGGGCCGAGGGCCAGACAGCTGAGAGATACTCAGCATGGGAGAAATGAAGAGTGAAGAGGGAGCTCGTGAGAGATGAGGTTGGGGAGGTAGGAGTGGGGCAGGCCAGGAAGAGCTCTTGGGGCCAGGTGCGGTGGCTCATGCTTGTAATCCCAACACTTTGGGAAGCTGAGATGGGCGATCACGAGGTCAGGAGTTCAAGACCAGCCTGGTCAATATGGTGAAACCCCATCTCTACTGAAAATACAAAAATTAGCTGGGTATGGTGGTGGGAGGCTGTAATCCCAGCTACTTGGAAGGCTGAGGTAGGAGAATCGCTTGAACCCGGGAGGTGGAGGTTGCAGTGAGCCAAGATCGTGCCACTGCATTCCAGCCTGGGTGACAGAGCTAGACTCTGTCTCAAAAAAAAAAAAAAAAAAAAGAGCTCTTGGGGCCTTTGAACAATCTTAAACAAGCAAGTGGTGGGACCAAAATTTCTTTGTGAAATTGCACGTGGAGGCTGGGTGCGGTGACTCACACTTGCAATCCCAGCACTTTGGGAGGCCGAGGCAGGCAGATCACTTGAGGTCAGGAGTTCAAGACCAGCCTGGCCAACATGGTGAAACCCTGTCTCTACTAAAATTGCGCGCACACACACACACACACACACAATAGCTAGGCATGGTGGTGGGTGTCTTTAATCCCGCCTACTTGTGAGGCTGAGGCAGGAGAATCATTTGAACCTGGGAGACCGAGGTTGCAGTGAGCCGAGATCGTGCCATTGCACTCCAGCCTGGGCGACAGAGGTAGACTCTGTCTCAAAAGAAAAAAAAAGAAAGAAAGAAATTGCACACGGAGCTGCATGGAGATGGTTGGGGAAGGAGCAGGATTAGAGGCAGGAAGATCATTTAGAATAGGCAGCAATCTATTCTAGAGGCAGCAGTCACAGTGAGGAATGGAGGCCTGAGCTAGAGAAGTGGACAGGCTAGCAAGAGATTAATAGGGTCTGGGGTTAGGGAGAGAGGAAATGCAAGGCAGGCGCTCAGATCTGGCACCTGATCAGTGACACCCAGGACAGGAAATGGAGGAGGGAGAGGAGCAGGCTGGGAACAGGACAAGAGAAAAGAATGAGTCTCAGCATCTAGGCTTTGACTGAAGTTACAGGTTTCATCTTTTTATTTATTTATTTATTTATTTATTTATTTATTTAATTTTTTGACAGGGTCTCACCGTGTCACCCAGGCTAGAGTGCAGTGGCATCTGGCTCACAAGCAGCCTCGACCTCCAGGGTTCAGGTCCCATCTCAGCCTCCCAAGTAGCTGGGACCACAGGCATGAGCCACCATGCCCGGCTCATTTTTGTATTTTTTGTAGAGACCAGGGTCTCACTATGTCGCACAGGCTCGTCTGGAACTCCTGGAATCAAGCGAACCTCCCACCTCTGCCTCCCAAAGTGTTGGGATTAAAGGCCACCATACCCAGCCTCATTCACTTTGTTATTCAACAGATAGTGAATCCTCCTCTGTGCCGAGTCCTGGAATTATTGTTTCAGGATTCATTGGCACAACAGTTGGCAACTCAAATTAGGGGTATAGACAGGTCACCTAGGAAGAGTGTGTAAAATGAGAAGAAAAGAGGGCCCAGAACAGATTGTTCAGGTACTATTTGTTGTTGTTGCTGTTGTTGTTTGAGACAGAGTCTGGCTCTGTCAGCCAGGCTGGAGTGCAGCGGTGCAATCTCAGCTCACTGCAACCTCTGCCTCCCAGGTTCAAGCAATTGTCCTGCCTCAGCCTCCCGAGTAGCTGGGACTACAGGCATGTGCCACCACCCCTGGTTAATTTTTGTATTTTTAGTACAAACGGTATTTCACCATGTTGGTCAGGCTGGTCTTGAACTCCTGACCTCCTGTGATCTGCCCACTTTGGCCTCCTAAAATGCTGGGATTACAGGTGTGAGCCACCACACCCAGCCTGTTGTTTGTTTTTTTAAGGGAGGAGAGAAGAGGAGGAACCAGCCAGGCAACAAGACACAATGGAGCCAGAGCAGTTGGAAGAAACCAGGAGAGTGATGTCCCTAAAGTCAGTTTTTTGTTTGTTTTTGAGATGGAGTTTTGCTTTTGTAGCCCAGGCTGGAGTGCAATGGTGCGATCCCGGCTCACTGCAACCTCTGCCTCCTGGGTTCAAGTGATTCTCCTGCCTCAGCCTCCCAAGTAGCTGGGATTATAGGCATCTGCCATCATGCCCAGCTATTTTTATTTGTTTGTTTGTTTGTTTTTGAGACAGAGTCTCGCTCTGTCATCCAGGCTGGAGTGCAGTGGCACAATCTCCGCTCACTATAAGCTCTGCCTCCCGGGTTCACGCCATTCTCCTGCCTCAGCCTCCCGAGTAGCTGGGACTACAGGTGCCCACCACCACGCCCAGTTAATTTTTGTATTTTTAGTAGAGACGGGGTTTCACCTTGTTAGCCAGGATGGTCTCGATCTCCTGACCTCTTGATCCACCCGCCTCGGCCTCCCAAAGTGCTGGGATTACAGGCGTGAGCCACTGCGCCAGGCCTGTTTGTTTGTTTTTTGAGATGGAGTTTTGCTTTTGTTGCCCAGGCTGGAGTGCAATGGTGCTATCTCGGCTCACTGCAATATCTGCCTGCTGGGTTCAAGCGATTCTCCTGCCTCAGCCTCCCAAGTAGCTGGGATTACAGGCATGTGCCACCATGCCCGGCT
Source organism: Theropithecus gelada (assembly GCF_003255815.1). NCBI lineage: Eukaryota > Metazoa > Chordata > Mammalia > Primates > Cercopithecidae > Theropithecus > Theropithecus gelada. Next base: position 43,009,533 of record NC_037683.1, on the reverse strand, counting down.
AATTTTTGTATTTTTAGTAGATACGGGGTTTCACCTTGTTGGTCAGGCTGGTCTCCAACTCCTGACCTCAGGTGATCCACCCACCTCGGCCTCCCACAGTGCTGGGATTACAGGCATGAACCATCGCACCCGGCCTAATTTTGTATTTTTAGTACAGATGGGGTTTCACCATGTTGGCCAGGCTGATCTCCAACTCCTGACCTCAGGTGATCTGCCCACCTCAGCCTCCTGAACTGCTGGGATTACAGGCATAAGCCACCATGCCCAGCCCCTAAACCCAGTTCAGATGACCCTGAAGACAGGGTCCTCAGAAGCCTAGGGCGTCACACGTGTCCATGCTTCCAAGGCCACCAGTAAGATAAGGCCTGAGGTGCATCATTGCTAGTCTGTCATAGAGCAATTCAAGGGTTTGGGTTGGGGTTGAGGCCAGACCAAGGAGAGTTGGGCAGCGGGAGGGATAAGTGGAGATAAAAGTGTCCTTCAAGAGGACTGGTTGTGAAGAGGAGAGAGAAGGTGAGAGGTGAAGAAAGGACAAGGGGTGTAGGGAGCTTCCCCAGCAAAAGCTGAAAGACCTGACCAGGATTCAATGCTTATGCAAAATGCCAGCTGAAAAGGGGAGGCTGAATATACAGGAAAGGAGATAGACCATTAGGCAGGTTTTCTCCAAAAACCTCATGATGCATAACTAAGATTGGAGTTTGAGAATTGGAGGATAGAGAATTTAAGTTTGATATAAAGAAAAAATAAGGAACTAAAGAACAGAACTGTGAATCAGTGGAAAGGTCTTTGCAGACCAAGGTGGGACCACTGGTACTTGTGAATACTGTAGAAACAGATCCTAGCTCTATATACAGGTTGGACAAAATGAGGGCTGAAGTGCCTTTCAAAGATTTAAATTCTTGATCCCATCCCACATTTTATTTTATGGTGAAGGAGTGCACAATTTACAAATGAACTATGCATTTCTGAGAATAAAGTTCTCCTCATTATTTCATTCAAGGTCCCTAAATACCCACTGTGTTCCAAGCACTGGGTTGGGACACAGCAGATCTGAGTTCTATACACCAATCCTTTTCCAGTTAATGTCAGTTATTTAAATGGATCAGGTCAAGTGCGATAGTACGCACCTGTAATCTTAGCTACTCAAGAGGCTAAAGTGGGAGGATGGCTTGAGGCCAGGAATTGGAGGCTGCAGTATGCTATAATCACACCTGTGAATAGCCACTGCACTCCAGCCTAGGCAATGTGGCAAGATCCCATCTCTAAAAATAAAAATAAAAATAAAAGTAAACAATTTTAAAAGGGGTTTCACTTTGTTGGTCAGGCTCACATCTGTAATTTCAGCACTTTGAGAGGCCAAGGCTGGAGGATTTTTTGAGGCCAGGAGTTTGAGAACAGCCTGGGCAACAAAGTAAGACCCCCATGTCTACAAAAAAAAATTTAAAAATTAGCTGAGTATGGTAGCATGCACCTGTAGTCCCAGTTTCTTGGGTGGCTGAGGCAGAAGGATCCCTTGAACCCGGGAGATCAAGGTTACAGTGAGCTGTGATCACACCTCTGCACTCCAGCCTGGGCAACAGACTGAGACCCTGTCTCCTAAAAAACATAAAAAATAAAAAATGGGATCAATTTCTGTATAAGTCATTGTTTGCACTCACCTTGTTGGTAAACTGGAAGCGGCTGTGGCTGGAGGAGAGTTGAGGCATGTTATCTTGGTATTGCTGAACGCTGCAGTTAGCAGTGGAGAGGATCTCCGCTTCATTCCTTCTTTACCATCTCAAGAGCTCCTGAGAAAGCTGGAGGTTTGGCCAGGGACGGTGGTTCACGCCTATAATCCCAGCATTTTGGGAGGCTGAGGCGGGCAGATCACTTGAGGCCAGGAGTTCGGGACCAGCCTGGCCAACATGGTGAAACCCTGTCCCTACTAAAAATACAAAAATTAGCTAGGCATGGCAGTGCGCACCTGTAGTCCCAGCTATGCGGGAGGCTGAGGCTCGAGAATCTCTTGAACCAGGAGGTGGAGGCTGCAGTGAGCCAAGATTGTGCCACTGCACTCCAGTCTGAGCGAGAGAGTGAGACTCCATCTACAAACAAACAAAAAAAAAGGAAAAAGAAGAAAGGTGGAGGTTTTTGGAACATTCTCAGAGTGCAGTATTTGTTTCTAAGTCTTGGGGGGCTGTAGAGATGGGGCAGAGGCAGGTGGTTCTTCCATTCTACCCCAAACCCCACTGGACTCAGACTCTCAGGGATACACTATAATGACTGCTAACTTTGGTAGCACCTGCACCTAGTGTGGCGTCCTAATTCTTCCATGAAGCCCAGGGACAACACTGTAAAATGAGCATATGATCTTTTACTTCTCACTTAATTCATTCTGTGTCATTCCATTGGTTTGTGAATTGTGTCAATAGACAAATGTTTGGACTGTGGGTGTATGGAAATACATCCAGCCCTTCTACATTAATTCTTATGAAAAAAATCTTTTATTCACCTTTTTTACTGTAAGACCAATTTCCCAGTAATGTAACCTTGATGCAAATAAATGCTGTAACGGTTGTGCCAAAAGTTGCAATTAATAAACCCAAGGTCTTGTTCTTCTTCTCAACCCAATTCTAAAATGAGGGTTTTCTCTAAGATGCAAATTTTAACACACACGAATAATCTTCTTATATAAGGTTGATGGTTTCGCTAATACAAAACTCTTAACAGTTTGGATATAAAGTGGCTGTACTAGGATGTATTCAATTTCATAAAGTTCTCCACAGCTTGTAGCCTCATTAGAAACAAAACTCAAAGTCTCAAAAAACCCTCAGAAAACTAGGAATAGAGGGAACTTCCTGAATTTGATTAAGAGCATCTACAAAACCCTGCATTTAATACTATACTCAATGGTGTAAAATGGAATGCTTTCTTTCTAAGATTGGGAACAAGGCAAGGATGTCCACTCTCACCACTCTTATTCAACATAGAGCTGAACATTCTAGGCAGTGTAATAGGCAAGAAAGAAAAGAAAAGGCACACATTTCAGAAAGGCAAAAATAAAATGGTCTGTATTTGCAGATGATACAGTGATGTAGTAGAAAGTCCCAAAGAATCCACACGCACACACACACACAAAATTCCTAGACTCTATATACTGATGAACACATGGAAACCAAAATTAAAAATAAAATACCATTTATAATCACTCAAAACATGGAATATTTGGGTGGAAATCTAACAAAACATGTATAGGGTTTCTATGCTGAAAACTATAAAATGCTGATAAGGGAAATCAAAGAATATCTAAATAAACTGAGTAAAACTGTGTTCATGGGTTGGAAGACTAAACCTAGTAAAGTTGTCAATTATTCCCATACTGGCACACTTTCTATCAAAATTCCAACAAAATCTATTTCTTGCAAATATTGACAAAACTTTTCTAAAATGTATGTGGAAAGGCAAAGGAACTAGAATAGCTAGAATAATTTTAGATAGTTTATTAAAATTTAGCTAATTTTAGAGAAAAATCAGTCTACCTAATTTCAAAACCTGTTATGTGGTCACAGTAATAAAGCAGTGTGGTTCTGGCCCAGGAATAGCACATAGATCAATGGAACAGAACACAGAACTTGGAAATAGTTCCACACAACTATTTTTGACAGCTGATTTTTGACAAAGGTGCAAAAGCAATCAATGGAGACAAGTCTTTTCAACAAATGGTGCTGAAGCAACTGGACATCTGTAGGCCCCCAAATCAACCAAACAACAAAACCTTGACGTAAGTCTCATATATTGTACAAAAATTTCCTTAAAATGGACCTCAGCTCCGGACGTGGTGGCTCACGCCTGTCATCCTAGCACTTTAGGAGGCCAAGGCAGGAGGATCACTTGAGGCCAGAAGTTTGAGACCAACATGGCAAGACCTTGTCTCTACAAAAAATACAGAACTCTGCTGAGCATTGTGGAGCACACCTGTAGTCCCCACTATGACAGAGGTTGTGGCGGAAGGATCGCTGGAGCTTGGGTGATGGAGGCTGCAGCAAGCTATTACTGCCTCACTGCCTCACTGCACTCTAGCCTGAGTGACAGAGCAAAATCCTGTCTCAAAAAAAGAAAAAAAAAAAAAGACCTCAGACTAAAATGTAAACATAAGACCATAAGACTATGTGCTCACTTTGGTGACACATAAACCAAAGCTGGAATGATACAGAGAAGATTAGCATGACCCCATGTAAGGATGATATAAAAATTTGTGAAGCATTTCATATTTTAAAAACAATTCTATAAACATTTTAGAAAACAAAAAGCATAGGAGAAAACATTTGGGATCTAGAGTGAGGCAAAGAGCTCTTAAACTTAGCCCCCAAAACATGATTCATAAAAGGAAACATTTATATATTGGACTTGGTCAAAATTAAAAGCTTTTGCTCTGCAAAAGACCTTGTAAAGAGGATAAAAAGACAAGCTACAGCTACAGACTGGGAGAAAAGATTTGCAAACCACATACCTGACAAAAAGACTAGTATCTAGAAATATGAAGTACTCTCAAAACTCAACAGCAAAAAAACAAGAATAGAATTAGAAAATGGGCAACAGACATGAAGAGATTCCACTGAAGAGGATATACAGAACGCAAATAAGCACACGAAAAGATGTTCAACATTATTATTAGCCATTTGGGAAATGCAAATTAAAACCACAATGAGATATCACTGCACTCCTCTCAGAATGGAGAAAATGAAAAATAGCGACAACACCAAATGCTAGTGAGAATGCAGAGAAACTGGATCAATTATGTATTTCTGGTGAGAATGTAAAATCATACAGCCACTCTGGAAAACAGTTTGGCAGTTTCCTGTAAAAATGAAACATGTGCCAGGCGCGGTGGTTCACGCCTGTAATCCCAGCATTTGGGAGGCTGAGGTGGGTGGACCACTTAAGGTCAGGAGTTCGAGACCAGCCTGACCAACATGGTGAAACCCATCTCTACTAAAAATACAAAAATAAGCCGGGCATGGTGGTGCATGCCTGTAATCTCAGCTACTCGGGAAGCTGAGGCAGGAGAATCGCTTGAAACCAGGAGACAGAAGTTGTGGTGACTAAGATTGCACCACTGCATGCCAGCCTAGGCGACAGAGCAAGACTCTATCTCAAAATAAAATAAAATAAAATAAAATAAAAAATAAATAAAAAGGAACACACTACCCATACACAAAACAACCAGGATGAATCTCCAGGGAGTCATGCTGAGGGAAAAAACCAGCCACCAAAGGTTACAGAACTGCATTGTTCTGTTTATTAAAAACCCTCTTAAAATGACACAGTTATAGAAATGGAAAACATTAGTGGTTGCCAGGGGTTAGGGAGGGGGTGGGGCTGGAGGGAAGTGGGTATGGATATACAAATCAAAATGATGGGTTTATTGGGGTGTTACGGGAAGGGTCTCAAAAGAGTTGAAACTGGGCAGCTCTGGTGAACTCAGTTGGCAGAAGTCTATGGACTTGCCATTCCTCATGATTTCCGGGTTATAGAGTCATCATTAGCAGACAGAATCATGAGAGAAGAAAACCTGGTTGATAGAGCTTTGGAAGGATAGCCAAACATCAAGGTTGGGCACGATGTCTCACGCCTATAATCCCAGCACTTTGGGAAGCTGAGGTGGGAGGATGACTTGAGCCCAGGAGTTTGAGACTAGCCTGGGTAACATGGCGAAACCCCATCTCTATCAAAAAACATTATCTGGGCAGGGTGGCACACACCTGTGATCCCAGCTACTCAGGAGACACCAGCCTGGGAGTTCAAGGCTTCAGGCATCACTGCACTCCAGCTTGGGTGACAGAGCGAGACCCTGTCTTAAAAAAAAAAAAAAAAAATCCACATCCTTGTTATTATTTTTCTTTCCAATTTTAAACATCCTAGCAAGTGCAAAGTGGTATCTCACTATGGGTTTGGTTTGCATTTCCTGATAGCTAACTATGTCGAGCATCTTTTCATGTGCCTATTGACCCAGAGATGATCTTCTATCAGATGTCTGCATCAGGTTGGTCAGCTTCAGGGGACAGTATCACACAGCGGAGCCCCGGTTACTGTGGGGCACTCTGGTTCCTGGGGTTGTTTTCAGAGATGACCATGAGGAAGCAGTGTGGTGAGAAAGGTCTCCCATGAAGATACAGATTTTTTTTTTTTTTTTTGAGACAGGGTCTTGCTCTGTTGCCCAGGTTGGAGTGTAGTGGTGTGATCTTGGCTCACTGCAACCTCCACCACCCAGGTTCAAGTGATTCTCCTGCCTCAGCCTCCCAAGTAGCTGGGACTACAGGCACCCACAACCACATCCGGATAATTTTTGTGTTTTTAGTAGAGATGGGGTTTCACCATGTTGGCCAGGCTGGTCTCGAACTCCTGACCTCAAGTGATCCTCCTGCCACTGCACCCAGGGAGATTTTGAAGCCCTAGAATGGAGAAGATTCCCAATGACAGTGAGGGAGAAGCGGGAGAGTTGTGACAGCTTTGGGAACCCTTTGAAGTTAAGGGTGAGATGAGAAGGTGGAGACACGTCAGACCCACTGTCCTAACTGGGTACGGGGAGGGGCAGGACCAGCCAAACTAGGGGTGAGGCCAGTGACAGGGATAAACTGTCAAGATGAGGTCTGAGGGTGGGAAGGTCCCCGCAGGCTGCAGGCGGTAGAAACAGGCCTGGGAGCAGGGGCTCAGGAATGAGACCCCTCCCTGAGTGTTTGGGCAGGTCTGAGCCAACAGGGCCTTACACACCTCTTCTCGTGCAGTTCTCACTACTGCCCTCTGGTGGTGGCTGTCTCCATTTCACAGGGGAGGACGTTGAGAAGTTCCTCTGCGTGAAGGGACAGAGCTCGGAGGTGAACCCCGGCCTGAATTATCCAAAACCCTGTGCACTTCTCAGGACACTGTAGTGTTCCAGCACCCCATAGGGACCCAGTGAGGGAAGAGATTATTGTCATGTGGAAGACATTTGGGGTGGGGGTCTCAGCCAAAACATCGACTCATCAGAAAGACTCCTCTTGGCCACCCATCTAAAGAAGGTCCCTTTCCTAATTTCTCATGCGGCACTCAGTTTCTTCACTGCCCTCATCATAATTCAAGATCATATATTTATATGTGAATATAGTTTACTTTTATCGTAAACTAAAGTTTGCAGGAAAAGGACCGTGGAGGCCTCTTTTGTTCCGCATTCTATCCCCAGCACCTGCTGTGGTACCAGGCAAGCAAGCAGGCACTCGAAACTGCTTTGGTGGATGCAGCAGTGGGGTACACTGGAAAATGGAGGCAAGTGAGGGATGTCACAGGTCACAAGCCTCCACCAGAGACTGAAGGTGTTGACTTTCACTTCCCACACCCTCTAGAGTGTGATGGGAGGTTTGCTCTCTCAGGGACAGCATAAAAATGATGCTTATGTTACAGGGATGAGAACCAAGGTTGGGGAAGCAGAAAGTAGGTGGTGTGACCAGCAACGGTGTGATCAGCAAGGGTGCCTGAAAATGGGACAACTGACAGCCTTGGAAGAAGCAGGTTCTTTGGCCATGGGACCTGAGGCAGGCCCTCAGCAGCTGGGGCTGGGCAGCTTGGGCGGCTCCATGCCTCACTTCCTCCTCTGAGGAACTGGCCAGAAAGCTGACTTCAGTGACGACTCGGGGAACAGTCAGGTTCACCCAAGGAACAGAATGTGGCCTGAGAACAGATGAAGTCAGTTATGCCTCAGTCATCGCTGTCATATTTTCTCCTCTGCACTTGCTCATTCAGAAAATATTTATTGCCATCTACTAGGTATTAAGAAGTCCTTGTAGGCTGGGCGTGGTGGCTTACGGCTGTAATCCCAGCACTTTGGGAGGCCGAGGTGGGTGGATTACGAGGTCAGGAGTTTGAGACCAGCTGACCAACATGGTGAAACACCATCTATACTAAAAATACAAAAATTAGCCAGGCATGGTGGCGTGCACCTGTAATACCAGCTACTCCGGAGGCTGAGGCAGGAGAATCACTTGGACCCATGAGGCAGAGGTTGCAGTGAGCAGAGATCATGCCATTGCACTCCAGCCTGGACAACAGAGTGAGACTCTGTCTCAAAAAAAAAAAAAAAAAAAAAAAAGTCCTTGTAATCCCAGCACTTTGGGAGGCTGAGGTGGGCAGATCACCTGAGGTCAAGATTTTGAGACCAGCCTGGCCAACATGGTGAAAACCCATCTCTACTAAAAATACAAAAACTAGCCGGGTGTGGTGGCTTGTGCCTGTAATCAGCTACTTGGGAAGCTGAGGCAGGAGAATCACAGGAACCTGGGAGGCAGAGGTTGCAGTGAGCCAAGATTGCGCCACTGCACTCCAGCCTGGGCAACAGAGTGAGACTCCATCTAAAAAAAAAATTAAAAATGCCAGGCGAGGTGGCTCACACCTGTAATCCCAGCACTTTTGGAGATTCAGAGGGGTAGATCACCTGAAGTCAGCAGTTCGAAACCAGACTAACCAACATGGAGAAACCCCATCCCTACTGAAAATACAATATTAGCCAGGGGAGTAGGGGGTGCATGCCTGTAATCCCAGCTACTCCGGAGGCTGAGGTAGGAGAATTGCTTGAACCCGGGAGGCGGAGGTTATGGTGAGCCGAGATCATGCCATTGCATTCCAGCCTGGGCAACAATAGTGAAACTCGGCCTCAAAAAAGAAAAAAAAAAAAAAGTCCTGTGCTTGGTGCTGGAGATAGAGTAGGAAAGACTCCATGCCCTGATCTCAAGGAGCTCCTGGCTCCATAGGACACAGTGACAATACAAGGCTCCAGGCAACCTCAGGCAGAGGCCTGACCTGACTTGTCACCTTGTCTCTCTAGGGCTTTGCCCTGGGTTCAGTGCTGGGAAGGTGCTCCAAATGGTTCCTTAACTGAAGGCGCCTACACTCTAAAGGGAAAGACAGACAAAAGAGGTAGATGTTGCTCAGACCAGCTTGGCCGGGGAGACCCCAACCCAGTGGTGCTAGAGGAATTAAAGACACACACACAGAAATATAGAGGTGTGAAGTGGGAAATCAGGGATCTCACAGCCTTTAGAGCTGAGAGCCCCGAACAGAGATTTACCCGTATATATTAACAGCAAGCCAGTCATTAGCACTGTTTCTATAGATATTAAATTAACTAAAAGTATCCCTTATGGGAAATGAAGGGATGGGCTGAATTAAAGGAATAGGTTGGGCAGTTAACTGCAGCAGGAGCATATCTTGAAGGCACAGATTGTTCATGCTATTGTTTGTGGCTTAAGAACGCCTTTAAGCGGTTTTCTGTCCTGGGCGGGCCAGATATTCCTTGCCCTCATTCCAATAAACCCACAACCTTCCAGCGTGGGCGTTATGGCCATCATGAACATGTCACAGTGCTGCAGAGATTTTGTTTATGGCCAGTTTATAGCCAGATTTTGGGGGGCTTATTCCCAAAAAGATGTCATAAAGGGTGAGAAGTGGGTGAAGAAGGGGCCAGGCATGGTGGCTCATGCCTGTAATCCCAGCACTTTGGGAGGCCAAGGCAGGCAGATCACCTGAGCTTGGGAGTTCGAGACCAGCCCAGCCAACATAGTGAAACCCTGTCTCTACTAAGAAAATGTAAAAATTAGCTGGGCATGGTGGCGTGCACCTGTAATCCCAGCTACTCGGGAGGCTCAGGCAGGAGAATTGCTCAAACCCAGGAGGTGGAGGTTGCAGTGAGCTGAGATTGTGCCACTGCACTCCGGGCGACAGAGCAAGACTCCATCTCAAAAAAAAAAAAAAAAAAGAAGAAGTGGGTGAAGAAGAGGGTCTTGTGGGAGCCCAGAAATGGCTACTGGGGAGATCAGAGAAAGATCTGAGAGGAAGCAGCTTGTGCACTGAAGGACCTGCAGACGGTAGCCAGGTGAGGCTCAGTGTCGTGAGGGTGGAGGAGCGGGGAGTGTGCAGGAACAGGAAACAGGCTGTGCCAAGACCTGGAGGTGACGGAACATGATCCTTTAGGGAACTCAAAATAGTTCTGTGTAGCTGGAGCACAGAGTGGCAAAAAATTAGGCAGGAGTCCTAAAGGTTGGAAGAAGTTTTCTAGGAGCCAACTTCAAAAGGGGTCTGGCACAGTTGGGGTAGCCACTGGGGCCTCAAACTCCAGAGGGTCTAATCTGAAAACTGGACCCCCCCATCCTCAACCTTGACCCCATGACCTAGCACTCTGGGTACTCTAGCTTCTCCAAACTAAGTTCTTCTTGCGCTTTCCTGCTAACAACAGAAAAGAGTCCCTCCTTGGTTTAATTTGTTGTTATTACTTGCTTTTCTTTGAGATTGGATCTCATAATGTTGCCCAGGCTGGCCCCTAACTCCTGGGCTCAAGCAGTACTCATGGCCTCAGCCTCCCAAGTAGCTAGAAGGCTACAGGTACATGCCACTGCATCCGGCTGTCTTTTTTTTTTTTGAGACGGAGTTTCGCACTTGTTGCCCAGGCTGGAGTGCAATGGCGCGATCTCGGTTCATCGCCCGCCTCCCAGGTTTAAGTGATTCTCCTGCCTCACCCTCCCTAGTAGCTGGGATTACAGGCATGTGCCACCATGCCCAGCTAATTTTGTATTTTTAGTAGAGACGGGGTTTCTCCATGTTGGTCAGGCTGGTCTCGAACTCCCAAGCTCAAGTGATCTGCCTGCCTCGGCCTCCCAAAGTGCTGGGATTACAGGCATGAGCCACCGTGCCCAGCCTGCACCTGGCTCTTAATTTATTTTTATTTTATTGTATTTTATTTTTGAGATGGAGTCTCTCTGTGTCACCCAGGCTATAGTGCAGTGGCGCAATCTCGGCTCACTGCAACCTCCACCTCCCGGGTTCAAGCAATTCTCCTGCCTCAGCCTCCTGAGTAGCTGAGATTACAGGCGCGAGCCACCATGTCCAGCTAATTTTTTGTATTTTTAGTAGAGATGAGTTTTCACCATGTTGGTCAGGCTGGTCTCGAACTCCTGACCTCAAGTGATCTGCCCACCTCAGCCTCCCAAAGTGCTGGGACTACAGGCATGAGCTATCAAGCCTGGACTAATTTATTTTTAAAGACCTTCCTACACGTTCTCATCCATTTGGACAGATTGAACATTGATTCATTATCCAAGCAGAAAAAGCACCAGAAACTGACTTTAAATCCAAGAATAAGAGTGGAAAGAAAATTGAGTCCTTTCCCTCTTTACTATAGTAAGACAAAGTACTACCTTAAATTACTGAAAATTTTTATTTAGTCACAAATGAGCCTAACTTGCTTTCGTGAGATGACTATTTTTAAATGTGATTTCTCTTTTTTTTCCTTTAATTTCCACTTATTCACAAATTATGCAAAACTGCAATAGCTTTCTTCAGTCAAAAGTGACTGAGTTACTTTAGTGCTGGATTTCATTTTCTCTGTGATCAGAGTCCACTGCTCAGCCTCACCCCAGAATGCGAAGGCCATTTAAACCTGAGACACGGCCAGGCACGGTGGCTCACGCCTGTAATCCCAGCACTTTGGAAGTCCAAGGTGGGTGGATCACGAGGTCAGAAGTTTGAGACCGGACTGGCCAGCATAGTGAAACCTCACTTCTACTAAAAAATACAAAAATTAGCTGGGCGTGGTGGTGGGCGCCTGTAGTCCCAGCTACTGGGGAGGCTGAGGCAGGAGAATCGCTTGAACCTGGGAGGTGGAGGTTGCAGTGAGCCGAGGTTGCACCACTGCACTCTAGCCTGGTGACAGAGAGAGGCTATGTCTAAACAAACAAACAAACAAACAAAAACACCAAAAAAAAAAAACCGAGACAGTAAACACATGCCATCTAGGGTAGCACACCCATATCTCATGCATGATAAGTGAACTTGCTTCAACCTCCCTCCCTCTTATTTTTACTTTTAGAGACAGACTGTCACTCTATTGCCCAGGCTGGAGTGCAGTAGCATGATCACGACTCACTGCAGCCTCAACCTCTCGAGGCTCAAACAATCCTCCTGCCTCAGCCTCTTGGGTAGCTGTGTAGCTGGGAATGAAACCGCCTTTGCAAAATTATGACTGAGACAGTGAAAGAGCTCTAACTTAACTTATTCCAACTTGCTTCTAACCTCCAAGCTGTCCTTGTTCATTCCTGGGCGTAGGCTGAACTAACTTTGGGAGAAACTTAGTTTACAGTTTAAACAAAGACACTAACAGCCCTTTCCCAAAGCAGACCTCCTTGCCTGGGCTCTAGATTGCCTTTGCAGGAGTAATATTAGCCATAAGATTAGGAATTATGGTTTAGGAGTTATGCAGCTGGAGGGGGACAAGATTCTGACCCTCCCTAAACTGCTCCTAAGGTCCCCTCCCTAAACTGCTCCTAAGGTCAGTGCTTGAGATATTTTGCAGACCCTGCACTTGATGGATCAGCTGGCCTCACCCAGATCAATAAACTGGCTCATCTGATCTTGTGGGCCCCGACCCAGGAACTGACTCAGTGCAAGAAGACAGCTCCGACTCCCTGTGATTTCATCCCTGACTAATCAGCACTCCTGGCTCACTGGCTTCCCCCACCCACCAAGTTATCCTTAAAAACTGCTCCCTAAATGCTCAGGAAGACTGATTTGAGTAATAATGAAACTCCAGCCTCCTGCACAGCCGGCTCTGCATGAATTACTCTTTCTCTATTGCACTTCCCCTGTCTTCATGAATCAACTCTGTCTAGGCAGTGGGTAAGGTGAACCCCTGGGTTACAGGACCACAGGCATGCGCCACCATGCCTGCCTAACTTTTTTAGTTTTTGTAGAGACCAGGTCTCACTATGTTACCCAGGCTGCTCTTGAACTCCTGGGTTCAAGTGGTCCTCCTGTCTCAGCCTTGCGAACTTCTGAGATTACAGGTATGAGCCACCGCACCCGGCGTCTCTCTCTTTCCTTTGGTTGCCTCCTGTTGGGTCTCCAAACACGCACTTCCTCACAACCCCTCCACTCTTTGGATTCCTCCATCCCAGGGTCCATTCTTCACCTGCTTTGACAACTGAGCTTTTCCAAGAAAGGGCTATTTTCACTTTTTCTATTTCTTCAACTCCCCTTTGCCACCAAATCTGCTGTCTCCAAGTGGCCCCTTGATCCCCACTGCCACTGGTGTCTTCTCGTTCCTCATTCTTCTGGACTGCTTGGGGCCTTTGATGTTGCGGGTCTCGCCTCCTCAGGACACACACCTGTTCTGCCTCCTGCTTGTTTCTCCCAGGGCAGCTGCACCCGCTGGCTACTCCGCACTGCTCAGCCCCCCGCATGCGCTCTCCTGCAGTAGTCGGGCCCATCCTCGGTCTTTTTCCAAGTCAGAGTGGCTCCCAGATCTCTCTCCACTCGAGACCTCTGCTCTGAGCTATCATATTGCCTTTCCTCCTGCCTGGGCAGCAGTTTCACCTACGTATTTTCTTTTCTTTTCTTTTTTTTTTTTTTTTTTTTTTTTGAGACGGAGTCTTGCTTGGTCACCCAGGCTGGAGTGCAGTGGCATGATCTTGGCTCACTGCAACCTCTGCCTCCTGGGTTCAAGCAATTCTCTGCCTCAGCCTCCTGGGTAGCTGGGATTACAGGTGCCAGATACCATGCCCTGCTAATTTTTGTATTTTTAGTAGAGAGGGGGTTTCACCATCTTGGCCAGGCTGGTCTTGAACTCCTGATCTCTTGATCCACCCGCCTCGGCCTCCCAAAGTGCTGGGATTACAGGCGTAAGCCACCGTGCCGAGTAATTTTTTTTTATTTTTGTTACAGACAAGGTTTCATCATGTTGGCAAGGCTGGTCTCAAATTCCTGGCCTCAAGTAATCCACCCACCTTGGTCTCCCAAAGTGCTGGGATTAGGTAAGGTGTGAGACTTATTAGGCATGCCGATAGAAGTGCATCTTGGAGACTCATAAGACCTCTTCTTTTCCCCCTATTTAGGCTTGCAATTCTTGATAACCTGTTTTATTACTCTAGGGAATTGTCAGCCGACCAGCCCTAAATTTGCATTTTTTTTTTTTTTTTTTAGATGGAATCTTGCTCTGTTGCCCAGGCTGGAGTGCAATGGCGCGATACTGGCTCACTGCAACCTCCCCGTCCTGGGTTCAAGTGATTCTTCCGCCTTAGCCTCCCGAGTAGCTGGGATTACAGGCATGCGCCACCATGCCCACCTAATTTTTGTATTTTTAGTTTCGCCATGTTGGCCAGGCTGGTCTGGAACTCCTGACCTCAGGTGATTAGCCCATCTCAGCCTCCCAAAGTGCTGGGATTACAGGCATGAGCCACCATGACTGGCTAATTTGCATGTTAAAGCAAGCAACTCTTAAGTGAAAAATCAGACGGCAAAATTTACATCTCTAAATACAGAGAGGAAAAAGTCTGGTGTGCTAGAGGGAAATTAAAACTGATTTAATTACCAGTTAAACATAAAATTATAGAAATCTATCATAAAGGTCTTTTAAATACACACACACAGACAAACATACACACACACAGAGATCCTATAGCTTTTACTTCAGAACTCTAGCCATGAGATAAACACAAGTTTACCGGCTTGCAAAAAAAAAAAAAAAAAAGTTCGGATCCAAACAGTGGTTTTTATCTCAGTAGAAAAGTAACAGCAGAGTTAAAGTAAGCAGAAAAGAAATAGAGAACAAGAGAACTTAGAAATTCTATGGACTTTTGGGCTCTTTTTCTTTAATGCAATCGTCGTCTTGTGCACAAAGACCGTAATATTTCAATTTTACACAAATTCTAACAAGTAGAGGTGCCGTAACACTAAGAGGGCCCCAAAGGGGGTTACTCTTCTTGTTTTCTCCGCCTTCTTAGATTATTTGTTTCCTTTTTTTTTTTTTTTTTTCCCGTTAAAAGGAGGAACTGAGCTGTGTCCTAGGGCTTTTGTGGAGTGCGTCAGTGTGTGCTGTTTGCGGGCAGGACTCCATAGTGTGTCTCCACTGCGGCGTTGCTGCCTTCTTAGCGTCTCAGTTTCTGACTCTGGAGGTCTAAGTCCCTCCAAGAGGGCTGAAAGTGCGGAGTCATCAGCTTCCATATGCCCTTCCTGGACGAGCCTTTTTAAAACTAATTTTGGTGGAGGGTTCCCTGTGGGGCCGTTGCACATCATGAGGGTCAACCCTCCAGACACTCCCACGTGGCGCCCGGTCACTGAGGGACGCCTTTCAGCTAGGAAGGGCAAAATGCTCTTTCTTTTTTTTTTTTTGAGATGGAGTCTCGCTCTGTCACCAGGCTGGAGTGCAGTGGTGCCATCTCGGCTCACTGCAACCTCCAACTCCCTGGTTCAAGCTATTCTCCTGCTTCAGCCTCCCAAGTAGCTGGAATTACAGGCACACGCCACCACATCCAGCTAATTTTTATATTTTTAGTAGAGATGGGGCTTCACTATGTTGGCTAGGATGGTCTCGATATCCTGACTTCGTGATCTGCCCGCCTTGGCTTCCCAAAGTGTTGGGATTACAGGCATGAGCCACCGTGACTGGCTGCAAAATGCTCTTTCTCTTGGGTGCTGAGTAAACTCTGTCATTTACCTATGAAAACAACAGTTCAGTTCCTCACCTAAATGTACACAGACAAGCCAAATTGAGATTAATTTTGGGAGAAAAAGCAATGACGAAGACCCTTTAGAATGCACCTCTGAGTTCAGTGTGGTGGCTCACACCTATAATCACAGCACTTTGGGAGGCCAAGGCGGGTGCATTGCCTGAGCTCAGGAGTTTGAGACCACCCTGGGCAACATGATGAAACCCTGTCTCTATTAAAATACAAAAAATTAGCCGGGTATGGTGGTGCATGCCTGTAGTCCCAGCTATGTGAGAGGTTGAGGCAGGAAAATTGCCTGAACCCAGAAGGCGGAGGTTGCAGTGAGCCAAGACTGCACCACTGCACTCCAGCCTGGGTGACAGAGCAGACTCTGTCTCCAAAAAATAAAAATAAAAATAAAGAATGCACCTCCAAACTAGAAGTATGATCCTTAAACAACAGCTTCCTAAGAGAGAAAAAAACAACAGCCAAGACTACTCCTGTAAATTGTGCTCAGCCACCCCTAACTTTGTAGCTCTCGTCCACCATTACACACGCCAAGGTCAAATCCTCTCTCAGTACAAGGTCATCTCTGATATCGTGAACTATAACAAGTGGAGGTATAAACAAACCATGGCCCACACCTGTGCCAATTACTGAGTTTTTTTTTTTTTTTTTTGGCCAATCAAATGTAGCCAACTGTTTAAACTGTGTTCAAATAAGGCAAATGCCGAGCTGTAACCAATCCAGTTGTTTCTGAACCTCACTGCTGTTTTCTGTACATCACTTTCCTTTTTCTGTCCATAAACCTTCTTCCACCACATGGCTGTGCTAGAGTTTCTGAGCCTAGCCTGGCTCAAAAGGCTCCCCAGTTCATGAATTGTTCTTTTCTTAATTAAACTCCTTTAAATTTAACTCAGCTGAAGCTTTGCTTTCATCTGATGTGGTCAGAAGCAGGATCTGAAGTAGAGCTTCTAATGACCTCCAGGGGTGCTGAGTGAACTAGCAACGTACCTGCAAGACCCATTTGTGTCCATTGATCTCTTGGAGCAGCTGGGGATCATGGTAAGTTCTTGCTCAGATTTCAGAACTCCATGGATTTGTGTTTTGAGCTCTCCAAGTTTCTTTGAGGAAATTTCTGTTCCGAACTGGGTTTGGAAATCACAACAGAAACTGGACTGGGTCCAGGATTGAATTAGATCTGGTAATTAACTGGCTTGGATCATGTTAAGGCCTCTTACATCTGACTGGGTCAGAAAGAAACTGGTAGTAAATGGTAATATTGCAGGGGTTGTAAAATTTGGGTTTTGGAAATCACAGGGATTTTTGTTTTTCACCCCTTTGTTTCATTTTTCTTGAGTGCTTACATAGGAAAAAAAGCATTGGCTAAGTTAATCAAGGGAACCTGAGAGCAAACCCAGTATCTTAGATAAAAATTAGATACTTAATTTCTGAAGAACTGAGTTCCTTCTGACTTATATATACGTAAGTGTTAGGGCCCCAGAAGCAGCAAAGTCTTACAGAAATGGTGAAATCGTACTAAACGTAACTTAAAGTGGAACATTCCAAATGAATAAAACTGTACTGAAATGCATTTGAAAATGAGGGCTCCCTAATTAGTCTCATCTAAGGATGTCTGTTGATATGCAGAAGAGTTTTTTTATTTGTTTGTGGGGGTTTTTTTTTTCTTTCTTTCTGAGACGGAGTTTCGCTCTTGTTGCCCAGGCTGAAGTGCAATGGCGTGATCTCGGCTCACCCCAACCTCCGCCTCCCAGGTTCAAGCAATTCTCCTGCCTCAGCCTCCAGAGTAGCTGGGATTACAGGCATGTGCCACCGCACTCAGCTAATTTTGTATTCTTAGTAGAGAGGGGGTTTCGCCATATTGGCCAGGATGATCTTTAACTCCTGACCTCGTGATCCACCCGTCTGGGCCTCTCAAAGTGCTGGGATTACACGCATGAGCCACCGTGCCCAACTGATATACAGAAGAGTTTAAAAAGATTTCCACATTTTTATTTAAAGACTTTACAAAAGGCAAATAAAAAGCCTAGGCAACTAATTGATTTAAAAAATTAAACCTGCCTTGTACTCTTTGCTGACAGCTGTGGGTGACAGGATTAGGCACGTACAGGACCTTGGAACATGGGGAAGCTTTTCTCCCCAAAGGTGAAATTTGGGAGCTGATGGGACAGCTGGAAAAGGTCCCTTGGTGACCAAAAAGCGACTTGAACTTTTGATTAAGCATCACTGCAATGGCTGGGTGATACGGTTTGGCTGTGTCCCCAACTAAATCTCATCTTGAATTGTAGCTCCCATAATTCCCATGTGTTGTGGGAGGGACCTGGTGGGAGAGAATTGAATCATGGTGGTGGTTTTCCCCATACTGTTCTCATGGTAGTGAGTAAGTCTCACGAGATTTGATGGTTTTATAAGGGGAAATCCCTTTTGCTTGGTTTTCATTCTCTTGTCTGCTGCCATGTAAGATGTGCCTTTTGCCTTCCACCATGATTGTGAGGCCTCCCCCACCAAGTGGAACTGTGAGACCATTAAACCTCTTTTTCTTTATAAATTACCCAGTCTTGGTTATGTCTTTATCAGCAGCATGAAAATGGACAAATACTGTAAATTAGTACCAGTAGAGTGGACCAGTGCTGTAAAGATACCCAAAAATGTGGAAGTGACTTTGAAACTGGGTGACAGGCAGAAGTTGGAACAGTTTGGAGAGCTCAGAAGAAGACAGGAAAATGTGGGAAAGTTTGGAACTTCTTAGACACTTGTTGAATGGCTTTGACCAAAATGCTGATAATGATTTGGACAATAAAATCCAGACTGAAACAATAAAATCCAGGCTGAGGTGGTCTTAGATGGAGATGAGGAACTTATTGGGAACTGGAGTAAAGGTGACTCTTGCTATGTTTTAGCAAAGAGACTGGTGGCATTTTGCCCCTACCCTCAAGATATGTGGAACTTTGAACTTGAGGGAGATGATTTAGGGTATCTGGCAGAAGAAATTTCTAAGCAGCAAAGCATTCAAGAGGTGACTTGGGTGCTGTCAAAAGCATTCAATTTTAAAAGGGAAATAGAATATAAAAGTTCAGAAAATTTGAAGCCTGACAATGTGATAGAAAAGAAAACCCCATTTTCTGAGAGAATGAGAGCCAAGTGAAAGGGGAAACCCCCTATAAAACCATCAGATCTCATGAGATTTATTCACTATTATAAGAACAGCATAAGGGAAACTGCCCTCATGATTCAATTATCTCCCACCAGGTCCCTCCCACAACATGTGGGAATTATGGGAGCTACAATTCAAGATAAGATTTGGGTGGGGACACAGCCAAACCATATCACCATGAAATCTCTTTTTCTTTATACATTCATTACCCAGTCTCAGGTATGTCTTCATCAGCAGCATGGAAACAGACTAATACAGTGCGCCTTTCTCTGGCCTCCCTGAGCTCCTCGCCTTCCCCACCCTGCCACAGGCAATGCTTTTCTTTCTTTCTCTCCTTTTTCTTTCCTATCTTTTCTGTTACTCAGGGTGACCATCTTGCCCAGAGACCACATATTGAAACCCCTGGTTGGAGGTTGGATTAAAGATGACACGGCCCAACTGTGGGCATGTTTGAGCCTTGCCAGTTCGATATTGGGTGCTAAGCAAAGTGGCTAATGTCTATGTTTTGCCAAACATATTTTGCTCTGGTCAGAATGGAAAATGTTAATTTAGTTACCCTATGAAACCCTTTGGACAGCATCTTACAAAATTGAGAAGGTTTTGCTTGTGGTTCCATGAAACAGAAGGAAAAAAAAAAGATTTTCTTTTGTGTTGCAGCTTGACTACCAGAGCTATTGTGTGGTGAGCAGGTTTGCTAGGGCTTAAGGAAAGAGAACCCAGAAATCTGACATGCTGGCAAAAGGGTAAGGATTTCTCATCAGTCAGACTTTTGGCCTCTCTCTCTCTGTGCAAACCAGTTGAATTAATGGTAAAAATGACCATTCCTTTCCTCTGTAAAGTTTGGATTAATGGGAAAAGGGGTTTGTAAGGTGTGAGACTAGTCTTTCTGTGTTGTTCTATAATGGAGGGGGGTACTTTAGGATAGAATGTGGGCCTAGGACTTCATTATCCCACTGTTCAAGCCAGCATGACAAACTGGTCAGTTCCAAACCTTGCTGCAGGTCACAGAAAAAAACAAAACAAAACAAAACAAAACAAAACAGACTGAATGAGGTCTCCATCTTGTTTTATGTCCTTGGGAGCTTGACCTTGTAACCACGTGGTGGTACTTTCTCTTGATCTCTGTCTTCCAGGGAATAGGAATCTTGGGCTTCATATCATAGTCAGCTCTAAAAATTATCTTGAACAGTTATAAGTCTTTGGAAGCTCAAAACTGACTGCTCCAGACTCCATCTGGGAAGAGCAATGGAAACTGTCTGGTGCTGTAGCTTAGCAGTGAAGGCTTCACCATTCTATAATGGTGGCCCAAGTTCAATCCTGGCATAGGGAATGAATACTTTCTGGTTGATATGTATGTGACCTTTACCATTTGTTGATTCTCTTCCCCTTCATAAACAACTTCTAACTTCCTTTCTTAAATTTTCCTTTTTCTGAGCTACCTTTGAAGATTCTAAGTTTTATAAAAATTGCTTATCACCTCTTTGAAAATACCTTGGCGAGCAAGGGCGTGGTGGCTCACACCTGTAATCCTAGCACTTTGGGAGGCCGAGGCAGATGAATCACCTTATGTCAGGAGTTTGAGACCAACCTGGCCAACATGGTGAAACCCTGTCTCTACAAAAATACAAAAATTAGCCAGGAGTGGTGGCACATGTCTGTATTCCCAGCTACTCGGGAGGCTGAGGAAGGAGAATTGCTTGAACCCAGGAGGTGGAGGTTGCAGTGAGCTGAGATCGCACCACTGCACTCCAGCCTGCACGATAGGAGCAAGACTCCATCTCAGAAAAAAAAAAAAGAAGAAAAGAAAGAAAAAAAGAAAAGAAAATACCTTGGCTCATGCCTGTAGTCCCAGAACTTTGAGAGGCCGAGGTAGGCGGATCACCTGAGGTCAGAAGTTTGAGACCAGCCTGGCCAACATAGCAAAATGCTGTTTCTACTAAAAATACAAAAATTAGTCAGGTGTGGTGGTGGGCACCTGTAACCCCAGCTGCTCGGGAGGCTGAGGCAGGAGAATCACTTGAACCCAGGAGGTGAAGATTGCAGTAAGCTGAGATTGTGTTACTGTACTTCAGACTGGACAACAAGAGCTAAACTCCATCTCAAAACAAACAAACAAACCCCAAAAATGAAAATACCTCATAGACTTGTGGTTATTTCATAACCTTAGTTGAGGCTTGGTGGTTTCACTTATAAGGTTCCTTTTGGCAAAGTTTAAAAGTGAAAAATGTTGGCCGTTTGGCCTGGCTAAAGTTAGGTAATAAGAAATTTAAAAGGACTTTTTAAGAAGAGCACTATGGTTAAAAGTCAGCTTAATTAAAAGCAGATATTCAAACTCTAACAGCCTGGGACTCCTTGGATAAAACAGGAGGCACCACAGACCCCATTTTGGGAAAAACCTCTGTTTTTCTCATGAAACCCCAGGAATTGGAAGCAGTTAGATCCCTCTCAAAATCTAAGGCTCTGTTATTTTCTGCATTTCATGATCTGATATTTTTGACTTTTGGGGGTATCAGAAGTTACTTCACATTATGAGAGAAATTTAACATGTAATAGCTAGGTAGGAAATATAGTTTTGGGGACAGCTAATGGCAATTATGGGGGAATCCTCAGCTCTTTGCATGTTTGGATCAGAGAAGCATGCTCTTGGCCACCTAGAAAGTATGGAAATGAGCCGGGTGTGGTGGCTCATCCCTGTAATCCCAGCACTTTGGGAGGCCAAGGCAGGTGGATCACGAGGTCAAGAGTTTGAGACCAGCCTGGCCAATATGGTGAAACCTCATCTCTACTAAAAATACAAAAATTAGCCAGGTGTGGTGGGGCATGCCTCTAGTCCCAGCTACTCAGGAGGCTGAGGCAGAAGAATTGCTTGAACCCAGAAGGTGGAGGTTGCAGTGAGCTGAGATCATGCCACTGCACTCCGGCCTGGGTGACAGAGTGAGACTCCTTCTCAAAAAAAAAAAAAAAAAAGAAAGTATGAAAATGTCACCCCCACCCCCAGCTGAGAGATAAGACTCCTGTGGGTGATGGGCTAGTCACAGAATGGATTGGTTAGCTTTCGATTGCTTTGCAATGAAATGCATGGTAAAATCATTGCACTGTCTTGTTCCATAGCATTTCTCCTTTTAGGATCTGAGATCTGATTTAAAAATGAAACCCTTAATATTGGGGGAATCCATTTTACCTTCCAGGTGTGCCTACTTATTAGGCCCTAGAAACTGCATGCTTTCCTCACCCTGTTCTTCGAAGGGCTCCACTCTAAAGCCAATAATCCAATTAAGAAATGTAAAAATCTTACAACTACTAGCTCTTCTTCCATCTATCTGTCTGTGTAGTTATATATGTGTTGTGTGTGTGATGTTTATATAAAAGAGCTCTGATTAATCGGCTTGAAGAAAAATAAGCACTTAAATATTTTGAAAGAAAAAAACTGTAATGCCTTTTAGTTCACATGACTTTAGTAACCTTTGGGAAATAAAAACAATTTTAAAGATTATTGGTAAAATAAAGACATTTGGTCTAATTTAGGCAGGTCAGATATTAGGTTTGCTAAATGCTTCAAGGTTATAAACTGCTTCTTTGGCTTTTGAAAATTGTTCAACTTGAGTAAAGGAATAGGCTGGGCGTGGTGGCTCATGTCTGTAATCTCAGCATTTTGGGAAGCCGAGGCAGGTGGATCACAAGGTCATGAGATTGAGACCAGTCTGGCCACATGGTGAAACCCCGTCTCTACTAAAAATTCAAAAATTAGCTGAGTGTGATGGCGGGCGCCTGTAATTCCAGCTACTCAGGAGGCTGAGACAGGAGAATTGCTTGAACCTGGGAGGCGGAGGTTGCAGTGAGCCGAGATCATGCCACTGCACTCCAGCCTGGGTGACAGAGCAAGACTCCGTCTCAGGAGAAAAAAAAAAAGAAAAAAGAGTAAAGGAACAAAGAATGGCTATTCTGGCCGGGAACGGTGTCTCATGCCTGTAATCCCAGCACTTTGGGAGGCCAAGGCAGGTAGGTCACCTGAGGTCAGGAGTTTGAGACCAGCCTGACCAACATGGAGAAACCCCATCTCTACTAAAAATACAAAAATTAGCTGGGTGTGGTATCACATGCCTGTAATCCCAGCTACTCGGGAGGCTGAGGCAGGAGAATCACTTGAACCTGGAAGGTGGAGGTTGCGGTGAGCCAAGATTGCACCACTACACTCCAGCCTAGGCAACAGAGTGAGACTCTGTCTCAAAGAAAAAAAAAGAATGACTATTCCATATGTAGAGCACCCCCAAGGGCTGCTGGCTGTCCGTTTTTACGGTCATTTCCTAATTATATGCTGAAGAAGGGGTGGGTTATTCATGAGTTTTCCAGGAAAGGGGTGGACAATTCCTGGAACTGAGAGTTCGCCCCCTTTTAGACCATATGGGGTAACTTTCTACATTGCTATGACATTTATAAACTGTCATGGCACTGATGGGAGTGTCTTTTAGCATGCCAATACATTATAATTAGTGTATAACGAACAGTGAGGACGACCAGAGGTCACTCTCATTGCCATCTTGGTTTTGGTGGGTTTTGGCCGACTTCTTTATTGCAACTTGTTTATCAGCAAGGTCTTTGTGACATGTACCCTGTGTCGACCTCCTATCTCTTCCTGTAACAAGGAATGCTTTAATATCATGGGAATGCAGCTCAGAAGGTTTCAGCCTTATTTTATTTGGCCCCCATTCAAGATGGAGTCACTCTGGTTCAAACGTCTCTGCCATGGTGATAAAAGAAAAACTTCAGCTGAATTAAATTTAAAGGCGTTTAATTGAGCAATGAGCAAGTCACGAATTGGGCAGCCTTTAGAGCCAGAGTAGGCATAGATACTCCAGCCCTGCTTTGTGGTGGAAGAAGATTTATGGACAAGAAAAGGAAAGTGAAGTACAGAAAACAGAAATGAGGTTTAGAAGCAACTGGATCGCTTACCTCTCAGTGTTTGCCTTATTTTAACATAGTTGGAACAATTGGCTACATTTGATTGACCAAAACTCAGTGATTGGCACAGATATGGGCTACAGTCTGTTTACATCTCCACTTGTTATAGTTCATGATGTACAGAACACCTTTGGGCCGAACTTAAAGTATATAAGGAGGCAGCTTTAGGCTAAACTTGATTTAACAATTCCCCGCTTTTGGTCATTTTCTCAATTTTGAGAGATTGACCAAAACTTTAGTCATTGATGTCACTATCCCAGCATAAATATACTTATTTGGTCTTGAAACCCACTGGGAAACAATAGAACAGTGAGTTTTGCAAGGTGGGAACAAGGACTGAGTAGAGAGTACCTCCTTATGCTGGAACGTCCTTTTTACAGAAGAAAAACAAAACCTGGTTTGTTCTAGGACCTATGTGTTCCTTAGAGTCTTAGTATCACTATGTCACATTTAGTACAAGCGACTCCATTTTGGTTTGGTTTGGGGCCTAGAGCTCATTCCAAAACAATGGGCTCCCCTAATTTTGTTTTAAAAAATTCCCCCTTTTTGGTCACATTCTCACTTAGGTGAGAGTTCTCACTTAGGTGAGACCGTGACCAAAACTTAGGGCCTTAATGCCACTCTCAGTTCCCATTATTTTGGGTTTCTGGTCTCAGCGTGTCATTCATAGGTTATGGTGTCCTCATGGTTGCACATTTCTTTTTTCGAGACAGAGTCTACTCTGTCACCCAGGCTGGAGTGCAGTGGTGTGATCTTGGCTCACTGCAACCTCCACCTCCTGGGTTTAAGTGATTCTCGTGTCTCAGCCTCCTGAGTAGCTGGGTTTACAGGCAGGCACTGCCACACCCAGTTAATTTTTGTATTTTTTAGTAGAGACAGGGTTTCACTATGTTGGCCAGGCTGATCTCGAACTCCTGGCCTTGTGATCCACCTGTCTTGGCCTCTCAAAGTGCTGGGATTACAGGAGTGAGCCACAACACCCGGCATGGTTGCACATTTCTTTCATCTCTTGTCATTCCAACTGAAGAGAGCCCATTTGACATTCTAAAGATGGCTGTGTGCAAACACTTAAAACCTTTGAGAGAATACAGCACACCAAGGAGACTACTATTATGACTATTGCAAGGATAACACCAAATGTCTGGACTGTTCTTCTTATCCAGGGCCCCCACAAACCAAACCACCTAAAATTAAATAGATCAAAGAATGAGCTAGATGAAGAGTCTATTCGCTTAACTAAGCAGTCTTTCCACTAATCCCCTGCAACTGAATCTCTATAATGCCCGATGTGAAGTATTTATCCTTAGGCCACAAGTGCCAGCCCCTGCACAGATACTTCTGTTTAGCCAGTAAGTAATCTAGAGAAATTCCATTATTTAGCATAACTTTCATAAGATAAAGTCTGTTGTGGAACCATAGACTTTATGGTAGAATCTGCTATAGAAACTATCATGGGGGGATACATTTCTAATCATTGCTCCTTTTACTCCAAACCATAGAAAAAGGACTTAACAAATGATGCCCTTCTAGGGGAGTGAAGGCCTCCTGGCAATGATTTCTTTAACCCATGATGTGGGTTAAGAGGAGTGAGTCAATGTTCTAACAAGCAGCCACAGCTGGAAGGTAAAAACAGATCCCCAAAATTAAGGGTCCCATTTTTATACTGGATCCTGGATCCCCAAAAAGAAAGGAAATGTTACCGGAGAAGACAGTGCAATGCTTCTACTGTGGATTTCATTGCAAGGCAACCCAAAGCTAATCAGCTCTTTTTGTAATCAGCCCATCCCCTATGGAAGTCTCATATCTAGCAGGGGTGAGGGGGTGGGGTGGAGATGTTTCCATGCCTCTAGGTGGTCAAGAGCATGCTTCTTTGATACAAGCATGCAAAGAGCCAAGTATCCCTTGTAACTGCCATTAGCCATCCCTTAGAATACATTTTCTACCTGGTTATTACACACCAAGGCTAAAAGCTCTCTCACAACGCAAAGTAATTTTGGACACCCCCCTCTCACCACCCCAAAGTCAAAGTGTCAGGTAATGTAATGTAAAACAGAACAGAGCCTTAGATTTTGAGAGGACTCTATCCTCCTTCAATTCCTGGGGTTACATGAGGAAAACAGAGGTTTTTCCTAGAATGGGGTCTGTGACACCTCCTCTGTTTTTCCCCAGGAGTCCCAGGCTGTTAGTAACGATCTTAGGTTCTCTCATGTGGACATCAAGAATGGCAAGAAAAGAAGACAAAATGGAGAAAAACAATTCAGTTGACTGAGAAGAAAAAAAAAAAACTTTTAATTTTCCTTCAGAAAAATAAGAAGAGAAAAGAAAACAAACATAAAGGCTTTTAAAATATATGTACAGTTTGGATATCCACTTTTTATTAAGCTGATTTTAACCATATAACTCTTTTTTTCTTAAAAAACTATTAAAATTTTCTTTTATTTGTTTGAGACAGAGTTTTGCTCTTGTCGCACAGGCTGGAGTGCAGTGGCGCGATCCCGGCTCACTGCAACCTCCATCTCCCGGGTTCAAGTGATTCTCCTGCCTCAGTTTCCCAAGTAGCTGGGATTACAGGCGCGCGCCACCACGACTGGCTAATTTTTTTTTTTTTTTTTTTTTTGAGACGGAGTCTCGCTCTGTCGCCCAGGCTGGAGTGCAGTGGCGCTATCTCGGCTCACTGCAAGCTCCACCTCCCGGGTTTACGCCATTCTCCTGCCTCAGCCTCCCGAGTAGCTGGGACTACAGGTGCCCGCCACCACGCCCGGCTAGTTTTTTGTATTTTTTAGTAGAGACGGGGTTTCACCATGTTAGCCAGGATGGTCTCCATCTCCTGACCTCGTGATCCGCCCGTCTCGGCCTCCCAAAGTGCTGGGATTACAGGCTTGACCAACTGTGCCCGGCCTAATTTTGTATTTTTATTAGAGATGGGGTGTCTCCATGTTGGTCAGGCTGGTCTCGAACTCCCAACCTCAGGTGATCCACTCGTCTTGGCCTCCCAATGTGCTGGGATTACAGGCGTGAGCCACCGTGCCCAGCCTAAAATCTTTTATTACCAGACTGTAGCCAGGACAGCCAATATTTCTGGCTTTTGAATTCTACCACAGGTAACCTCCCATGTGAAATTAATACATTTTAACTAAGGTCATAACCATGGATGCATACAGTGTCTTAAAGAGATGATAAGCAGTTTTTGTTTTTGTTTTACAATAATTGGAGTCTCCCCAAAGGTAGTTCAGCAAAAGTAAAAATAAAGACAGGAAATCAGAATCAGTCCATGGGGAAAAAGAATCAATAAATGACAAAAAGTTACACAAATAACAAAACAGAAAGGGCTCACTCCCTAAGCCCCCTAAGCCAAGAATTGAAACTAGGCCACCATTGTCAAATGCCAAAGCGTTAGGACTGAGCTACTGCATTAAGCGTTTTCTATTGCTCTTCCCAGAAGGAAGATTTTGAGCTTGCAAAGTCTTTTAACTGCTCAAGATAATTTTTAGGGCTAACTATGACATGAACCCAAAAATTCCTGTCCTCTGGATGGCAGAATCCAAGATAAAGAATCCTCATATGGTCACAAGGTTAAGTTCAACAACTTAAAACAATATAAGAGAGCAGCTTCATCTGGTATTGGTTTCAGGGACTCACAGAAAAGTTTGTAAGTGACCAGCCTGCTGAACTGGCTTGGACAGTTGGCTTATACGGCTCCTAAGTCCACGTTCCACCCTGTGATGCCTCTCCATTATAGAACAACACAGAAAAACAAACTCAGAGCACTAAGTATACCAGATTTTCTATAGCCTAAAACTAGTCTCGTAAGTCTTTTTTTCTATTAATCAGACCTTTGCAGAGGAGACAAACAGTGATGTTTACCACACACACACACACACACACACACACACACACACACCACAGAGAGGCCAGAAAATTTGGCTAGTAAGAAGTTCTTACCCTTTTTTCCAGCATACCAAGTTTCCAGGTTCTCTTTCTCTGCAGCTTCCAAAAGAACGGAGCAGCCTTTGATCACTCTGCTTACTATGCTATAGCTGTGGGGGCCAAGCCTCACTACAAAATAAATAAATAAATAAAAATCATCCTTTTCTGTTTTATGGAACCATAGGCAAAGCTTCGCAACTTTTTTTTTTTTTTTTTTTTTTTTTTTTTNAGCTGCTCTCTTATATTGTTTTAAGTCGTTGAACTTAACCTTGTGACCATATGAGGATTCTTTATCTTGGATTCTGCCATCCAGAGGACAGGAATTTTTGGGTTCATGTCATAGTTAGCCCTAAAAATTATCTTGAGCAGTTAAAAGACTTTGCAAGCTCAAAATCTTCCTTCTGGGAAGAGCAATAGAAAACGCTTAATGCAGTAGCTCAGTCCTAACGCTTTGGCATTTGACAATGGTGGCCTAGTTTCAATTCTTGGCTTAGGGGGCTTAGGGAGTGAGCCCTTTCTGTTTTGTTATTTGTGTAACTTTTTGTCATTTATTGATTCTTTTTCCCCATGGACTGATTCTGATTTCCTGTCTTTATTTTTACTTTTGCTGAACTACCTTTGGGGAGACTCCAATTATTGTAAAACAAAAACAAAAACTGCTTATCATCTCTTTAAGACACTGTATGCATCCATGGTTATGACCTTAGTTAAAATGTATTAATTTCACATGGGAGGTTACCTGTGGTAGAATTCAAAAGCCAGAAATATTGGCTGTCCTGGCTACAGTCTGGTAATAAAAGATTTTAGGCTGGGCACAGTGGCTCACGCCTGTAATCCCAGCCCATTGGGAGGCCAAGACGAGTGGATCACCTGAGGTTGGGAGTTCGAGACCAGCCTGACCAACATGGAGACACCCCATCTCTAATAAAAATACAAAATTAGGCCAGGCGCAGTTGGTCAAGCCTGTAATCCCAGCACTTTGGGAGGCCGAGACGGGCGGATCACGAGGTCAGGAGATGGAGACCATCCTGGCTAACACGGTGAAACCCCGTCTCTACTAAAAAATACAAAAAACTAGCCGGGCGTGGTGGCGGGCACCTGTAGTCCCAGCTACTCGGGAGGCTGAGGCAGGAGAATGGCATAAACCCGGGAGGTGGAGCTTGCAGTGAGCCGAGATAGCGCCACTGCACTCCAGCCTGGGCGACAGAGCGAGACTCCGTCTCAA